>NC_141536.1:93872498-94200831 GCF_021556685.1 Rattus norvegicus | reverse complement strand
TTCTTGAGTTCTTTGTATATATTTGATATTAGCTCTCTATCAGATGTAGAGCCTTCCAGAGTTCCAAGGGACTAAACCACCAACCAATGAGTACACATGGAGGGACACATGGCTCCAGCCACATATGTAGAAGAGGATGGCATTGTCTGGCATCAAAAGGAGGAGAAGCCTTTGGTCCTGTGAAGGCTTGTTTTCCCATTGTAGCAGAATGCAAGAGTGTGGAGTTGGGAGTGGGTCAGTGGGAATAGGGGCATCTTCATAGCAGCAGGGGGAAGGGAGAGGGGAAATGATAGAGGGGGAAAGGGAATACCATTTGAAATGTAAATACATTAAATATACAATAAATATTTATAAAAAGAAGATTGTGATTTGTAAAGGGGGTAACACTGGTGCAGTGTTAGTGGCCACAAATTAGAGCAAATCCAATCTGAAGCCAAATACAGGGATTAAATATCAAGGCAAAACATAAACATGAGGCTCAAATCAATATTACAGTATAGGTGAATGTGTGGGACAAATGTATTTCACCAGTACATTTGGTACAGTCACATTTGAGTAAACCCAAGTTTCTTCCTCAACATATGAAAATCAACTTAGCTGTTCCAGAAGTGCTTCAAACATGCTCTGTGAGTTTTAGGTTTCATTTCTTCATTATATTCTTTTAATGATATTGTCTTTATCTTTATGTGCTTTCCTTTAAAGAAGAAATATATTTTGATGGAGGAAAAGCAATCCACAGTTAAATATGCAGCATTTTCCCATTATCTTAGTGTTTGTGTAAAACACTAGCAACTGTTATAAAACCCCTATGCTGTGTGTACTTTAATACACATTATTGCTTTACTATTACTCTCTGCTTAGATATTTAATAATCTTTGGTGTTTTCATTTGGTGTTCCTTTCACGTTAAGCTTAATGCAAACTACATACTAAGGGCACAGATTCTAACTTCTCTCTTTCATTTTGTATGTTTCCTGTAAAACAGGTTCATTTGTTCTAGTTTTGGGTATTTGAATATAAGTAGGAAAGCCAGAGCATTTTTTTTCTTTTTTCTTTTTTTCGGAGCTGGGGACCGAACCCAGGGCCTTGCACTTGCTAGGCAAGCACTCTACCACTGAGCTAAATCCCCAACCCCAAGCCAGAGAATTTTTAGCTCATGAAGTTATCAACTTTCCCCCCATGGTTTCACTTCTGTCTTGTTTATATCATTCTTTTTACATTGTCTGCTTACATTGTCTCTTTACAATCTCTGGATTTCCTGTATCCTTAAGAAGTAGGAAGCACAAAAACCTCTTTAAGAATGTTCTGTTGACATCACTTGTGTCATATATATATATATATATATATATATACATATATATATAGTATTATGTATTACCTAGCTCTTTGTATAACAACTAAGGGATAAATTATTTTATGCCATTATTCCAAAGTTACATGGTCTAAATGCAATGAAGAATCATTCAGTGAACTCTCTAGAGACCGTTTACAGAATGAGAGGAAATCCTTGATATCTATTTATCTGATAAGGTATTAATATCCAGCATTTGAACATAACACTAGGAACTGAATACAGAAGTATTAAATCATCCTATGAATGAATGGGTTGAAAAATTTCAGAGATAACTTTCGAAGGGAAAATACAAGTGTTTGAAACACGCAAAATCATCAAATATAATGTAGTTTCTGGCATTTCTAGAAGATACCTCACAGAAAAATCCCACCTTCCTCAGGCTTTTATAATATTTCTGCCCCTCCTTCAAAATGGCTTTTGACCTTTGTGTGCTTGAGTTGTGTTATAGCTATATTATTTGAGTCTGGACTCTACTTGATGAGGGACGCTGCCTAAACATGACCTTAACAAACACCAATAGCTGTAACAACACAGAAGTGGAAAGGCTCACAAATCTTCATCCCTACACAAAGAACCACAGACAACTAAAGAATGCTGAGAACATGAAAAATAGTCTTCTCCTTGGAAATGCATACCAATTAATTTTCTGATACCAAACATCCTTGAAAAAACATTTTTGTACACTAAATAATACACATGCTGAACTGGTTGCATTTGTCTATTTAGAAATGTGTGTGTGTGTGTGTTTGTGTGTGTGTTGTGTTTATGTGCAGTCATGCAAATGAACATATTCATGACTGTCTAAGGTAACATATACAAAAGTATATTTACATTCATGTTTACTAATTAGCTATTCACACAGTTAAGAAATGAAACTGTTGATATTAATCAGCTGATGAGAGGATGTGTACATTTATACACTGGAATATTTTTAGCCATACAGAACCATATTACATTCAGGGAACTGGCTATCATGCTAAACGAAGTAAGCTGGACTCAGAAAGGCAAATGCCACATGTTTCCACTTATGTTCAGAATTTAGAGTTCTGTGTGTATGACAAACGCTGAAAAGAGATTATGAGGGGAGTGTTAGAATCATGAAGGAAGTAAAAACAGAGAGTAATCGAATACTTGTGGCATAGTAGAAGTATGTTATATTTGACTTAAGGATGTTGAGTTAATAAGAATAGGGAAACAGGTGTGGATGGCAGAGCATATAGAATGAAGAAGATGAAGAAGAAGAAATCATGTGTCAAAATGACACCATGAACCCACAATTTTGTTATCTTAATATTAAAAGAAATAGTGATCTAGACAATAAGCTAAGGTAAATAGTAATATAAGTTTAAAATAATTACAAACTTTTGCTTTGTGAAGGTTAAATGAGAGAGTGAAATTTGAAAGTAAAATACAAAGCAGTAACAATAAATTTGATTAATAAGAATGCAAATTGTTTAACAATGATTGGTTAAATCAAACATTGCCAAGAAATATATTATAAAAGTCAGAAAAATTACTGAATAAAAACAATTTAGAATGTGCTTATAGTTTAATACAGTGT
Organism: Rattus norvegicus; assembly: GCF_021556685.1. Classification (NCBI taxonomy): domain Eukaryota; kingdom Metazoa; phylum Chordata; class Mammalia; order Rodentia; family Muridae; genus Rattus; species Rattus norvegicus. Next base: position 94,197,917 of record NC_141536.1, on the reverse strand, counting down.
ACAAATTTAAATCAATACACTTAATAATCAAAACAAATTGAGAAATTATCTAGGCATTACTAATTCATGACTGGATAGAATCAAATTTTATTTTATTCAGTAGATATTTCATTTGTTTCTTAAAAATTGATTGAAGAAATAAAGAAAAATGAAATTACATCAATAAGCTGAGTCTATACTTTGGAAGTAGTAAAATAAACTACCAAAAATACACAAACTAATTTCTAAACACGGTATAAAGAGGAAATTCTGAAGATATGCATATTGTATGACGTAGTACAGGCTCCCCTTCCTTGCCTGTGGTGAGACAATAGACCTTGATTGCTCCTGACAGATCCTTAGAGAGGAAGTAAAAGGGAAACAGCAGGGAGTGCAAGAGACCTGAGGCAGCTGAGTAGAATAAGAACACCTTCTCAGGAGGCAGCTTCAGTAAGACAGCACATTTAAGAGAGAAGAAAACGACTTCTTAAAACTTTGGGGGAGCTTGGGGGCTTTTAGGGTCAGTGGACATCATTGGCCAGAGCCAGGGGTTGGGGTTGCCTCATTTGCATAAGGATTAATTTCAGATACTGCCAGACATGAAATTTTAAACTAGGTACCCGGGACAAAGAAGTGGGTGTGAAGGGCTCTGCTTACCCAGACATGCAAGTCTGGGGGCAGTGGGGAGCAGTCCCACTCCTGCCCATCTTAGAGTTTAGACATACCTTGGCTGCCTTTCCGTCCACCTCCCTGGTCCAACAGTAAGAGAGGACATTGTGATGTTTATTTTCAAATGTAAATACTAGTTCATCAGGTTTGATTCAATTCTACTTACTGGGTCTGAAAAAATATTTTATAAAATTACCAATAAAGTTAAAGACCTAACATACAAGACAGCAAGCAGAGATTTCTGAAAGAAGATATTAAAACTGAGGAGAGATTCCATTTTCATAAACAGGTAATAATGAGAAGATCATCAGAGTACAACCTTGTAACAAAACAAAAAACGTTTAGAACTTACCTTCTTCAATAAAAGTGTGAAATATCTAGTGTCAGGTTTCCTGTTCCCACACAAACATGACCAAGAAGCAAGTCAGGGAGGAAAGGGTTTATTCAGCATACACTTCCACATTGCTGTTCATCACCAAAGGAAGTCGGAACTGGAACTCAAGCAGGTCAGGAAGCAGGAGCATGCAGAGGCCATGGAGGGATGTTTCTTACTGGCTTGCTTCCCATGGCTTGCTCAGTTTGCTCTCTTATAGAACCCAAGACCACCAGCCCAGGGAGGGCACCACCCACAATGGGCTGGGGCCTCCCACCTTGATCACTAACTGAGAAAATGCCTTACAGCTGGATCTCTTGAAGGAATTTCCACAACTGAGGCTCCTTTCTGTGATAACTCCAGCTTGTGTCAAGTTGACACACAAAACTAGCAATACAGCTAGCCATAGAGAAATATATTTTATATTATTTTTAGTATAGATCATTTTCAGTATAGTATATCAATAGTATAGATTGTGTATATAATATTAGTGTAAAATATAACTGGGAATTTAATGTTTTTCACCCAAACATATCATTAAAAATCCTCCAAGTGGACTCTATGTATATATACAAATGATAAATAAAATTGTACAGTTTTACGACAAGACTTATAGACTGCATATCCTAAACATGGTGTGAAAAATGTTTGGCAGTATATATTAAAATTAAATATGAAAATATGTGATCATCAAGAAATTTTAATACTTTGGGATGGAGTAATACTATGTTAAATTTCTAGCACCCAGATAGTGGTTCACAGCCATTTATTCTCCAGTTCTAGGAAATACATACATATATTTATATATATATATATATATATATATATATATATATATGTGGGGGGGTGGGTGGATGGGTGTGTGTTGTTTGTGTGTGTGTGTGTGTGTGTGTGTGTGAGTGTATCTGTCTGTCTTTTGGTCTCTATCTCTATGTCTCCCTTTCCTTCTGTATGAGTGTGTATGTGGTATGTGTATGTGTGTATGCTGGAAAGACATGTGGGATAAATATAAAAACCATTGTATAGAATGAAAATATTTATAATAGCATCACTTATAATTAGTACACACATAATTAATGGGATTTCAAATGAACATCTACAAGATATTAGATTAAATTAATTGACGAAGGTAATATAAATGGGAAATAATCAAATAAAAGTGATTTCCGATCAACGAATACATTTCATAAACATCAGTAAAGACCCAAAAATACAATATAAAATATTATTAAAATTTTAGAAAAATTAAATTTTGATTATTAATACTTGTTTATTTTGGAGAGTGCAATAGGTATATCATAAGGAGGGGTTACAAAGGGGTTTCTTAAATTAAAGTGCTGTGTTCTTTTAATTTAAAACACAGGTGAGTTCATATTAAGATCATCTATTGAACAGCAGCTTTAATGTTGATTTACTATTGTGTCTATTTGTCACAGTTAAATAAAAAGAATCAGTGAAAGAAGCAAGGAATGAAGCTTTAATAAGGACTTTAAAAACTACATTAAAAATAGGTAATTTTACCTCATAAATCTGAAGTAATCTATTTTATTCAAATCATGAAAGGTAAGTGATACCTAGAGAAATGATTCCTCAGATATAATAAGACACAAGCTTCTTACCCAGATTAGAGATTTCTAAAAATTGTGTTTCTAAAATACACAAAAAAGACCTTTTTATTTTTTTTTTATTTATTTTTTTTTATTATCTTGAGTATTTCTTATATACATTTCAAGTGTTATTCCCTTTCCCGGTTTCCGGACAGACATCACCCTCCCCCCTCCCCTTCCTTGTGGGTGTTCCCCTCCCAAACCTCCCCCCATTGCAACCCTCCCCGCATAGTCTAGTTCACTGGGGGTTCAGTCTTAGCAGGACCCAGGGCTTCCCCTTCCACTGGTGCTCTTACTAGGATATTCATTGCTACCTATGGGGACAGAGTCCAGGGTCAGTCCATGTATAGTCTTTAGGTAGTGGCTTAGTCCCTGGAAGCTCTGGTTGCTTGACATTGTTGTACTTTTGGGGTCTCGAGCACCTTCAAGCTCTTCCAGTTCTTTCTCTGATTCCTTCAACGGGGGACCTATTCTCAGTTCAGTGGTTTGCTGCTGGCATTCGCCTCTGTATTTGCTGTATTCTGGCTGTGTCTCTCAGGAGCGATCTACATCCGGGTCCTGTCCGTCTGCACTTCTTTGCTTCATCCATCTTGTCTAATTGGGTGGCTGTATATGTATGGGCCACCTGTGGGGCAGGCTCTGAATGGGTGTTTCTTCAGTCTCTGTTTTAATCTTTGCCTCTCCCTTCCCTGCCAAGGGTATTCTTTTTCCTCATTTAAAGAAGGAGTGAAGCATTCACATTTTGATCATCCGTCTTGAGTTTCGTTTGTTCTAGGGATCTAGGGTAATTCAAGCATTTGGGCTAATAGCCACTTATCAATGAGTGCATACCATGTATGTCTTTCTGTGAGTGGGTTAGCTCACTCAGGATGATATTTTCCAGTTCCAACCATTTGCCTACGAATTTCATAAACTCGTTGTTTTTGATAGCTGAGTAATATTCCATTGTGTAGATGTACCACATTTTCTGTATCCATTCCTCTGTTGAAGGGCATCTGGGTTCTTTCCAGTTTCTGGCTATTATAAATAAGGCTGCGATGAACATAGCGGAGCACGTGTCTCTTTTATATGTTGAGGCATCTTTTGGGTATATGCCCAAGAGAGGTATGGCTGGATCCTCAGGCAGTTCAATGTCCAATTTTCTGAGAAACCTCCAGACTGATTTCCAGAATGGTTTTACCAGTCTGCAATCCCACCAACAATGGAGGAGTGTTCCTCTTTCTCCACATCCTCGCCAGCATCTGCTGTCACCTGAGTTTTTGATCTTAGCCATTCTCACTGGTGTGAGGTGAAATCTCAGGGTTGTTTTGATTTGCATTTCCCTTATGACTAAAGATGTTGAACATTTCTTTAGGTGTTTCTCAGCCATTCGGCATTCCTCAGCTGTGAATTCTTTGTTCAGCTCTGAACCCCATTTTTTAATAGGGTTATTTGTTTCCCTGCGGTCTAACTTCTTGAGTTCTTTGTATATTTTGGATATAAGGCCTCTATCTGTTATAGGATTGGTAAAGATCTTTTCCCAATCTGTTGGTTGTCGTTTTGTCCTAGCCACAGTGTCCTTTGCCTTACAGAAGCTTTGCAGTTTTATGAGATCCCATTTGTCGATTCTTGATCTTAGAGCATAAGCCATTGGTGTTTTGTTCAGGAAATTTTTTCCAGTGCCCATGTGTTCCAGATGCTTCCCTAGTTTTTCTTCTATTAGTTTGAGTGTGTCTGGTTTGATGTGGAGGTCCTTGATCCACTTGGACTTAAGCTTTGTACAGGGTGATAAGCATGGATCAATCTGCATTCTTCTACATGTTGCCCTCCAGTTGAACCAGCACCATTTGCTGAAAATGCTATCTTTTTTCCATTGGATGGTTTTGGCTCCTTTGTCAAAAATCAAGTGACCATAGGTGTGTGGGTTCATTTCTGGGTCTTCAATTCTATTCCATTGGTCTATCTGTCTGTCTCTGTACCAATACCATGCAGTTTTTATCACTATTGCTCTGTAATACTGCTTGAGTTCAGGGATAGTGATTCCCCCTGAAGTCCTCTTATTGTTGAGGATAGCTTTAGCTATCCTGGGTTTTTTGTTTTTCCAGATGAATTTGCAAATTGTTCTGTCTAACTCTTTGAAGAATTGGATTGGTATTTTGATGGGGATTGCATTGAATCTGTAGATTGCTTTTGGTAAAATGGCCATTTTTACTATATTAATCCTGCCAATCCATGAGCATGGGAGATCTTTCCATCTTCGGAGGTCTTCTTCAATTTCTTTCCTCAGTGTCTTGAAGTTCTTATTGTACAGATCTTTTACTTGCTTGGTTAAAGTCACACCGAGGTACTTTATATTATTTGGGTCTATTATGAAGGGTGTCGTTTCCCTAATTTCTTTCTCGGCTTGTTTCTCTTTTGTATAGAGGAAGGCAACTGATTTATTTGAGTTAATTTTATACCCAGCCACTTTGCTGAAGTTGTTTATCAGGTTTAGCAGTTCTCTGGTGGAACTTTTGGGATCACTTAAATATACTATCATGTCGTCTGCAAATAGTGATATTTTGACCTCTTCTTTTCCGATCTGTATCCCCTTGATCTCCTTTTGTTGTCTGATTGCTCTGGCTAGAACTTCAAGAACTATATTGAATAAGTAGGGAGAGAGTGGGCAGCCTTGTCTAGTCCCTGATTTTAGTGGGATTGCTTCAAGTTTCTCTCCATTTAGTTTAATGTTAGCAACTGGTTTGCTGTATATGGCTTTTACTATGTTTAGGTATGGGCCTTGAATACCTATTCTTTCCAGGACTTTTATCATGAAGGGGTGTTGAATTTTGTCAAATGCTTTCTCAGCATCTAATGAAATGATCATGTGGTTCTGTTCTTTCAGTTTGTTTATATGATGGATCACGTTGATGGTTTTCCTTATATTAAACCATCCCTGCATGCCTGGGATGAAGCCTACTTGATCATGGTGGATGATTGTTTTGATGTGCTCTTGAATTCGGTTTGCCAGAATTTTATTGAGTATTTTTGCTTCGATATTCATAAGGGAAATTGGTCTGAAGTTCTCTTTCTTTGTTGGGTCTTTGTGTGGTTTAGGTATAAGAGTAATTGTGGCTTCGTAGAAGGAATTCGGTAGGGCTCCATCTGTTTCAATTTTGTGGAATAGTTTGGATAATATTGGTATAAGGTCTTCTATGAAGGTTTGATAGAATTCTGCACTAAACCCGTCTGGACCTGGGCTCTTTTTGGTTGGGAGACCTTTAATGACTGCTTCTATTTCCTTAGGAGTTATGGGGTTGTTTAACTGGTTTATCTGTTCCTGATTTAACTTCGATACCTGGTATCTGTCTAGGAAATTGTCCATTTCCTGAAGATTTTCAAGTTTTGTTGAATATAGGTTTTTATAGTAAGATCTGATGATTTTTTGAATTTCCTCTGAATCTGTAGTTATGTCTCCCTTTTCATTTCTGATTTTGTTAATTTGGACGCACTCTCTGTGTCCTCTCGTTAGTCTGGCTAAGGGTTTATCTATCTTGTTGATTTTCTCAAAGAACCAACTTTTGGTTCTGTTGATTCTTTCTATGGTCCTTTTTGTTTCTACTTGGTTGATTTCAGCTCTGAGTTTGATTATTTCTTGCCTTCTACTCCTCCTGGGTGTATTTGCTTCTTTTTGTTCTAGAGCCTTTAGGTGTGCTGTCAAGCTGCTGACATATGCTCTTTCCTGTTTCTTTCTGCAGGCACTCAGCGCTATGAGTTTTCCTCTTAGCACAGCTTTCATTGTGTCCCATAAGTTTGGGTATGTTGTACCTTCATTTTCATTAAATTCTAAAAAGTTTTTAATTTCTTTCTTTATTTCTTCCTTGACCAGGTTATCATTGAGTAGAGCATTGTTCAATTTCCACGTATATGTGGGCATTCTTCCCTTATTGTTATTGAAGACCAGTTTTAGGCCGTGGTGGTCCGATAGCACGCATGGGATTATTTCTATCTTTCTGTACCTGTTGAGGCCCGTTTTTTGACCAATTATATGGTCAATTTTGGAGAAAGTACCATGAGGAGCTGAGAAGAAGGTATATCCTTTTGCTTTAGGATAGAATGTTCTATAAATATCCGTTAAGTCCATTTGGCTCATGACTTCTCTTAGTCTGTCTACATCTCTGTTTAATTTCTGTTTCCATGATCTGTCCATTGATGAGAGTGGGGTGTTGAAATCTCCCACTATTATTGTGTGAGGTGCAATGTGTGTTTTGAGCTTTAGTAAGGTTTCTTTTACATATGTAGGTGCCCTTTTATTTGGGGCATAGATATTTAGGATTGAGAGTTCATCTTGGTGGATTTTTCCTTTGATGAATATGAAGTGTCCTTCCTTATCTTTTTTGATGACTTTTAGTTGAAAATTGATTTTATTTGATATTAGAATGGCTACTCCAGCTTGCTTCTTCTGACCATTTGCTTGGAAAATTGTTTTCCAGCCTTTCACTCTGAGGTAATGTCTGTCTTTGTCTCTGAGGTGTGTTTCCTGTAGGCAGCAGAATGCAGGTCCTCGTTGCGTATCCAGTTTGTTAATCTATGTCTTTTTATTGGGGAGTTGAGGCCATTGATATTGAGAGATATTAAGGAATAGTGATTATTGCTTCCCGTTATATTCATATTTGGAAGTGAGGTTATGTTTGTGTGCTTTCATTCTCTTTGTTTTGTTGCCAAGATGATTAGTTTCTTGCTTCTAGGGTATAGCTTGCCTCCTTATGTTGGGTTTTACCCTTTATTATCCTTTGTCGTGCTGGACTTGTAGAAAGATATTGTGTAAATTTGGTTTTGTCATGGAATATCTTGGTTTCTCCATCTATGTTAATTGAGAGTTTTGCAGGATACAGTAACCTGGGCTGGCATTTGTGTTCTCTTAGGGTCTGTATGACATCTGTCCAGGATCTTCTGGCCTTCATAGTTTCTGGCGAAAAGTCTGGTGTGATTCTGATAGGTCTGCCTTTATATGTTACTTGACCTTTTTCCCTTACTGCTTTTAATATTCTTTCTTTATTTTGTGCGTTTGGTGTTTTGACAATTATGTGACGGGAGGTGTTTCTTTTCTGGTCCAATCTATTTGGAGTTCTGTAGGCTTCTTGTATGCCTATGGGTATCTCTTTTTTTAGGTTAGGGAAGTTTTCTTCTATGATTTTGTTGAAGATATTTACTGGTCCTTTGAGCTGGGAGTCTTCACTCTCTTCTATACCTATTATCCTTAGGTTTGATCTTCTCATTGAGTCCTGGATTTCCTGTATGTTTTGGACCAGTAGCTTTTTCTGCTTTACATTATCTTTGACAGTTGAGTCAATGATTTCTATGGAATCTTCTGCTCCTGAGATTCTCTCTTCCATCTCTTGAATTCTGTTGGTGAAGCTTGTATCTATAGCTCCTTGTCTTTTCTTTTGATTTTCTATGTCCAGGGTTGTTTCCATGTGTTCTTTCTTGATTGCTTCTATTTCCATTTTTAATTCCTTCAACTGTTTGATTGTGTTTTCCTGGAATTCTTTCAGGGATTTTTGCGATTCCTCTCTGTAGGCTTCTACTTGTTCTCTAAGGGAGTTCTTTATGTCTTTCTTGAAGTCCTCCAGCATCATGATCAAATATGATTTTGAAACTAGATCTTGCTTTTCTGGTGTGTTTGGATATTCCGTGTTTGCTTTGGTGGGAGAATTGGGCTCCGATGATGCCATGTAGTCTTGGTTTCTGTTGCTTGGGTTCCTGTGCTTGCCTCTCGCCATCAGATTATCTCTAGTGTTACTTTGTTCTGCTATTTCTGACAGTGGCTAGACTGTCCTATAACCTGTGTGTCAGGAGTGCTGTAGACCTGTTTTCCTGTTTTCTTTCAGCCAGTTATGGGGACAGAGTGTTCTGCTTTCGGGCGTGTAGTTTTTCCTCTCTACAGGTCTTCAGCTGTTCCTGTGGGCCTGTGTCTTGAGTTCACCAGGCAGGTTTCTTGCAGGGGAAATGTTGGTCCTACCTGTGGTTCCAAGGCTCAAGTTTGCTCGTGGGGTACTGCTTAAGTCCTCTCCGCTGTGGCAGCAACCGGGAAAATCTGTGCCGCTCCTTCCGGGAGCCTCCGTGCACCAGGGTTTCAGATGACGTTTGGTGTTTTCCTCTGGCGCCTGGATGTGCACAGAGTGCAGTCTCTTCTGGTTTCCCAGGCGTGTCCGCCTGTCTGAAGGTTCAGCTCTCCCTCCCACGGGATTTGGGTGCAGAGAACTGTTTATCCGGTCTGTTTCCTTCAGGTTCTGGCAGTGTCTCAGACGCAGGGGTCCTGCCGCTCCCGGGCCCTCCCCTATGGGAACCCAGAGGCCTTATACAGTTGCCTCTTGGGCCAGGGATGTGGGCAGGGGTGGGCAGTGTTGGTGGTCTCCTCCGCTCTGCAGCCTCAGGAGTGCCCACTTGATCAGGCGGTGAGGTCTCTCTCCCACGGGGTTTGGGAGCAGAGAGCTGCTGCGGTCCGGGATCCGCCGGTGTGGGACTTCCGGTCAAAAAAAAACTTTTTGAAAGCATATCATTATTAGGCCACTAACAGGAAAAATATAATTGGCAAGTAAGTACATGAGGCTGACTTAAAATTCAGTGATAATTAAAAGAGTTAAGTAATACAAATACTATATTTTCATAAAAATTCTAAATAGTAATATTAATTTGTCTGTAGGGTATTAGGCTTTAAAGTTGTATTATTTTTAACATTTTTATTAAAATAAATTAATTTGTGACCTATTTTATTATGATATTTGTATTAGTTTTCCTTCCATTTCTATGTCCCTGGTAGTTGTCTTCAGTTTGATGTCTTTTTTTTTTCCCTCATAGATTCCACTACAAAAAAACTTCATAAGACTTCCCTTTATGCATCTGGCTTATTTCATTTTAAATTATTACTGAATTTAGCTCCATCTGGTTTTCTTCAAAAGGCATATATATATATATATATATATATATATATATATATATATATATATATATGCTTGTATATCACATTTTCCTTATTCATCCATTGAAGTGCGGATACTGTAGGCTGATACTATAGACTACTGTGAATAGCTCCCTGCTAAGGGGGTACAAAGATCTGTGACAATGCCTAGTCACAAAGGTTCATTTGAGCTAGCAACAACATTTGAAGTGTTTCTCCTCTAAGATTATGCATGTGCAATCAGTCATGTGTGCATATTTTAACTCGTAATTATAAAAGTGCACATCACTTAAATGTATTAATTTAGGACCATACATATAAGTTCTGATGTATCCAATTTGTACGAATCTTAAGTATGATAGTGTAGTATACACAGGCAGGAAAGAACAAATGATCTGGGAAAAGAAAAAGAGCAACTTGTAGAGAAATCTACCTCGTTGAATTCTATTCCTCTGTGAAAGGAAACTAGCCATGAGTACAGGATGTTTCATATTGCTTTAAGCGTTTTCTTTCTATTTTTTAAGGAAAATGAAAAGATCGAGAGACAACAGAGCAATAAGAATAGCAGTACTAGGGTGGCATCTCAGAGGAAACAATACCCAATGACTTTCACTTTTTCTCTACCATTTGAATTTGATTCCATTTTTACAGAATCTCTTCTTTTAACACTTGAATATTTAAAAGTGAGAAAAGAGCAACAAATAATTTCAGGACAAACGTGAGTCATGTTTTGATTGTAATTAGCTGCATTCTATAACATCTTTCTACAGTGGTGCCCTGAAAGGATTAGTTAGAACTTACGCATGTATTAAGGCAGCCATGCAGTAATGTGAGCAAGGCAGCATAAATGAATGCCCACCTGTTGTGATTACAAGTCAGTCTTGCTGAAACCACACATCAAGAAACACAGTAAAAAGAATCCAGTCACAGTACGGCTGAAGAACACAGACAGAGCCTACATTTCCATGGCCATTGTTGTGCACGTTTTCAATTCTCTGTAATTATATTCCTCTGGGGAATACATTAAAAATGAAGTCGTTTCTTGCCACTAAACTACTACTTGTAAAAACTATGTTAGTATGCTAAATATAGATTTTGATGAGTGTCTAAAGGATTTTCACTGCCAAAGAATATTCATCTGAACATTCAGTATATGTATTTTAATTACATTAAGTGAGACTTTGGAACATCTGACATCTGTTTACTAGTAAACATTTAATTAAGTATTTGAGCATAACAATGCTAAATGAAATGTTTTAAAGATGCTATTAGACTCTGTAGTTCTATATTGAGTCCTCACAAAGTCAAAGGAGGACAGTAGTCTATTCCTATCCAGAGAGAGGACAAAGCACCACTTTCTATGTTCTGTCTTATTTTATGTTTCCTTGACTGTTCCATGCATTCTTATTCCAACCTTCCCTCAGTAATTCATCAACTCATATTTAAGAAACAGTTTGCATCTTCATATAAAAACTATGGGTCAAAACTTTGTTCATTTAAAGACTATTGTGCACGAGGCATTTAAAAATTGTTTCTTCAGTTAAAGTGTGAGTCTATCATAACTGCTGTTTTCACTATTACAAAGAACACAGAATTAGCAGGCAGATGGCCTTATTTAATATCCAATCTGTTCTCTACCTACGATACTTAAAAGTTCTATGGCCTGTATGTTATCTCTCTAAAATGTCAACTGAGTATCTAGCAATACACTGGGCCTACCTTCTCAACAACAAACAGTGCTATTTGTACCTGAATTCTAGATGTACTTAAATATTGCTTTCTTCTGATAATTATAAAGGAATCCAATATCCATTGGTGTCTTAGCTTTACCATGTACAGTATTTGTTGTCTATGTGGATTATTCTGTTTAATCTTCAAGGACCAAATGCTATGAATTAATTACTCTCTTTTACATATTTATTAAACATAGGTTAGAACATTGGTAACTTATAAAACCAAACTACAAAACATAGAAAGTGAATCTTATTTTATTCATAATAGAACATAATACTTCAGTCACTCTTTGAGCATCTCCCTTCTTTAATTCTCACATCACCTTTCCCAGGCTGTTATAGCCCATCTGACAAGGGATGAATCTTCCACCCCTGAGATGGAAAAGATTAGCTGTTAATCTGGGAGTTGTAGGAAAGTAGATTGCCCCATGGACACATATTCCAAGATTATGAGCATTTGAACTAAATTAAAAGGGAGAATTGGGTTTGGAGTTTGTGCTTATTTTACTTGGCTACTTAAACCTCTTCCCCTGCCCTCTGAGATCCCAGTTCTCAGACCACCGGACATTTGATGTGAAGTATATTAGCCTCTGCTCCAGGCTTCCAGGCTTTGTAAATTGCCTACCTATATTTTCTGTGTTCTAGGTTGCAGATGGAATACTAACCTTCTAACCTCCTTACACATTGCCTGTTAGTTCTGTTTTTCAACAAAACCTAGACTAATGAAGCCTGCTTCCTTATGTTCCTTTTGGAAAGAAGTGTTAGAGATGGCCAGAGTACATTGTGAATAAGAATAAAAGTATACAAGTAACCAATACACTCAATATTACATGTCAGATATCCCTTAGGTAATGCAGATATATAAACCCTGCGAGGGTACATTAAAGGAGAAGTCATCAAAGTCACCATGAATTCAGCATCTAGTACTCTACTGAGGGTAGGAAATCTATAATATTTCCCTTTCTGTGCCTTTCTTTTTTTTTGGTCAACTTCCATTGTTCATATTGAACCTGCTAATGAGCTGAAACAGGAAGCCGTAATGAGCAGTATGCAGGAGTCAGCTCACATGCAATGAATGAGTAGAGAAGAAAGGACGTCTTAGACTGTCACAGCCATTGAACTTCAGAATTCCTTTCTGCTACAGTCAGTTCATTAACTTCCACTCCCAATATACTAAAATGTCTCTTGAGGATTACACTCAAGAACACAATGGTAAGTTACACATAAAATAGCATTACCTTGTTTCTGGCTAAGATCTACTCTATAAGTTGGGTAGAAAAAAGGAAAGTAGATACCTCACAATCTGACTAAAGGCTGCTTATACTGTGTAAAACTGGAGAAAGGGATAAAACAAATTCACACCATGACTTTACAAATTGTGTGTAAAGCATCTTTATACTTTATAAGAAAAGAACTAAAATATTTGAAGGTATTTTTGCAGAATTTGATGACTGTAGATATGATTTACTAAGACCTGAAACCTTGGTGAGAAAAGGAAGGAAGGAAGGAAGTTGATTTTTCAGGTGCTTGTTGATATTCTAATTGTTGTTGGATGTCTTAATGGCCACTGCACTTACCAATAGCAAGCATGTTTGACACCACTCGACTATTGTAGTTTAGTGGTCATATCTTTCTTGATGTGGGTGCCATTTTTTCTAAGAAAAAGAATATTTTCATAGAGTTGTAATGTTTCCATTTCATGGCATCATTGCCCCATGATAATAGTATCAACTGAATGAGGTCTTATTTTGTGGACAGATTAATATTGTCACTTTAAAGCCTGAAATATCCACCCCCTTCAGGCTTACATTCTATCTTTGTCTCTGACTCTATATCTCTCTGTGTCTCTCTCTGTGTCTCTGTCTCTGTGTCTCTGTCTCTGTGTCTCTGTCTCTGTCTCTCTGTCTCTCTCTGTCTCTCTCTGTCTCTCTGTCTCTGTCTCTGTCTCTCTCTCTCTTTCTCTCCTGTGTGTGTGTGTGTGTGTGTGTGTGTGTGTGTTGTGTGATGTTGTAGTTTTGACTTAAGGAACACACACACACATGCTGTAATACCCATATGGCTCTCAGAGTACCGCCCCAAGCCTGAGTCTTTCACATTACAAGAGTATGTTTAGAGAGAAAGGGTAGAATATCAAGCTTTATATAAAAGTGCAACTGTATCATAGAGTTGAATACTAATGGTAATTTTAACCTTTCTCCAGAGAAGTAGAACGAATTACGATCTAAAATTTTAAATTCAAGGTAAACACCACTGATATGTACCACTCCAGATTACTCTGATGCTCATGGAAACTGCAACAGCCCTTTATATCTTTATGCTGTTTGCTTCTGAGTACTTTGTCAGTAAGAATAAATGTATGCAAGCAACTAATACACTTAATATTAAGTGTCAGTTGTCCTTTATGTAATGCAGATATATAAAATGGAACAACGAATGAGAAGAATGAGCAAAGACACAGAATCATTTTCATGGCTAGATTTGGTATGATTTTCTTCAAAAAAAATGTGGCTGTTAGTCTGTCAAGGCCCTAGCTCCAACTATTATGAGGTTCTGAATTATTCATTGTTATAAATAACGAGAAATGCCTTGAAGTGGACACAATACTCCCTATGAGGTGTAAATAAGGTATTGCATAGAGGCTGTGATCTCACTGATATGGATGCCCTAGTAGATGAACTCGGCATACTGTGGTAATTATAATTGCCTGTGGAAGGTTAACTCTCCTATCTGCTCCTCACTGCAAATATGACTTGAATCATCTGTATGTCTTTGTTTTAAAGATTTCTTTTTTTAAAAAACAAAAGCAAAAACGTGTCCTAGGAAGCTTTTCAGCTCAGCAACTGGATCATAGCAGTCCAGTCAGTTCTCTTTGTCATGTACTTGAAACCAAAAGGAGGCCTTACAGCGTATAGGAAAAGTCAAGAAGAGTGAACTTTCCAAGAAAAGGAGATAAACAAGGATGAGCGATCACCTGAGTCTGGGGCATATATTGGATCAGTGGTTAGATTTGGTTCCTTTGTTTTGCTCAATTGTGGGATGTTCTGTGTCTACAGTTCTACTGTAATGTAGTAACCAGCATTATCTATGGTGTGAATTATTGATAACATCTTTGAAAGATTATTGTATGAGATGACTAAAATTTAGAAGCAGAGCAAGCATTTAAAAGCTAAACAGAGACTGAGGGGTAGGACATGTTCTTACCCAGACAGCAGTGAGTAGGGACAGCTGCTTCTTTAGGAATGGCATCCATGGCATAGGATTGATTAACCTTACTCCCTTATAAACGTAATTAGCAAACATCTGCATCTCCAATCAAGTCCCCAAGGCTCTGACATTTTCTCCATGTTGAAATATCTTTATTGTATTGATTGAACTTTTCCCCAGCAGCTATTCCGACAAAGTGAACACTTGGTTATATGATACAGCAAAGCAAGGGATGGAAACAATATTTGATGAAGTTTAATGTAAGACTCTCTTTTCCCCCTCTCCCCTTTTCCTTTGTCCTTCACTTCAACATGCCTCCCCTCTCTCCATTTTTTTCTTTCACATATGTAAAACGAAAAAAATCAAAACAACAAAACACAAACAAATAAGCAAACAGCAGCAACAAACAAACCTTTAAGCTCCTGTCCACATCTGTATTTTGCAGTACAAGTATAAGGATATTTCAGATCAACTTAGTTTCAGAAATAACCTGTGATTGTAGATGCAGATTGTACATGTATTTTACATTTCCAGGCATGTTCCTTTGTTCTTTAGTGTTCCTTCAAAATCCATTCAGAGTTTGATCTTCAATAATGGCAGATTTATTGCTGAGATAACAAGGAAAAGGGAAATCTGTCTCCTTCCCCTTTGTATGAATATAAAGACCAAGATGTAGATTTTGATGGAGGGTGCAAAATTATTTTAACTCTGAATGACCTCTTGTGGGTCTCAAGCTCTCTGAATTATGTTGCCTTCTCTTAACGTGATTTCAAAGGATATCCCTGACAACCAACTGATTGCTCAGTCTGCATTGAGAATGGTCTACATAGGTGCCACAATTTAAATAGATCCCCTGGCTTCTTTGGATAATAGCTAATATTTAGATGGGTATAAGCCCGTGCCAATGGAATAGTGTTTGGAAGTGGAAAATTACAGACATATAGGTATAAAAAAAAGGTCCTCATTTTTATGGAAGGAAATATGTTCTTTTAATATGCTGTGATTATTTTTAGATGTTGAGATGAGAGCATGACTCACCGCCTTCCACTGCTTCCACTCCGTATGCTAGTCCCCACTCATCTTTCCTGACACATCGTGCTGATGAAGGGAATGACAGCCTGTTCCCCACACTGTGGTCATCAGTGTGTGTTGCAGCTGCTTCTGGAAGTATAGGTAGTCTTTTTCTTCAATACGTACTCTCAGACAACACATTAGTATTCTAAGGATCAGTACACATTAGAGCTGAAAGGACACAGCAACCCAAAGGACACTCAATGGGATCACTTTTCCTAGCAGTTAATAAGCTTTCAAAATACCAGAAAAGGACTTTTGGGTCTGACTTTCTTCTTATTTATTTATTTATTTATTTATTTATTTATTTATCATTGTGAAACATTTCTATTATACATATGAATAGTATAATAAAGAATTGCTAGTATATAAATAATGAGACCACTAGAATTAAGATGCTGTTCTTGACTTTTAATAATCAATATTCATGGATTGTGAAAGTACTGAAATAATGAATGTTGAGACAAAAGAAACTGTAGTTTATGTTACATTTTGTCATGTAACTCTAGTAGTAAAATTCTCAACTGGTTCTGCTATGATATGATGGTTGCAAATATAGTATAGACACATTTTTATCTTAAAGACACAAATAATTTCGGTAATTAAAATTTTGGTAGTACTTGAGACCTAGTAATTTACTTTGGAAAGTACAATATAAAATTAGTGACTGTATGAACCACTTGAAATGTATTAATTTTTCCTCACATTTTTTTTCGATTTTTTATTGGATTTTTTCATCTACAATTCAAATATTATCCCCTCCCGTTTTCCCCTCCAAAACCTGCCTATCCCATCCCGTACCCCCTTCCTCCAAGAGAGTATTCCCCGACCCATCCACCCAATCCAGTCTGTCTCCCCACCCTGGCATTTCCCTATACTAGGGCATAGAACCTTAACAGGACCAAGGGCCTTTCCTCCCATTGATGTCTGACAAGGTTTTCTTAATCTTAATTACTATTGTTTCAATTATTAAAAGTTGTTTGATCTGAGAGAAGAATTCTTATGCCTTTTATCATTTTTAGTAAGACAATGAATATTATTCAGAAAACAGTGTTATTTGAAATACTAAATAAAATTACAATTGTGGGGAACAGCACAAAACTTACAAGCCTTTGTTAGAACAGTGAAGAGCACTATAATGGTTGCGGCGTGGGAAATATTCCCAAAAGTAGCACATTTTCAATTGAGAAACCTGCAGAAGCAAGGTTACTCTGACCTTCTCCAGCCTGTCTTCCCTGAAACACGATCACAAACATTTTATGGACGCCCACTAGGAAGGAAAGGAAGAATGTTAACAGACTCCGCAGAAAGTTTCCACAGATCATTATTGTATTCTGTATGTCCTGTCTTAATTCTGCACAACTCAGCATTTTATTTTCAGCATAAAAATTGGATGATGTTCCTTAGACTTACATGCTAAACTTTCCTTCTCTCCCTCTTTTTTCTGTCTTCCTTCTCTTTTGCTTGATTGAAGCCATCAATACTAGATGGATGAATTCTTAGCATGTGTTCTAACTCTGAACCACATCCCTAAGAAATATTCATTTTTCTATAGTTCCCTGGTCTCCTAAGTCTGTTATTTTATATATTTATTCATTCTTTCTTTTTTGACACAGAATTTCATGTAGTAAGACTGGCTTCAAATTTTCTATGTAGCTGTGACTAGCCTTTAAATACCTGATCTTTCTGCTTTCATTTCTGAGTTCTTAGATTACATAAACACATGTAATCTCTGATAATATTTTTATGAAATAAATTTATTATGATTTTTTTTATTAAGGGGGCTTTGAAATTGACATATCCGTCATAAACTTATAAGCTTATAAGAATGAGTATTAAATGTCATCCCCTACTTATTCATAGTGATTTTTAAGTCAAGTTTTTCCAAAATTTCCCAACTATAAAACAAAAATATATGTATAACAATCATTAAATATGACAAAAAGAGAATTTTTCCATGTTTATATGAATAGCATGTTTCTTATGGGTATGTTTTTAGGAAAACCCATATTTTTAAAATTATCAGTACTCAAATCTGGTAAGTAAATTGTTTTGTAGCACTGAGAAAACAGTTCCTTATGCCATTTAATTTTTCTCATATTTAGGAGACAATTAGTTATTTGCAGTCAATTTTATCAAGATATAGTCATGATTCATGTTCTACCCCATCCCCAGCCAAGATGCCCACCCACCTGCTCCCCCGCACACCCTAGTTCTGTCTCATTGCTGGCCCACTGCTCATATTTAAAGAATTATCCTCTGCCAACTTTTCTATTATTCCTCTGCCCACCTTGCTACTTCCAAAAGTAATCTGTCCTTAGTAAATTCCTTAGAGTGATCAACAGTATGGTACTTGTAAGCTGCACTTTACCAAACAAGAGGTAGAGGATAGAGGAATGTTCAAACTCATCATTATCTTGCCCATATAACACTCTCACCTCAGCAATGCCCTTGGTTTTTTTCTTTATGTGACTATAGGACTGATGATTGTATAAATGTTAGACTATGAATCTCTATTAAATCAGACAAAAACCAAATAGTTGTCATGGTAGTTTAAACCATATGATATTTTGACAATCAATTAAACCCTTATGCACATAGTACTCTCCCCTGAGATGCACTTTTTTATATGACTTTTAAAGTTAGAACTATATTGGGAATGTTTCAAGAAAACATGAGAAGGAATTCCCAGGGTTATTTATCTAGTAGTCCTGTCTCTTCTCACTCTTTTTTCTCTTTCAGTGATAAGATTGATGGATGAACCTTAAAGTTAAAAATATGTTGAAAATAAAATTGGAATGCTACCTCTGTCTTAAAAAAGGTGAAAATGAGTGCTAGTGATTCAGCAGTGAAATTATAGAATATTCATGTCCATGCATAAAGGAAGATGGACAACCTAAGCAGCAGAAACACTTAAGAGAAGTTTTCTCTGAGTCCTAAGTTGCTGTGGATGTTTCCTGTAGGAGAGTGAATAACAGCGATTTAACCACAGCCGTCCACTTCTGGTTCTAGTGCCCAGATGATAACCTATTTGTACGTATAACTTTCAATAGTGAGTCTACCTAACTCTTTGATCAGGACCCTGTTTAGATATTCCACACTCACGAAATCCTAAACTATATAAATAATTCAGTACTTGTTGATACAGACCTGTCACATAAGCTCCAAATCTAAGGGTACTAAAGCTTAAAACATAATTACTGATTGTTATGCTTTCTAGGGTCCACTTTTCCCCCTTTTGCTAGCTAATAGTTATCTATATCTGGGCATTGTATAAAAAGTCACTCGTGTAGACTTGAAATTCAACATATATGGGGTGGTACATTGTACTATGAATGTAGGGAGATAGCTTCAGGGTAGAGTTTTGTTCTTTATTGAGAAGCATGCAATACATTTTCTGAATTTAAATTTTTGTAAGGGAGATGAAAATGATCATAGGAGTACCTTAGATTTATAAAATTAGTGAGGCTATGTTCTATGCACTTAAACTCATTATCAAAATTATTTGAAATGTAACATCTTAATTAGATCACTATATACAGTGTAGGTAAATACCAGTGTCAGTTACATTTCTCCTATCCCTGAAATTGAATTTTTACAACATGCAGTAGTATTTTGGGGACACTCTCCAGATTGTACATACAAAAATGACTAAACCAGACACAATGTAGAAATACAACTAGTATCTAATGCCTTTTTTTCTTCTTAATTATCATTGTGAATGTTTGGTTTTTCGTTTGTGAGATTTAATACAAGATTGGAAGGGGAGAATGTCATAGGAATCAGGGCATCATTTTCTTTTCATTTCAAGTCACCATAATGACTGGAGGCCACCAAAGAGTTATTTAAATAAGCCATCATGAATATGACTTGAATTCTTTACCACTTTGATATAGTGTTTTCAAAATACTGTGTGTTAGTATGGAATTAACAACATATGTGGACCCATACATTTAATTTTGTTTATATGATAGGGTATAGAAAATCTGAAAAACAGTGTCAATTAAAGGTTTGAAAGCATTGATAGAGTGCTAATTCATTTCTTAGATCCTCAAAGGTTATTCATTTTATGCTATTAATGACAAACTTGTTTGCCTTATTTATAAAAATTGACTAAAATCAGCAAATATAACAATATAAATTTGATGAAAATTAAATATAAATTTAGGGTTGTATAGATGGCGCTACACTTACGAATACATATACTTTACTTAAAAGAGGACTCCATTTTAGTTCTTAGTAAGTCCAACTCCAAATGGTCGGATACTGTCTTATGACCTCCACAGGTACTACACACATATGCATAGTCTCATACACAGAATTATACACACACATACAAACATAACTAAAAATAAATCTCTTAAATATATAAAACATAAGTAAATGTTTGTTATTCATAGAATGACATCAACTGAGTTCATCAGAGTTTGGTTAGAGGTTAAATTATATGATCACACTTACATTAAATCAATTTAAAATTTTTATCTTTCAAGTATCTTGTAAATCAAATTGGTAGCCTCTTATTATTGGTTATTAATGCACATATACATAAATCTGCAAAATCTGTTCGGTGTTACTTTTATATATATGAGTTTAGAGCTGACCACTTTATATTAGTTAAACAGTTATGGGACTCATTACTGTCAAAGATTAATTTGCTCTCAATTAGTAGTACTTATTTGCTCTTTGTCTAGGGCAGGGGCCCCATGGTTGTTCTCCTCTTAGCATGTCTACTGGTGTTTCTGTTGTACAGGTTTTGTTTTGACATTATCATTGATTTTAATTCCCTTATTTTGCATAAGACAGACACAGAAAAAAGTTTAGAAGCCTTGAACATTTTATATGATATTTTAATTACTTTTAACCTATGAAATATATGTAGTTATAAAAGGAAATAGATAAAAGTAAATTTTTGTTTTTTATTATTTTTCTTTAATCTATTTTTTACAGTCTAGTCATTATCCTACTCTCAGTCTGCCCTCTGAATTCCTCATCCCATACCTTCTCCCCCATCTCCAACAGGATGTCTCCACCTCCTACCCCCACCTCACCAGACCTCCCTACTCCATGGACCTTCACTTCTCTCTAGGGTTAGTTGCATCTTCCTTCACTGAGGTCAGACCAGGCAGTCCTCTGTTGTATATGTGTTAGGGGCCTTGTATCGACTGGTGTATGCTGCCTGGTTGGTGGCTGAGTGTCTGCGAGATCTCAAGTTAGATGAGACTGCTGGTCTTCCTATGGGGTCACCCTCTTCCTCAGCTTCTTTCAGATTTTCCCTAATTCAAACACAGGAGTCCACAGATTCTGTTGGGTGTAAATATCTGCATCTGACTCTTTCTGCTACTTGTTTGGCCTCTTGCAGGGCAGCCAAGCTAGGATCCTGAGTGAAAGTAAAACATAGCATTAGTAATAGTGTCAGGCCTTGGAGTCTTCCCTTGAGATGGATACCAATTTGGGTATATCACTGGACCTCCTTTCCCTCAGTTTCTTTCTTTTTGTGTTCCTGCAGGTCTTTTAGACATGAGCAACACTGGGTCAGAGGTTTTTACTGTGGGATGGCAACCCCATCCCTCCTCTTGATGCCTTGTCTTTTTAATGAAGGTGGATTCTACAAGTTCCCTTTCCCCGATGTAGGGCATTTCATCTAAGGTCTCTCCCTTTGAGTCCTGAAAGTTTCTTACCTCACAGTTCTCTGTTATATTCTAGAAGGTACCCCTCCTCTTAACTGCTAAGGTTTCCTATTTCCATTCTTTCTGTTGGCCCCCAGGGCTTCAGTCCTGTTCCCCCATCTACCCAATACCTGATGATGTTTCCACCTTTCCTCCTCACTGTCTCCATTTCCACCCAGGTCGCTACTTTCCTCTACTCTCTGTGATTGCTTTCTTCTTCCTCCCAAGTGGAATTGAGACATCTCACTTGGGCTCTTCAGCTTGTTAACCTTCTTGAGTTCTGTGGACTGCATCCTGGGTATTTTGTACATTTTTGGCTAATATCTACATATTAGTGAGTACATACCATACATGTCCTTTTAGGTCTGAGTTACATCACTCAAGATGATATTTTCTTTCTCCATTCATTTGCTAGCAAAATGAATGATGTTCTAGTTCTTAATAGCCAAGTAGTATTCCATTGTGTAAAGGAACCACATTTTTCTGTATCCATTCTTCCATTGTGAAAAATCTGGATTGTTTCTAGCTTCTGGCTATCACAAATAAGGCAGCTATGCACATAGTGGAACACATGTACCTGTGGCATGGTGGGGCATCTTTTCTGTATATATGCAAGAGTGGTATAGTTGGGTCTTCAGATAGGTCTATTTCCAATTTTCTGAGGAACCTCCAGATTGATTTTTAGAGTGGTTGTACCAGTTTGCAATCCCACCAGCAATGGAGGAGTGTTCCTCTGTCTCGACATCCTCGTCAACATGTGCTGTCACCTGAGTTTTGATCTTAGCCATTCTGATTGGTATAAGGCAGAATCTCAGGGTCCTTTTGATTTGCATTTCCGTGATCGCTAAGGACTTTGAACATTTCTTTAAATGCTTCTCAGACGATCGACATTTCTCTGTTGTGAATTCTCTATTTAATTCTATATCCCATGTTATTGATTGCATTGTTTGGCTTTTGGCAACATGAGAGCTCTAGAACAAAAAGAAGAAAACATACCCATGAGGAGTAGATGGCACAAAATAATCAAACTTAGGGCTGAAATCAACCAAACAGAAACAAAGCGATTGATACCCCAAATCAACAAAACCAAAAGCTGGTTCTTCAAGAAAATCAACCTGATAGATAACCTGATAGATAAACCCCTAACTGAACTAACTAAAGGACTCAGAGACAGTATATAAATTAGCAAAATCAGAAATGAAAAGGAAGACATAACAACAGAAACTGAGGAAATCCAAAGAATCATCAGATCCTATTACAAAAGCTTATACTCAACAAAACTGGAAAATTCAAAATTGATGATTTTCTAGAAAGAAATCAAATACCAAAGTTAAATCAAGAGCAGGTAAGCTAAACAGGACCACATACCCTAAGGAAACAAAAGGAATCATTAAAAGCCTCCCAACCAAAGAAAAGTCCAGAGCCAGATGGCTTTAGTGCAGAATTTTATCAGATGATCAAAGAATAGCTGATACCAACACTCCTCAAACTGTTCCATAAAACAGAAACAAAAGAACACTACCTAATTCATTCTATAAAGCCACAATTACTATGATACCTAAACCACACAAGAACCCAACAAATAAACTTCAGACCAATTTCACTTGTGAATATCAATACAAAATACTCAATAAAATTCTTGCAAACTGAATCCAAGAACACATCAAATCATTATACACCATGATCAAGTAGGCTTCATTCCAGGGATGGTTCAATATATGAAAATCCATTAATGTACTCCACTATTTAAATAAACTGAAAGAAAAAAATCACATCGTAAACTCATTAGATGCTGAAAATAAACCATTTGATGAAATAAAACACATTTTCATGTTAAAAGTATTGGAGAGATCAGGAATTCAAGGCACATAGCTAAGCATAGTAAAACATACAGTAAACCAGTAGTCAACATCAAACTAAATGGAGAGAAACTTGAAGCAATCCCACTAAAATCAGAGACAAAACAAGGATGCCCACTCTCCTCATTTCTATTTAATGTAGAACTTGAAGTTCTAGCTAGAGCAATAAGACAACAAAAGAAGATCAAGGGGAAAGAAATAGCAAAGAGGTCAAGGAATCACTATTTGCAGCTGTTAAGACAGTATATAGGAGCAACACTAAAAATTTTACCAGAAAACTTCTCCAGCTGATAAAGGGAAGTCCCCTTCTCCTTCCCTTTCCCCTTTCCCTTCCCCTTTCCCTTCTCCTCCTCCTCCTTCATCTGCTTCTCTTCCTCCTCCTCCTCCTCCTCTTCCTCCTTTTATTAAGTTGTTTTATTTACACTTCAAACATTGCCCCGCTTGCCCAGTCTCTCCTCCCAGAGTTCTTCACCCCATCCCCCATCTTCTTTGCCTCTAAGAGTATGCACCCCCATCTACCTACCAAGCAATCCCTAAGTCACCCTGTGGAAGAGTTGTGGGAAAGAACGAACGCTGAACTAGATGCCGACCCCACAGAAGAACAACAGTACCAACTAACCTGGACCACACAGAGTTCCCAGAGACTAATCCAATTACCGAAGAGCATACAGGGGCTGGTCTATGGCCCCCGGCACACATGTAGCAGGCACATATGTAGAGAGGATGTGCCTAATCTTGTAGAGTATATGTTATCTTAAGTAAAATGAACAAAGTATGAACTATGTTATCCAAGTTTAAAATATTTTGAAGCTTTAGTAACCAATACAGTATGGGTTGATCATAAAAATAGTCACAGGTCAATGTTACAGCTTAAAAGACCCAAAAGTATATTTTTCTGTTCAGCCACACTGAGACTTTGTGAGGAGCCCTGCAGTCTGTTTCGACGCCAGGACCGGCGAAGGAACGATGACGCTGGAAGCAGAAGGGGGAGAGGGCTTCATGGGGAAGGTACTGGGCTTGCCCTGGTCCTGCTTCAAAGACAAAATGCAGCATTATTTTTTCTGACTACAAAATTCAAAACGGAGCTCAAAGTATTCATTTCCTCTCTACCAGAGAAGGCAGACCAAGTGACGAGACATTTGTTGAACTTGAATCAGAAGATGAAGTCTAATTGGCCTTGAAAAAAGAGAAACTATGTGACACAGATATGTTGAAGTATTCAAGTCAAACAGCATGGGAATGGAATGGGTGTTAAAGCATACTGGTGCCAATTGTCCTGACACGGCCCGATGATGGCTTTGTATGGCTTCTGGAGGTAGCAAGGAAGAAATTATTCAGTTCTTCTCAGAACTGGAAATCATACCAAATGGGATAACATTGCTGGTGGACTTCCAGAGGAGGAGTACGGGGAGGCCTTCATGCAGTTTGCTTCACAGGAAATAGCTGAAAAGGCTCTAAAGAACCACAAAAAAAGAATAGGGGACGGGTATATTGAAATATTTAAGAGCAGTTGAGCTGAAGTTAGAACTCAATATGATCCACCATGAAAACTTATGGCCATGCAGTGGCCAGGTCCCTATGACAGACCTGGGGCTGAGAGGGTATAACAGTATTGGCAGAGGAGCTGGCTTTGAGAAGATGATGCATGGTACTTATGGTAGAAGCTATGGAGACTATGATGATTATAGTGACTATAGTGATGGCTATGGATTTGGTTCAGATAGATTTGGAAGAGACCTCAGTTATTGTTTTTCAGGAATATCTGACCACAGAAAGGGGATGGTGGTTTCTACTTTCCAGAGTACAATGGGACACTGTTTACACATGCAGGGATTACCATACAGAGCTACTGAGGATGACATTTATAATTTTTTTCACCACTCAACCCTGTGACAATACATTTTGAAATTGGTCTTGATAGCATAGTAACTGGTGAAGCAGATGTTGAGTTTGCAACCTATGAATATGCTGTTGCAGCTAGTTCAAAAGATAAAGCAAATATGCAACATAGCTATGTGGACCTCTTCTTGAATTCTACATCAGGAGCAAGCAGCAGTGCTTAAGGAAGCCAAATGCTAGGAGGCATGGGTTTGCCAAACCAGTCCAGTTATGGTGGCCCAGCCAGCCAGCAGCTGAGTGATGGTTAGGGAGGTGGCTAGAGTGCCAAAGAGCAGTGTGAGCGGATACGACCAAATTTTACAGGAAAACTCCAGTGATTTTCAATCAAACATTGCATAAGTGGTCAAGGAGCAGTGAACAGCAACTACTATAGTACGGGAAGCCATGCATCTATGGGCGTGAGTGGAATTGGATGGTGTCTAACATGTCTAGTATGAGTGATGGACAGGGAATGTAATTGATTCTGATCACTGACTCTTGGTCAAAAAGAATTTCTTTTCAAACCCTTCATTTTAACAGTTTTTCCAATCCAGCCTTGTGGTTTTATGCCTGCTCTCTTAAGTGAGCATTGGCATCACTCAAAGAAGGTTCAGTGTTGAACAGAGCAGTCACCCAGGATGATAGGGCAAAGTTGAGTAACTTCAACTGTTACTGTAGGGTGTAGGTAAGCAGAAAGTGTATTTAGGTTAAAGCAGTTGAATTATGTTAAATGTTGCTCTTATATATACATACATACATACATTGAACACTATTGATGCAAGTTGAAGAGACATGCGAGGAGCTGTGTCTACAATTAAAAGTGAAATATCTGGCATATTTGTCAATTCCAAATTCATTTGATGACCTGTAAGGCATGTGAGTTTAAAGCTCTTTTTCCTTTTTCCAAGTTAATGGGGAAATTTTGAGACACAAGACAATTACTTTTTAGGGTTTTGGTCTTGTGTATGAAATTCTGAGGCCTTGATTTAAGTCATTCACTGTACTGTGATTTACTTTTAGGTGTACTGCACTAAATGAACCTTGTCAAATAAATCTTCTTTTTAAACCAAAAAAAGAGACAAAACCAACCAACCAAACAAAAACAAAAGTAAACACACACATTACAGCAAAAAATACCTTTAACAAAGACACCCAAATTTCATATTCATCATGGAGCAACTAGTTATTCCTACTGGGAAAATGAAATTCAACACATCATAAAAACCTCATTTCAAATCTGTATAATCATGACTGTAAGACCATTGTGATAACATGATTAGAAGAAAAAGTAGAGGTGGTATTTCAGATTAATATACTTTTATATACTTTCAAAAGTATGGTATATAAAATCAAAGCAGAGTGAAGGGGATTGTTAAAACCAAGAAGGCCTTTTTCATAGCAATGGATAAAATAGGGAGTTTGTAAAGATGCGCAAATAATTGTAATAAGTATTGTAAATTACAATCTAATAATGGCTTATAGGCCAAATACATGAAAAAATAAAACATTGTAGAAATAAAGGCACTTATATGAAAATGCATAAAGACATGGATTGCCATTACTCCATGAAAATATATAATTAGAAAATGAGTCTATAAAAATTTCTAATTACACCAATTATCAGAGAAATTGTGCTATTTTTCAACTCAACACAAACTAGATTTACCTGTTAAGAGGGGATCTCAATTCACAAATTGCCTCCGTCAGATTGGCCAGTAGCTATAGCTACAGGGAGATTTCCAATCATCTATAGATTGGTAAGTACCAGTCTTCTCTGGGTAGTGCCACTCCTGGAAGCTGATTCTGTATTACATAAGAAAGCAGGTTAAGCAGTTAATGGAGACTAAGACAGTAGACATTACTCCATGGTCTTTCCTACAGTTCTTGACTCCAGGTTGCTGATCTGGTTTCTGTTCATGATGATCGGGAACCTGAACAGCCAGCAAACCCTTTTATCCTTCAATTTGCTTTTATCAAAGCAATAGAAAATCAAGAACAGAGATTATAATTTAGACTATAATAAGGTGTCACCTATTAGAACAGACATTTTGAGAAGATAATTGGATTCAAGTAATAGGAATGGTTTAAAGAAAACCAACGTTTTTATACCTGGTAAAGCTTTGGAGTGTGTTTTGAAGTTTCTTTAAAACCTAAAGACAAATCCATCTTGAGCTCCATCAGTGAATACTGAAGATGAGGGTTCATTTTTATCAAGAGCACTCTTCACCATGTCCAAGTTTTATGTCAACTTAGGTGTCCACCAACAAAGGAATGCTTAACCCATAGGACAACTACAAAATGAAACACTACTCTGCCATAAAAAGAACAGTTTTGCCATTGGTGATCATGGATAAACCTGAAGAACTAGTTAAAAAGTCACAACTAAGACAAATATCATGGTTCCATGTGGAATCTACAGAAGTTGATGACATAGAGGCAGATGATAGAATACTAGCTTCCTGGCTCCTGTGAAATCAGTTTGAAAAGTCAAAAAAAATAGTAATGAAAGATCATAAAATTCAGTTAGACTTGAAATCTTTGTTCAAGAGGTCTATTGTACAGAGCAGAAACTATACATATGAACTTATTAGGTTCTTGAAAATTCTTTGGCAGATATAAACTGTTCGCACAGCAACAAGATTGTGAGGTCATATATCAATTACCCTAACTTAGTCACATCAGAGTATATATAATTAAATTTACCATGTTAGGCACTAAACAAAGTAAAAATGTATGCATTCATAATTTTAACATTCTGAATATTGAAAATAATATAGGATTCATATTTTCCTGTATCTTCAAAATTGTGATATTTTTAACATATTTTGTAAAAGTGCATGATGTAGCTCATTATTGTAAAGTGCATTTTTATTATAGTCATTGTTGATTGCTCCTCATTTTATTTATTGGTTACTGAAGTTTCCATTACCCTCTATCAACTCTTCCTATGTAGCATGTCTTTTACTTTTAGATTGTAAAATATTCATTTGAAAGTGCTTTTTAAATATACTATAGCAGTGCTGGAATATGCCTTCATCAGTAAAGTTCTTGTCACACAACTGTAAGACCTGAGTTTGCGTCTACAACACCCATGTAAAAAGATGATCACACAGTCTAGCATGTATTTGAAGTTGTGTATTTTTATATTAAACATTTTTCAGTCTGTGAGAATTCAGGCCTAATGCCTTCCCTGAAAAAAATGAACACTTTATAATCCCTTATTCTCTACTGGAAAATGTCAAGGATTTGGCATGGTTCACTATCAGCCTTATTATCCCACTTCATCTAGATGGACAAGCATGTCTGGTTATTACACGTCTTACATGCATACTTACCCATTATATCTAAATTATGACTAATATCTTGCCAATATTATCACTACAGGCTGGAACTATACCTCTGTTTCCTTCTCAATTTTATGATATGGGAATTATGGAACATTTTATTTATTAATTGCTTCCTCTGCTAGAAGTTCAAATTTTCCAGTTGAACTAATTAATTTCCAAATGAAACTAAATTAATAAACACACTTTCTTCCTATAAAACGTGGTCAGTGCTTGGTTGTGTCTTTTTCACATCCTAATTTTGTATAATTTAAATCAAATTATTTTAATTATTTTTGACATTATAAAACATGCCAAAATAACGTATGTTTAGAAGATCTGATTACAGGATTCGGCAGATAAGGGTCTTGCCAAAATTCTAACATCCAGAGTTCTATCCAGAGGACCCATATAGCAGAATGAGAACAGTGAATCGTGTTTATCCTTTGACCTCTACATGTGTAGTAGTCTGGGACACACACACACACACACACACACACACACACACACACACACATTTATCAATTTACTGGTACAATCTGATGACTACATTTTTCTCTGTGTGTGTGTGTGTGTCTGTGTGTGTGTGTCTGTGTGAGTGTGTGTGTGTGTGTGTGTGTGTGTGTATTATTGCTTGAAACTGGAACTACTGAGTAACTAATGAGGTGGTTTATACCTGTGCCAACTTGAATCCCCCTCTCTTCTAACTCTGTCTTGGCCTGTATCTCTTCATCTAGAATTGGGGCCTTATGATTTTTTTCCATTCATGTTGACACGTCAAGTGATGTTATCTCACATATTTTGTCCTATGCTATTTTACTACTGCTATGCAGTCTTCCAACTTGAATTATTTTCCATCAAATCTATGCTTTGTTTATTATACAATAGGCTTTCTGAGATTCCTTCTGAATCTTAGAAACTCTCAGATATCTTAAATCAAGGTTTTATACTCTTTCCTTCCCCTGTGTCAAGTGTATCTCCCAATACCACTTATGCTATCTTTTTTCTCACTAGCTGAGTGTCAGTTTCATATATTTAATGCTTAGTAAACTTGCTAGAAGGTAAGTCTCAGGAAAAGAGGAAATATTCTTTATTTACTGTTATACTTCTAACAGTTCAAAAACTAAAATGATACTTCTCTGTAAATGACTACTAAATAAAAATTAATTTATCATCTTGTACGTATCTAAGCTTTTGTTGGATGCCAAATGCTTTAAATCAATACTGGAAGATGAATACCCTTCATTTAAGGGCTGTAGTGCAATAAAGGTAGATATTTAGCACTGTAACAGCTGCAGTAGCCAGTAACACCAAGTATGGAGTGGTACAATCAATGCCAGCTTATGTCCTCTGTGAAAGATAGTTGTTTGTAACTTTAATTTTTTCAAAACCTGTTTTAATTATGGTTTTTACATGCTTTAATCTCCCTTTTAGCCCACCACCCACCATAGGTAGTGGAAAAGAAAGCATATGGGGAAGCAGACCTGTTTAGAAAGGTTCTTTAGAACAACTCCTGTCTGTGTTGTCTGGAAATCCACAATTCAGTTCACAGGTTAATAGGTACATCTCGATCCATTCATAAACACTTCATGTGTATACCAGCAGTCCAGTTTGAGAGAGTCAGGTTAGCAACAGAGGTGACATACCTCCTAGCAACAGCCAGGCCTCAGTCTTGGCTTGAGTCAGCAGGGGTGACCATGAGCCAGGAGTTCTTGGCTGTGCCTCTTTCAAAGATCAGCAGCAGAGACATGAGACCCATAAGCATTGCACAGCTAGCTCTATAAGCAAGCCGACCTCAGCCTCCATCACTGTCTGTTGCGTCTTATTTACACCCTCTAAACATCACTTGTCTTCCCTTAGTCTCGTCTCAACCCCTGTCTCGCCTCAGCGCATGTGTCTGTCTGAGCTGACATCATTCTGCCAATCAGCCTGAGTCCGAGGAAGCAGCAAGAAATGGCAGCACACCACCAGAGGAATTTTGGTGCATTTCTCTTTACAGACTCCGGACAAATGCCGCTCTACTATGTAAGGCAGATCCATACATGTGTATGGTTAGCAAAATGTCCTTCACCGCATGTCCTTTCACGTGCTTGCTTTAGCAGAACATCTTCTTTCCTGTGTCTGCTTCAGCTAAACGTTCATTCACCAGTCTGCCTTAGTCTTTCGCCTGTGTCCACTTCAGCTAAATATTCCTTCATGTGTTTGCCCCAGCAAAACACCAGCCAACTGACTTTCCGAAAAATCCTAAAGTTTCTACTTCCTTTATTCAACCTTTCCCCGTTTTTTTCTAGTTTTACGTGTAAGAAAGCTACCTGGATTAGTAGCATCACGCTGACATTTATTAAACTTCATGGACATCAGTTTTTAACTATGGCACCTAATGTGGCATATTGAGACTATGAGGGTTCAATCAACCCTGATAGTCACCTGCATTTTATCAAAAATTTTATGTCACAGAATGCAAAATAAAGCAACATTATTATCCTCATCATCATTATCAACGTTACGTAAAGGTTATAAAAGCTATGTTTGAATAATTGTTCAGTCAGAAAAGATACAGACAGCAATAGGTGACCGAGAGAGTATGTGTATGTCTTTATGTATAAATATATAAATGTATTAATACAATATATGTGTATATAGATACCTTAGCACAGCAACACACATATGTCTGAATTTTTCAAATGGAACTGCGAAGTAAGGCACCTTTTATTCCTATGTATAGTCATGTGAGCAAAGAAGTCCACTTTTGCATAGCTGATAACTGTGTTCGCACCGTGGGGAAGCACTGAGTAGAGAGTAAGCATTTTTAGGCCTCGTTCTGACTGCTCTCCTGTAGCATTGCAATCCTGTCATCCAGCCACATGTGCTTCTGACACAGATCAGCATCCATATGCATGGCCATATGTTTCTTCCTTATGAGGCTCCTCATCTCCTCCTTCCCATCCTATGCCTTGTATTCCACACATTGTATTTCACTCATCACACCGCTAGCCAAACAAGAAAAACTGTTGCTCTCCAGAAGGAAACAGAAGTGCCTGGGACATGTGAGGGTTGATCTATTCTGACCTTGTATGCTATGATTATGTTTCTGGGTGACTTCTCTGATTTGTCATCACAGAGGATAAATTAGTGGTTTTCTCTGCTTTGTGAGTTGGAGTGTAGGCTGAAGTTCTTTGCCACCCCTTCACTTTTCAAATGAATTAAGCTTCTTAGAATAACCTAGAGGAATTGAGTTTTGCATGTGTTTCTAGCAGCTTTGTCTGCAATGTAGGTGATCTAAACTGCTAGGACACCCAAAAGAGTGCTGGTGAGAAATGCCATCTGACTCATCATCACCCATGAGATCCGAGTGTGGGGTCTAGTGGGAAGGAAGTAGGACAAAATAGAAATGTGGAAAACCATGAAGAAACTTCTCTTTCTCCAGGTCAACTGAAACCACATAAACATTTAATTAATGATCACTCTGTCCTCTCTTGAAGGAGCATCACTCAGGAAGACTACTGCCTCTAAGAGAAATGTCACGAGGGTTTGCAGTAAAAGGAAACTTTGGGGAGAGAAACTATGTGGTAAGAAATAGCTCACAAGGTAGTGTCAGAACTCTCTATTGACATTAAGACTCTAAAAGCATCTATATACAATTTAGGGACCAATATACAATGAAAATATGGTTTTCCTCATAAAGCTGAAAATTTTATACCAAAATATTTAAAAAACAAAGGATTCTTCTTTTGTTGTATATTCTTCCTTTTAACTCATGGGTGAGCATTTTATTGGATTCTTAATATCACATTAAATGGATAAAATTTATTGGTTGACTGGCATGCATTTACATTTTAGTTTCATGCAATACCATTTTAAAGCATTTAAATTTAGATCTTTCATATAATTACAATTGATATCGTCTTTTTGCAAGGACAGTAGAAGTACTGCAGACAATTAGCTCAAAGTTCTAAAAACTGAACTGAACAGAAGTGTTTGGCATAATAGTCAAGGATCTTGACATGGAGTATGCCCTTAATCCTATTTTACTTGATACACACATGGACACACACATGCATACACACACACACACACACACACACACACACACACACACATACACACCTGTGTGGTATAAATAGATGCATTCTATTGTTTTCATGTTGATGAATAATGGGAAACTGAAAAATAGAACTATGGGATGCCATATATATCCCTTTCTGTGTTCCTGCTTTAAACTTAGTGATTGACTACAACAGGAAAGTAATAGGATTCTCTTCAACATTCCGATAGAAGGAAATGATATGTTACAGTCTGAATAAAGATTAAGCATACTGTGGTGAGTGAAATTAGTTAGAGAAAGATAAAACCTATATGATTCCATTTATATGAGAGATATGACATACTCACACATAAATTCCAAAGTTATTAAGGACTGAGAGAAAAGGAAGTATCCCAGCTGTTTAATGGTGTAAGAGTCCAATCATACAAGATGAGCAAACTCCAGAAATCTTCTATGTAACATCTATCTGTGTTTAATATTAGATTATACATGTGAATTTTCTAAGGGATAAATCCCACATTAAAAATTTTGGTATAAGAAAAAGGAACAAAGGAAGAAAGAAAACATGCAGAAACTCTATAAAAATATGGTATTTTACCAATGAGGAAACACATAATAACTGGAGGTTTGGGGGAACAAGCCTAGTTCTGGCAGATTCAACAAGCTATGCTGCTCAGTCTTCCTTCCCAATACACTAATTAAATAGGCTCAGTCACCCATTCCAATACACCAATTGAATAGACATGTAATGAGAAAGCACAAAAGAGATTTAATCAATATGCATTGGAAAGAGCAATAATGACTTTGCCCCAAAGTTTGTATGCAGGGTACTAACAGATGTTTTAGTCCTAAGCAGAGAAAATGTTACAACAAGGTGGGGACAAAAATGGAAAAAAAAAGTTCTGTAGTCCTGGGTAAGGTATAGTCTGACTGGCCATTGTCTTTTTTGATTACATGGTAGTCTAAAGAGCTCTAATTGTTTGAAGGGCCAAGCTGGTTCTCAGTAGAGAATTACTCATGCTCCAGGTGCTGGGTTGCTGCTGAAGATATTATAGGTCATGTTCTGTCTCTAACATGTCTTTTTACTAGAATCCAAGGTGACTGCTCAAATCTATGGTGACTGAATGTTTAGGTCCAAGAGTGAAGCATTCAGGTATACTCTGATGGTCTTGGAAAAGGTTCTGTAATGAGATAACAAAGGCTGTTGTTATACTTATCCTTGTTCTTTCCATCTTGAAAAGGAATGAACTGTTAGGTACTACAGGTTTCTAGATATGTATTGTGTGTGAATATTTCACATGCACTAGGTAAAAAGTTATCCCAAAGAGGCAGCAAGGCAGAATGTAGGTGGAAAGAAGAGTATTTCCTTCTGCATTCAGTTACCTTAAATGCTTGAATATAGAGTCAATGCTTTTCAGAATCTTTGTCATAATGGAGGGTGTTGAATGGATGAATATATGAACCAAGTGTTATGAATACACCTTCTTGTAGGCATGTTATTGAAAGAGTTCTGTGCTTTATGACACCTTTTCTGGAAAAATATTTTAGGGATTTCTTGCAGAAGGAATGTGGCACATTTAATTGTCTGAAACAGTCTAAAATAAAGCCACTAGGTCTGGCATATGGAATATGTAGTCAGAGTGGTCTATGTAAGTGAAATGACCTTTATTTCAAGATTGATTAGAAAATGTTGTGTGACTTCATCAGATACAAAGAACGTGCTTTTATGCTCTTTTAAAGGACTGAAGGAGCTGGAGGGATTTTCAACACCATAAAAGAACAACAATATCAACCAACCAGATCCCACAGACATCCCAGAAACTAAACCACCATCCCAAGAGAACACAGGGATGGACCTGTGGCTCTAGCCACATATGTAGCAGAGGATGGCCTTGTCGGGGATCAATGGGAGAAGAGGCCCTTGGTCCTGTCAAGGCTTGATGCCCCAGTATGGGGAATGTCAGGGCAGGGAAGTGGGAGGGAGTGGGTGGGTTGGTGGGGGAGCACCCTCATAGAAGCAGGAGGAGAGTGGATGGAATAGAAGGCTCTGGAGGGGAAACCAGGAAAGGGGATAACCTTTGAAATGTAAATTAAAAATCCAATAAAAGAAAAAAAAATTAAAAATTCAAAACCCTATCCCAATCAAAGAAATGTATCTGCTGGAAGCAAGAGAAGAAAAGTTAAGATATTTTCTGTAGCTCACATGATAAAGTTTAGTTATGAAAAATTATTGCAGGATAGAAAGACATGTTTATTGAGGTAAAATGTATGAATAAAATGTATGCAAATTGATATGGATGAATTTTGAGGTTTCTAAAAATAGATATCTTGTGTTCATAAATCAAAATACCATGAGCCCATTTAAAATATTTATTTTTTATTGTAGTAAGTTTTCTGTATATAATATATAATCATATACATGCATGCCTTGGCACTTCTGCAGAAACCAGGGGACAATTTTGTGGAGTTGGTTCTCACTTTTCACTTTTTAAAAAATTTAAATATTTGTTTTAACTTTTTGAGATCATAAGTAAATAATTTAACTCTTCCCATTCCTACCTCCAATCCCTCTCATCATAAATACCCCCTTTTTCTCTTTCAAACACATGATCTCTTTTCCATTAATATATGTCTACGTATATATATATATATATACATACACAAATTGCTCAGTACGATAATGTTATTTGCATGTATATATTTTAGGTTGTAGATGGACAGAAGCACAACATGAATCCCTGTTCACTACAGTTTTATCAGTTCTCATTTTCTATAAGGGTCTCTTTTGCAAAGAGAAGTTTCCTTAATGAAGAGTGAGAACTATACCTTTTTGGAAAAGAATAAACATGTAGAATTTAGTTAATTATTATGCTGGTTTAATAAAACGGTACTTTTAGGATCTCTAAGATCCAAGAATTCACTGGTCCTGGTTTATTGGCTAGGAATCAAATACCAGACCTGGTTTCCCACATCTTGAGAAAGCTTTAAATCCAAACAGAAAGCTATTCATTACCACCAGATATGCATGCCATTACTGCACCTGTGACTTACGGTCACATGTTTGTTATTTCTGTGGTTCATAAGCATCATAGTAGGAGGGCATTCGGTTCTGTTTCTCCTTTGTAGGATTGCATATCACCTTCAGGCATCATGGAGGTTATTTTTCGAGTATGAAGCATTCAGGTCAATTCCATCTCTAGAACATGTGTCCAAAGAGTATGCTGTCTTCAGTAATAGGGACTTACTTTCCACATCCAAGAGACAACTTAAGACAGTAGAAATATATTGTAATATTTTAAAAGTCTCTTGGAAAACCCTAACCAAGCTTTGAACCATTTTATGTAGGTTCTAGAAATTGAACTCATATTGTCACATTTACACTGTAAACGGCTGAGCCATTTCACTGGTTCCAAATCACAAATTTAGTTTTTAAGTGACTAACAGAATGTAAAGACCACTGGAACAAATAATCAAAACCTTAGATAGGTGTGTTCTCTATCACTTAAAATAATGAATGGCTCAATGGGATATTCTCATTGGTCTAACAATAGGATAAATACTATGGGAGTAACTATCCACTTACTGATTGGATATAACGCCAACTCTATGATATGGAAGTCACCCTTGGCACTGTTAAATTCATGGCTAACTAGAATATGAAGCCCTTGGGACAACTTAATACTGTTACCTACTAAATAGACATAGTTTAAAAATGTACTCACATGCTTATCTTTTTAACCATAGATAAGTAAAATATTTTTTACAGTAGATGATTAATACAGAGATCCATAACTGTTCAAGATGCATAGATTCAAAAAACTGCAGTGTGCTCAGCTCTAAATAGAACATCTATATCACACCATTTTTCTCTGAAGTATGGAGATCTTGATGGAAGAGTGGCCATAAAGATTATAATATCCAGAGGTAGTAGACATCTGTATAATATATTGTTTGATGGGCATGAAAAGGGCATTTTACACAAGAACTCACAGCTGTGTGACAGTATGCACAAAATACAGCCATACACAATGCTACTGTGGATTCTTGAGGAACTCATGAAGTCCTATCCCCAACTAAAAACCATATTTGATGGATGCTAGTAGAAGGATAATGTAGTAACTTTTTGAAGCGAGCAGTCATTGCTCTATCAGTGCTCTAGTGGATTTTCCTATACTCACATACATATAGCAAGTAGAAGCAGAATCAGTTATTTGAAAAGAAGACATCCAAAAGGGCTAATATCCAATACATACAAAGAACTCAAGAAGTTAGACTCCAGAGAATCAAATAATCCTATTAAAAAGGAGGTCAGAGCTAAACAAAGAATTCTAAACTGAAAAATATCAAATGGCTGAGAAGTCCCTAAAGAAATGTTCAACATCCTTAGTCATCAGGGAAATGCAAATCAAAACAACCCTGAGAATCTACCTCACACCAATTAGAATGGCTAATATAAAAAATTCAGGTAACAACAGCTGCTGGCAAGGATATGGAGAAAGAGGAACACTCCTCCATTGTTGGTGGGATTGCAAACTGGTACAACCACTCTGAAAATCAGTCTGAAGGTTCATCAGAAAACTGGACATAGTAATAACTGAGGATCCAGCTCTCCCACTCCTGGGCATATATCCAAAAGATGCTCTAACATATAACAAGGACACATGTTCCACTATGTTCAAAGCAGCTTTCTTCACAATCGGAAGAAGATGGAAAGAACCCAGATGTCTTTCAACAAAGGAATGGATACAGAAAATGTGGTACATCTACACAATGGAGTACTTACTACTCAGCAATTAAAAACAATGACTTCACGAAATCCATGGGCAAATGGATGGAACTGGAAATTATCATCCTGAGTAAGGTAACCCAGTCACAAAAGAACACACTTTTTATGTACTCACTTGTAAGTGGATATTAGCCCCCAAGAAAGAATCCACAGACCACATGAAGATCAACAAGGATGATCAAAGTGTGGACGCTTCAGTCCTTCTTAGAAGGGGGAACAAAATATTCACAGGAGAAAATAGAGACAATGTTTGGAGCAGAGACTGAAGAAAAAGTCATCCAGAAATTGCCCTACCTGGGTATCCAGCCCATATACAGCCACAATACCCAGACCAATGGGCCTGCTTCAACTGTCCTACTAGCACATATTTTAAATAGAAACTATAGTATTCATAACAAGAATGGAAGAAAAACATGTCTTGTGGAGAAATATAATAAATGACTGGATTAAAATTAGTTGCAGGATGTGTAAACAAATAATATACTCAGTGCTGTTACAAATGAATAGCGCATTCTATTTACAGCCGCAAAGAAACAGCTAAGAGAGCATTCAATAATAAACATACTTTAAAATCATAAATGTAATAGCAAAATGAATTTCAGAAAAATGCTTGTCTTTTTTTAGAAATTATTCAACTAACTCAGCTTTACAAATTCACACTTCGATAAGATTTTTAAATGATCTTATTTAATAGAGGATGAAAGATAAAAGGAGAGCCTTGTTGATCATCATAGAAACTGGAAACAGATACATAAACTATATGTATAGCCTTGTTTATTCCTTAAAATTTGTAAATGTCAAAATCAAGTTCCATAGTTTTTTAGATAAATTTGCAAAATCTTCTAAAATATAAAAGTAAAACTTAAGAGAACTGGGAAACAGAGAGACAGTATGATGAAGGTATCAGGCATAAAAGAAGGTTTACACGGTTAATGGAATGCTACAGAACAGGCAACCTGCAGGGTCATCCAGTATACCCAGTTACCCAAAAAACATTGAGAGCTTTCGATTCAGGAGACACATGTGTAGATGACTGGGACACAGTGAAGGCATCCTGAGTGATTCCTAGCTGTATGGAAAAGCTAGATGCAGTAAGAAAGTAATAAAATGGTGAAGAAACTTTGAAAGTGGAGATTTCAAATAAATACAGCAAAGAAATGATGAGATATGTGGTTCTTAGGAAGATAATAGAAGGAAAAAAAGAAATCATGGAGAGGAACTAGCTAGCACAAGAGCTAGAACTTCAGAAGGTATATGCTGCAGAGAAAAATTCAGAGGCCCACTAATACAGAGAAAAGGAACTAAAAGAAAACTCTTTATGGAAAAGACAGTAGTGAAGGCAAGGCCCAAACTCTCCAGTAGTCACAGACAGAGACCTCTAACTTTGATTAAAAGAAGGATCAATGAAGGAAATGAAATAAGATATAATAAATTTTCTAGAGGGCAAAACAATAGCTAAAAATAATATTTCCCAAGGAAGAGCATACCAATTGGTTACCCAATTCCAAGTGGTCAGCTGTGAAAATATTAATATCCAAGTACTAGAGTACAGAGTTAGCAGTATAGATCTATGGATTTAGGAATATATATGCATACTCACATACATATATGGGTAATAAATAAAGATTGCAACAATTGAAAATTAGAAAATAGGGTATATATGAGGGTGTGGAAGGAGACAAGGGAAGGCAGATATGATGTATTTGTATTATTTCAAATACATAAATCTAATAAAAGAAATACTAAAACATTTTGCAATCCTTTATAGTGACATTTTGGAGAATTGACATAATCAGTTATGCTATAATGGATTGTGTTCAAGGATATCATAATCAGAGTAGGTTTATTATGACAGTTGTAAATAACCTAGCATACCAAAGGTGGGGAAATGATTAAATGGAACATAAAATATATTTAAATTTTTAAAATATGCATTTAATAAAAGAATACAAGAAGCACACACTATGGAATTCATTTCAATGACCAAATTCTTCTTGGTACACGTACTGCAGTATTGATAATATAACCAAGGTTACCCTTTGGAGACCAATGTTTCTCCTGTGGAGAACACTGATTTGTCCCTTTGTAATAGTGATCATTTGTTAAAAGGTTCCTTGATTGGGGACATATTTGTTTTATTTGGTTTAGGGAAAGGAGTGGAAAGAGAGACAGAGAGGGACAAAATGAAGTTGGATAGGTAGAGAGGGGGTAAGTATTTGGGGGGGTTGGTTGAGGGAAAATTATATTTGTTTAAAATATTTTAAATAAAAATGCATAATTGTCCACATAAAAATTAATAATTTAAATTTTTGTAGGATAAAAGTTGATACAATGAAGGTGAATATATATATACATATATATATATACCCATTTTGCCCGTTTTCATTTTGGTGTTGTGTTGTTTGGTATTAGGAAAAGCTTACATTCTAGCTGAAGCACAGGTGATGACAGACATGGAGAAGGACATTAGGAGGATGGCAGAGCACTCCGTAGGGAAGACACAAGCCTCTAAATGCAGTCACCAAAGGTGCCTTTTTAAAATTAAAGCTCAATTAGAATATGTTAATTGTTAATTATCATAGATATTTATTAATAAGTTAAAAGCACAAGCGTGAATTCCTAGTGGAGTTAGAAGGAATGTTTGTAGGTCATACACTATGGATATTGAAATATTTCTTCCCTAGTTATATTTGCTGGTCTATCTTTGGAAAACTAGTGCAAATTATAAAGCTGTACTAAATCATATTTTAAATGAAAAACTAATTCTGAAACAAACAGAATTTAAAAATCTGTTTAAGAGGCAATTAGCTGTTTTTAATGAGGATAAGTGAGAAGAAGGAAGACAGTGTTCTAATTTTTTTTAATTTTCTATTTTTTATCAGATCATTTATGTATTTATATTACAAATGTTATCCCCTTTTCTGGTTACCCCCTCTCCCATTCCCCCATCCATGCTTCTATGAAGATGCTTCCCCTCCCAAACACATTCCTACCTCAACACCCTAGCATTCTCCTACACTGCAGAAATGAGCCTTCACAAGACCAAGGGTTTTTCCTTTTATTGAGGCTAGACAATGCCATCCTCTGCTACATATATGACTGGAGCCATGGGTCCTTCCATGTGCACACTTTGGTTGGTGGTTTAGTCCCTGGGAGCTCTGGCGATCTGGTTGGTTGATATTGTTGTTCTTCCTATATGGTTGCAAACCACTTTAAC
Source organism: Rattus norvegicus (assembly GCF_021556685.1). NCBI lineage: Eukaryota > Metazoa > Chordata > Mammalia > Rodentia > Muridae > Rattus > Rattus norvegicus. The sequence continues at coordinate 94,157,585 of NC_141536.1, read as the reverse complement.
TTCTTCAGTCCTTTCTCTAACTCCTCCATTGGGGTCCCTGTGCTCTGTATCAGTAAGGCTCTGGCAGTCTCTCAGGAGACAGCTATATCAGGCTCCTATCGGCAAGCACTTCTTGGCATCAGCAATAGTGACTAGGTTTTGTGGATGTATATAGGATGGATCCCCAGGTGTGGCAGTCTCTGGATGGCCTTTCCTTCAGTCTCTGCTCCTCTTTGTCCCTGTATTTCCTGCAGTGAGTACTTTGTTCCCCCTTCTAAGAAGGACTGATGCATCCACATTTCAGTCTTCCTTCTTCTTGAGCTAAATATGGTCTGTGAATTATATCTTGGGTATTCCAAACTGTTGGGCTAATATTTGGTTATCAATGAGTGCATACCATGTGTGATCTTCTGTGACTGGTTTACCTCACACAGGATATGTTGTAGTTCCATCCATTTGCCTAAGAATTTCATGAAGTCCTTGTTTTTAATAGCTGAGTAGTACTGTTCTAAACCTTTAGCTAAAGCAATCTACTTTCTAATCTTTGAGATTCAGGTTAACATTTCAGAATAGAAGAATGTATGGTGATGCATTCTATTTAATCCATTAGATCAAAAGATGCTTAAAAGCAGAGTAAAGGTCTCTTGATTAGCATTACAGTAGCGAAAGCTCCCCCTTCTGCACAGATTCCAGCTTACATCTCTCTGTAATAGAGATACGATAGAGGTTATGTGAAATACCGTCATGTGTTATGAAATTTACACCTGACAGTGACCATGGGAAGCATACATCATGAATAATTTATACTTCAGAAAATGAACCTTGTTTAACTATCTGTCTCATAAATGAAAGCCAGCAACAAAAATGAGGTAACACCACAAGAAACCTGGCCCTCAGTATCAAACTCACTGTGTTAACCTCCTGTTTGTACTTTCAGGAACACAATTTTCGTCCTGAAACTGCTAGCATTTTGTATATTTTAGGGACATTTAATGTGGGCTTAGTTTTGGCACCTTACCATTAGGAGAGAAAATTCTTTGCCAGCACATGAACATAGTAATAGAATATATTCAAGTACATAAATGCATATACAGCATATGACGACAAGTAAGCACATAGGTTTCATGTGGAAACTTTGTTCTTTCATTTAGTAGCAAGAGTTGAAAACTCAGATGTCTGCCACATTTCAGGCATTGTTGTAGATGATAATGATATAGAAGTGAACATATAATTAATGCTAATTGCCAACAGGTGTCAAGGAGTAATTCACCCAAATGCCAAGAGAACTTGTAAAATCAAAGACGAACTGAATGGAGAATTGCAAGAAAGAGAAAACTCAAATTAAATTGTTTTCAAATGTTTAACTTAGTTCACTAATATAATTTAATTTAAAGTTTGCCGTTGAGATTTTCTAGGCAGTATATTATTTGATAGAAGTTTGAAATGAAAAATATTAAGATACAGCTTATCACAATCAAGTGTAGGATTCTGTAATATACCGTTCTCCATAGACTTGAGTCCTTCCCATAAGAGAACTGATCAGATTCTGACAAAAAATGACTTAGGTATTACAGTGTTGTGCCATGTAAATCTATATTCCTCTTTTACATAGAAACATAATGCTGCAAGAAGTAGATTGGAGCCCCAGTGGTGATTATGCTATTACAATCCAGAGATCTTACCTTGAAGACTGGATTTGTATCCTATAGATTCTGTATCAAGTCAAATGCGTCTCAGTCATCAGGCTCAGCACTCCACACAAAGATTATGCCAAATGGTTTGAAGTGTTATTTCCATAGTTCTAACTTTCAAGATATCTTTAACAGAGATGTTAGTGGTTTTATTCCATTAGTTAAAACAATCTTTAAGTGCCAGAGAAACAGAGAATATTAGAGACATCACAACGATTGCTTCAAATGGGCCTTGAAGACAAACAGAATATCACAGACAGATAAACTGAGAATCACTTGGCCACATTATGATTTGACTGCCAACCACTGAAGAATTTTCTAAATATATTTTTTCCCGATTCACTTGTTCATTCATTTGTGCACATGTGTGTGCATGAATGCATGTTCCATTAAGTGTATGGAGGTCAGAACACAACCACTTGTGTTTATTCTCGTTCGTCTTGTGGATCACAGAGATTGTATTTGGCTCATTTGGCTCAGTGCCAAAATCATTTACATGTTCAGCTTCCCTTCAGCCCCCCACAGAAGACGTTTCTATTACATGAGATCCACAGTACTCAACCTTAACTATTGACCAATTATTTAAGAAATAAGTTAGCTCTATTATAAATCTCTCAAATAATGACAAATGGAACTTGGAAAACAAATATTCTAGTTTCTTTAAGCAGTCCAGTTAACTTTTATCTGTATTTCTACGTGGATCAATACTATTTTTAATGAAACTAATCGTTAGAATGCTTTTAATTCTCAAAACACTTTTTACTATCCTTTTGCCATCTTTGTTTTTTCCTCATTTTTATTAATGTGACCTTGAGTGACTGCCCTCATAAACTTCTTATATTTGAATTCTTGATTCAGGATCTGCTTCTGAAAAACTGACGTCAGCCATCTCCACTGATGTCAGCCTTAACCAGTTCTCAAGCATGCTCAGAGGCTACTGTGAGTCTCAAGGCCAGCTAGTGAATCATAAGGGATAGCTCAGACAGCTGCATCCCAAATAGTAGCTGTCAATCAGTGAAGATAACCACAAAGTTGAAAGATTTGTCAGTGTGGGCATTCAATATCCTTAAGACTGATGGTGTATTCCTTAGAGCTACTTTACAAACTACAGACCGATACTTATTGGTGCCAGCTGCAAAAAATTCTAAAGACAGACATGGTTTTGGATTAAATTCAAGAAAGACACATAATTAAAACACAATATTAAATCATGTCTGCTCAAATGCTGTTATCTGTCATGGCTGATCGGGTACTCACACTATAACTCAAGCTGTTCTCTAACCCCTGCCAGTCCTCCTGCTTCAGACTCCTTAGTGCTGGGATTATAGGAGTAAGTCACTAAAGCTGAGTTACTGGATATAATTTGAATAAAGTCTAATTGCTCTTGTTAAAATATCAATAGAGAAAATGCCAAACATAAATAAAAGTTAATGCTGGTGATCTAAGATCCTGTAAAAAATTAGAAATTGCTTCAAATCCACATAAATAACTATACATTATCCAAGATATTTTATAAACCCTACAAAAACTGTCCTCTGTTATAACAAGATTCACAGCATTTTTCCATTTCTAGGCCTTGTGACGTCACTTCAAAATCTGTAGTCTTCTTTAAAATGAACACTGATACTGGAAGAGGTTAAGGAGTTTAGGATAGGTGTGAATATTGGTTTAATGACTTTCTTCATTGGCTATAGTGTATGGCTTTTACCAGAAAGTGAATTTCTTGTGATATTTCCTAAGCTGAAGGTTTCCAGTTAGGAAGAGTGAAAGACCTTAAGCCAATGTTGTTATTTTTATTTGCATTCATCTAGGATGCTGCTGGAAATTCCTGAGTAATGTGTAATATGATCCTTCCTATGACTCTAAAAGTTCCTGGTCTTTCCCTCAGCATCATTTTCTATGGGCTCATTAACAGTGAGCTTCTTAAAGTTCCTAGGGGAAGACGCATGAACTGGGAAGTGTTATTAGAGCCATCATAATAAATGATTGCCTTCATGATTCTGAATCAATGTTACAGATCTTGATGTTAACTCTGGCAACACAGTTATTCTCACTCAAAATGTATCTACTGACCCAGATTTCTTTCTTACTTAATTATTTGAGAATTTCATAAAATGGTTTTGATACTATACATCCTGCTTTTGGGAAATCTCCTTGCGTCTATCCCTTCCATGCTTACCTCACGTCCATGTTTTGTGTTGCCCAGTAACTCCTGAGCACGAAGCCTATGCTGGAGTGTAGTCAACCCAAAGAGGCTATGTTTTTAAGGAAATCTCCCTCTCTCTTGAAGAAGTTATTAAATGCCATATGTTTCTCAGCTAATAGTGGGGTTTCATTCTCACAAGTCTTGCATATGCTGTCTTATACACCTAACACTATATTCATGTACATAACATTATATTCTGGCTGAAATGGACTGTTTCCTGGAAGTCAACCCCACCTCTAACTTTACAAGATCTCCTCTTCTTCCTTCCCCTCCTCCTCATCCTGTTTTCCTCCTCTTTCTCTGTGAAGATCTGAGATCCTTGGGGATGTGGATGATATTTGCATCTCATTTGGGTCTGATAACTGCAAAATCTCATTTGGACTATTGATGGACTCTGTTGATAAAATTCAATGATGATGCTTTAATGATGCACTGTCCTGTAAGTATAGCAATGATTAGTTAGGAGCCATTTTGATACTATGTCCATTTAGTAGAATATTATTATGCTTTCCTCGTTTGAGTTTATGAAGGGACCCTTAGGTCCAATCAGAGTGTGATTGATTTCCGCATGATATTTATGCCACGATTATACCAGTGAGCATATCTTGTCAGGCAAGTACTTATTGGTTATTGGTCACAGCTAAGTATGACTTATGATGACCTTTCTTCTCTAATATCTTGAATAGCATCTTTCAGAACTATGACAGTTAGTCAGTAGGGCTAAGCTTCCAAATGAGTATTCCTTTAATTTCTCCATGTTCTATGACCCTAGGGGTAATGTTCTGGAGAGTAACCAAGAGTACTGGTAATAGCCTGTAATGCTTAGACTCTTTTGGATTCAATAACTCAAAGGAAAAAAAGGTGATCTATTTATGAGGATTTACTTATTAGAATGTAATGTCTAGTTGGAGTATTTCCCCTCCATTGTAAGCTTCAGTAATACTCTTTTATATGTCCATATTTATGTATTTCAGGAAACTTCTAGAAACTTTTTCCATATATTTGTTAGTTATCTCCCAAGATTTCTCTTCTCATTTTGCTTTTCCATTCTCCTATTCCAATTTAACAAATTCTGTTCCATTATTTTCCTCAACCTTTTACACCATTGTATTCTGTCTCTGCTCCCTCCCAATATTACTTTATTAATTTTCTTATCTCTGTATTCCAAATGACATATATATATATATATATATATATATATATATATATATATATAGTTAAAGATTTAAAAGTAACATGTACAATTGAGAAAAGTAACATTCAATTTTTGTCTTTCTATACCTGTCCCCTCGTTATATGATTCTTTCTAGATCTGACCATTCAGCTTTGAATTCATAATTTTATTCTTCACAACTAATAAATATTCCCTTGTACAAATGTGCCTCATTTTCAAAATCCATTCTTTAGTTGATGGACAACTGATGTTTCCATTCCTGGTTGTTGTGGACTGAGCAAAAACGAACATAGAGCAGCAAACTCTCCTTTGGGTATATGCCTAAGAGTAATATTGGCTCAAAATGTGGTAGATACACTTATGCCAAAACATGGAAAACCAATCATCCAGCAAACAAAGAACTCAAGTAAAAATTGGATCATGCAACAAAACAGAATTCTAAAATGATGAAATGTAAACAACGGAGAAGCATTTTTAAAAAAGTATAGCACTCTTAGCCATCACAAAAATACAAATTAAAACCACTTTGAAATTGTATCAAAATTATCTTTTCCTGGTAAGAATAACATACATGCAAAGCACAAATGACAACAGCCCCTGGGGACCATGTGGGGACCATGTGAACAGAGGTAAAAACTCACTCAAGCAAATGGGAATGTAATCTAATATAAGCACTATGAAAATCAATATGAAGTTTTCTCAAAATGTTGAAAATGTTTATTAATGTATAGAAATGATCTTAAAATATGGTTCTATTACAAAAATAAAGATTTATTTTTGATGCCTTGTACTCGTCACACATTAGCTGCTAATTCATTGTGTGTTGAGTTCAGAACATTTATCAGTGAAGTCATCTGTGCCAGGTATGTATGATCCACTAAATGTTAAGCATAACCTTATACATAACCAGTTTCTCTAGTAATAAACAAATCTTATGTTTCATAAAGGGACACCATTTAAGATGATCTGTTTGATGTCTAGTGAAGATGATGTGTGATCTTTCACTAACATGGTTCTGAAAATGGGAATAATACAATTTTACCGTACTTCTAATCATAAAGATTTTTATTGTAAGAAACTACAGGAAAAGAACACCTTTTCCTACAGTTATTTGCCAGGTACCATATCTGAATCATTTGCATCCTAGAAACTAATAGAGTCAAGTTTGTCTTTAGGAAGATTTCAAATTAAAAATAACCATAGAATAAAGTTTGAGAAAGATTATTTTAAAATAGGAGAAGGATATTTTCCAAACATAAAGGAAAATATAGTTCATTAAACTGTAATATAAGCTTGTATTTATATTTCATTAATTTGTAAACAAGTTCAGAATAATGAACTCAGTTGAAATTAAAAGTTTCTTAATTTTTACCTGCAAAGAAGAGATATTACTATAACCTTTGTCACTTTGGAAGTTATACCTATGATAATACACTTACTCAAATTATGATGAATAGAAATGTAATTACAACATTAAAAGAAACATGAATAAATGAAAGTGTTTCTTCAGAGTTTTCACTGGGTATTTGCAGACAAATTAAATGTCTTTCATTAAAAGAATAGTTAAATTGATTTTATTCATATAGAATCACAATGCAAATATTATGAGAAAGGAAGACCCCACTGATATAATTCACATTTCTAAAAAATTTGATAAAGAATGCATAATAAGTTGCTTCTAACTTAAACTTTTAGTAGTACTAATCTTCAGACATTGTAGCACAATATTACCATATACAAAGTTTGCTATTTAGAAATTTGCATAGTACTACTAAATAAAATCACAAAGTTTTAAATAAGATTATAATTCTGTATTGGTCTTCATGCATATCCTTAGCTGTATGTGACCCTCACCAACTGGAAACTACTGATTGAGAATAGAATTACACCCATCACATATTTAAAGGAAAAAATAGAACTTACTCTTCTCTTAATACTTTTTTTAAATTTGAATTATTCTGTGTTCATTAAGATTAAAATAATTTTCTTTTCTAAAAGAATGAAATATTGGGTTGTGGAGAGGGATAAGTGGATAAAAGGACTCTTCACACAAATTTCAGTCCCCATAATCCCTGTCATCTTAGCATTCCTACAAGTAGATGGGAGTCAGAGAAAAATAAAACACCCAGAATTTCATAAGCAAGTCAGCTTGGAATATGCCAGTTACTATGAGACCCCATCTTAAACAAGGTAAAACAAGGGCCAAAGTCCAAGATTGTCTAATTTATGTTTTCTACACATATTCTACCCACATGTGTTATTTATGCCACTACTTTAAAATTTTAAAGGTTTTCTTTTTTTTTAGAAATATTAGTTTAAAAACAAAACCAAGCATTGAGATGGGGAAATGTCCAAGGATTTCCATTTCCGACACTGAAGATATTTGCAATTAACACCTGCTGCCAAAAGGAAAACCAATCCTGTGCCACTGAATAAGTCAACCACATGCTCAGACAGGCCGCATGCCCAGGAGTGGTTAGCCAGCACCAAATGAACTCCATGTGCTATCATCCAAACTTTTGGGCTAGTTTTTTCAGAGTTGCATTTTATTTTTTGTCTTACTGGATTTTATTTGTTTTCTTTTTATTATTTTTTGCTTTTGGAAGGACTTGAAGAGTTGGTGAGGAGAGAATGAATTGAAGAGTATATGGGAAGGGTTGGTAAGGTGAAGAACATGATCAAAATATATTGTATGAAAGAAATGGAGGACAGAGAGAGAGAGTGAGAAAAAAACCAAAGTCAATAGCACCAAAGAGGGCTGAAGTGGACTTCTAACTTCCAAATGCATGTACTCATGTGTATTTATACATGCATGCATAGACACACACATACACACACATGCACAGGCACACACACACACACACATCTGTATACCTTGATATAAATTGATCATACTACAATTTATGCCAGAGATTCCTAGATGTGCTCTACAAGATAAGAATTTTTATTATTTAAACCCACGTATCCCCAAAGAGAGCTTTTGGAGATTGAATCCTACAAAATCTTGAACACAAATTTTATATTGATTTTCAAGATGAGTAAGCACAAGGAGGTGTGCATGATGCAATACCTAGAAGGGGCATGTAAATCCATGCAACATTCTCACTTTCCCTTAACTTTATATATTTCTCCCATTTGGTTAGTTCTGAGGGACATCCTTTATCACAAAGCAGTGAATTCAATCAAGAAAAATACCAATATGAGGATTGTTTATGAAGTTCATGGCTTCAGCTTTCAGTTCAGTATATCATTAGCTCTGAGACTGTGTCTATACTCTCTCATTTCCTAAATCAGATTCCTCACCTAGAATGAGTAAAGTGATCTCAATACCTCCCTGACCTGATATTAATATTCTTGAGAGGTAATGTATCCAGCATGCAAACTACATAAGCATATCCTATGGACAAGAGACAGCAGGATGAGCAAAGATGACTCCATATGTGCATGTCTGTGCTCCTATGTACAGAGACCCTGACAGGCCTCCAAATCAGCACAAAAGTATTTTTCAAAATAAAATTAAACAATTAACCTATTTAAAAAAGCACAGGCATGGGGTTGGGGATTTAGCTCAGTGGTAGAGCACTTGCCTAGCAAGCACAAGGCCCTGGGTTCGGTCCCCAGCTCCGAAAAAAAGAAAAGAAAAAAAAAGCACAGGCATGTTTTAAATGTTTGCATAAATTATACCAGATAACTTAAAAGAACATTTTAAACTCAATTGCTTCATTCATTGTTTAATATGTCATTCTGTCATAGAGCAATATATAGGAGACCAGATCATTTCACATCATGTTGACTGACAAGTGGAGAAAAGGGTCAGTAGACTGTCAGGTAAAATATTCCTGAGAATCCATCTCCAATGAAATACTTTACAGCCAATGCTAACTACCTAAATTTTCCAGAACCTCCCAGATTCCTATCAGTACCCAAAGATCGAAGATTGAACATATGGACATTTTTTTGAGAATATTTGATATCCAAACCATAATAAGATTTTGCAACTATGTATTATATGAATGGTACTATGAAAAAATTCTACTAATGATATAAAGGAACATCATTGTTGCTCTTAAATCTGCACTAAAAAAATGAAAAGCAAGGTGTATACACTTGAAAAGTTACTTAATTGTCTATCATTAATACCAAATTCTGTCACAATGTAGTGTGATATTATTTACCTAATTATTTCTCTTATCAAGAGACAAAGATTTCACAGAAATATTCCAACTCTTCCCAGGCACATAGGATCTATTCTTGCAATGCCAATGCTTGGAAGGCCAAGGAAGATGGATAGCCAGGAATTAAAACCTAGCCTGTATGTTACAGTTAGTTTCAAGCCACAATGAACCAGAGTGAATACCTGACTTAAAACAAAAGTGATAATAACAACAAGAGGGACATCCATATTTTCCATGTAGTAAATACAAATTTAATTAATATTTTAGTCTTTATGAACCTGATTTTTCAAACAGAATCATCTATTTCTTTGTGGCAGTCAGAAATTTGTGTTTATCTCCTAGTACCATGAGCTTCAAGTGCACACCAAGTACTTGTTCTTGATAGCAAAGTTCTCAATCTTCTCATAAGGCACTTCTAAACTGGAAAATTTTGCTTTTCTCTGTATCTCCACAAGTTCTATTTATTCTTTTAAACACAGGCCAGTCACCAGTTTACAAGTGTAAAATCACACCTTCAATACATACAATTCACATTCCATGAGAACTTCCTTCATGGAGCTAATTGAATCATATTTCGAGTGTTGTTATGACAAATCGTGAACTCTGCAAAGAAGTGGTTCTGAGTTCATCCACCACAGTAGAAACCACGGGGGGGGGGAGAGTACTAAGTTGCTACTAAATATTTTGTTGGTCTATACTAAAGTGATTTCTCAGTGGTTAGGGCCTGGGTTTCCAGAGGACCAGACTTTGGTTCTTACCACCTGAAGCACATGACTCACCATAGTCTGTAAATCCAGCTTCAGAAGGGCTGAAAACCTCCTATTATCTGCAGAGATACTAACAGGCATGTGGCATTCACTCACAAGGACAAGGCACATAGAATGAAAAAAAAAAGAAAAAAAAGGAAAGAAGGGAGGGAAGTAGGAAGGAAAGAAAAAAGGAAGAAAGGAAGGGAACAAAGACGCAAAGAAAGTAACGAAGCAAAGACAGAAAGAAAATATGAACATAAATAGAAATCGGTACAGAAAATGTGGAGCACTTACACAATGGAGTACTACTCAGCTACCAAAAACAATGACTTCATGAAAATACACAGGCAAATGGATGGAAATATAAAATATCATCCTGAGTGAGGTAATTCAGTCACAAAAGAACACACATGATATGCACACACTGATAAGTGGATATTAGTTAGCCCAAATGCTCAGAATACCCAAGATACAATTTACAGACCACATGAAGCTCAAGAAGAAAGAAAACCAAAGTGTGGACACTTCTGTCCTACTTAGAAGGGGTAACGAAATAATCATGGGTGGTAGAGTGTGGGAGGGATTTGGGAGGAAAGCAAGAGGGGGAGAGAAAGAAGCGGGAAGGATCAGGTATAGGAAGAGACAGGGAAGATGTAGAGAGGGTCAGGAAATTGAACAGAGGTGTGTAGCAATGGGGGGTGGGAAACTGGGGGGTAGCCAACAGAAAGTCCTAAATGCCAGGAAAGCAGATGCTCCCAGGACCCAAGGGGGATGACATTAGTTCAAATGTCCAGCAAAGGGGTGAAAGCACCTGTAAAGACAATAGTCCGAGATTAGGCACAGCCCACAGTTGAGGGATGGGGCCACCACACACCCTTCTCAAAAATTGTAACACAGAATTTTTCCTGTCTAAAGGAAATACAGAGATAAAGAGTTGAGCAGAGACTGAAGAAAAGACCATCTAGATACTGCCCCACCTGGGGAATCCATCCCATATGCAGCCACCAAACCCAGTCACTATTGCTAATGCCAAGCAATGCTTGATGACAGAAGCCTGATATAGCTGTCTCCTGATAGGCTCTGCCAGAGCCTTACTGATACAGATGCAGATGCTTGCAGCCAATCACTGGACTGAGCACAGGGACCCCAATGGAAGAGTTCGGGGAAGAACTAAAAGGAGCTGAATGGGTTTGCAACCCTATAGAAAGAACAACAATATCAACCAAACAGACCCATCAGAGCTCCCAGGGACTAAACCACCAACCAAAGAATCCATATGGAGTTACCCATGGCTCCAGCCACATATGTAGCAGAGGATGGCATTATCTGGCATCATTTGGAGGGGAGGCCCTTGGTCCTTTGAAGGCTTGATGACCCAGTGTAGGGAAACGCTAGGGAATGAGGGTGGAGTGGATGAGTCCCTCATAGAATCAGGGACAATGTGGTAAAATAGGGGCTTTGCAGAGGAGAAACCAGTAACAGGAATAACACTTGAAATTAAAATAAAGGAAATAACCAATATGAATTTTTTAAAAAATGCAATAAGTGAAAAAATATATTTTCGTATTTTCTAAGAAGTGTTATTTTTGACTCGCATACATATAATTAGAAAGAATGGCTTCTGTTATTTATTTAAGTAATAAAGAAAAGTATAACAACCAGTTATAAGAATTATAAATTGAAGGAATGTCCTGTGAGTGGCTAGAGTATTATTTCTCTAGCTTGCATGTTGGCACAGTTAGTAAACATGCACAAGTTTAACTATGTAGTGACATCTTTTTCAGACTTGCTCAGTTGTTACTAAATTTTAACTTTTGAAAACTTCATTATATTTTTGAAATATAATTTGTTCTGTGCAAATACTGATGTTATGGCTACATCTCTAAGTCCCTGAAATGATTATGAATAGCTTCCTATAATTAGAATATTCATTAAAGGTGACTCCTAGCCAAATAATAATTAAGCAGAAATAATTTATTTTTTCTTTCTGCATAAGTATGGTTATTTTAATATTGACAAGAGTGTTATAACAGAGACAATATTCTTATTTTCCAAAGGCATGTTGAAGATATTAAAAGTTATATTACTATTTATATATTTCTAACTATAAATAACATGTGCATCTATATGTGTGCAGGTATAGTTCTACCAAGTAGAAAACATATAAATTTTAAAAATTGCAACAACTTATGGCTGAAAAATTAGAATCCTTTTTCTTTCTTACACCAAGCCAAATCTTTGATTTAAGAAGAGGTGCAAATATTATGATTATAAGTAAAGCCAGTTTAATTTCTAAAAACAGTTTTAAAAAATATTTACAAGATATTTGAACTACTAAAGGAAAACATTTGCTTTCCTAGGATATTTCATGCTAGTCAGCCAGAGAGCATGAATTAGCAGTGCTTAAGAAGAGGTCAGCATTGGGGGTTGGGGATTTAGCTCAGTGGTAGAGCGCTTGCCTATCAAGTGCAAGGCCCTGGGTTTGGTCCCCAACTCTGGAAAAAAAAAAGAAGAGGTCAGCATCACTGAGGTTCAATCTGTGATAGTGACAGAGCCAAGTCTACACCTTGTACTGACAGAACTTGGTAGTGTAGTAGTCACCCAAGTAGTGCTGCTCTTGAAGGTATGGAGAAGTTACGGAGAGTGGCTGAGACTTGTTATTCTCTGTCAGGGCTAGGGTATCTGAAAAAGGGTCAAAAGAGCATATTGTTGAAAGTGTACCTTAGTTGCAACAAGTGACACCAGTAGTTTTGGAGATGCCAGTGCCATGGGATGACAACCAAGAACAGTAGTAGCAGTGGAGTGGAGTCAGCTGGAACCTAGAAAACAAGCTGTGTATACTGAAGAGAGCAGAGTCAGAGAAGTAACCCACATCCCTTTGAGGAGCCCAGAAGATAGTGATTGAATCCCAGATAACTAAACATGGTGTTACTTACACTCATAGAGTTTTATTTTAACCTGTTCAAATTGTGACTGTACCCTCGTTCTTCAGGTTTGAAGAAAGTGTTTGATGTAATTTTGATTTTATAGGAGCCCACAGCTGAAAGACTTTGAATATTTTATAGAGAGTTTGGATTTTTAAAGGCATGATGTTTGAAGAAGACTGGACTTTTAATATGTTTTGATTTGTAAGAGCTATGGCAACTTTTTATTTATAAAGACCTTAGTCTTACATTGTGATGTTAATATTAACATCCTAACCTAAAGATAAACAAGAAAGGAAAGGTTCTAATACAAAAGTGATGTGTTGTGTGTCAAGTTCACAAGATGTCATTTGTGATTTGTGTGTCAACTTGACACAAGAAAGAGTCATCAGAGGAGAGAATCTCAGTTGGAAAAATTACCTCACAAAATCAAACTATAGGTAAGCCTGGGAGGCATTTTATTAATTAGTGGTTGATAAGGAATGGATTATGCCATCTGTCAGCTGGTATTCTTAGTCTCAATAAAAAAACAGGCTTATCATCAACCATGCAGCATACACCAGCCCGGTTGCCCCCAACATATATACAGCAGAGGACTCCCTGGTCTGCGTTCAGTCAGAGAAGATGCACCTAACTATCAAGAGACTGGAGGCCCTGGGAAGTTTAGACATCTGGTGGGGTGGGTGGGATGGGGACATCCTTGTAGAGACTGAGTAGGGGGAAATTTGAGGGAAGTGGGGGAGGAGGTATGGTATGTGGAACCTGGGAGGGGGATAAAATATGGAATGAAGAAAGAAAGAGAGAAAGAGAGAGAGAGAGAGAGAGAGAGAGAGAGAGAGAGAGAGAGAGACAAAGAGAAAGGGAGAAAGAGAAAGGGAGAAAGAAAGAAAGCAGATTTAATAAGCAGTCAGGAGCAAGGCAGGAATTAGCACTTCTTTGTGGTCTCTGCATTAGCTTCTGCCTCCAGGTTCCTTTCTTGCTTGAGTTCCTGTCTTGACTTTCTTTGATGGTGAATTATGATGTGGAAGCATAAACTGGATAAACTATCTTGTCCCAAAATCCTGTGGCCATGGTGTTTCATCACCACAATAGTAACTGTAATTCAGTAACCTAATTTTGACATCACTCAATTCATGAAGAACTAGATTCCAAATATCATCCTAGGGACTGAGTATGTTCTTGTTCAGTGGGATTCAAGTGCTCTGTGCACTCTTTTTCATCCTGATACCTAGATGTAAGAAGGCATATGAGGAAATCTAAAGCTAGCCAAGCATCAAGAAATCCAAAGTCAAGGCAGTTTTCATGGCGCTTGGAATAGAACTTAACTTCTATGTGCTGCCAAGTACTTTGCCACTAATACCATTCCAAGATAAAAAAACTAAAATCAGCTCATGTGGCTTGTTTTTCTGATTGTTCTTTCTACTCTGATAATAAAATACGGCCTGATAATAAAACTTTAACACGGTTTGGGGGCTTCACTAGGCCAAAGTACTGAGAACTGAGGACAATTTGGCAAAGAGGATCACATAACTTAAATAATCCAAAATTAGTAGCCAGAAAAACAGCCTAAATTCACTTTAATTTGCTTTGTATCACCTTTAAGTATTTTCCCAAAACTTGAAAGACTCATCTTTTACTTTGTCGGGTTCTGATGCTAACATGATATACATGTTAAGTGGCTTAAACTAGTAATCAAGAGGTCAGTCACTAGCTATGTGGCCTACAGGAATTTACGTAAAAAAGTCGAGAAGATTTTTCTGGACATGGACACATTGGTCCTTATAATATGGTTTTCACATTATAAATGCTTATTACACTCAGTCTTAGCTAAATCCTGAAAAATACGCATTTTTTCACAACTATTGTGCTCACTCTTTTTATAGCATCAAGACTACAGGTCTCACCCTTGGAAAAGCCACTCAGGTCTTGTATTCACAAGCACTTCAGCTTTATGGCAGAATTGTCTCCCTATATCTATTCCTCTAATACCAGAATATTTTGAGTTTAGAATTTGTATTACCTAATTTTTGTCACTGTGACCAAACAGCTGACATAAGGTTCTTGAGAAAGAAAGGTTTTGGGGGAGTCAATTTTAGAATTTTCAGTCATGCTAGAATTCATGTTTCCGAGACTGTTGTGAGGCAACAATGGTTAAAAGGAAGTAGAGACAGAGAGGAAGAGATCAGGGTCAAAAGCTCCACAGATGTTCTTTTACTTGCCCCTATTAGTCAGGTATGACCTCTAAAATAAGCAGAATTTAACAACCTGTGAGCTTGTGGGAGCATTTCATGTTCATATTCCATTAGCTTTCAACATACTAGAACTTTAAGGGGATTCAACTGTTTATGCTACAACTTTATATAGGAAGCCTATAACATGAAACTATACTTTTAATATTATTTGAGGAAAAGCTAGCTAATTGCTTAGAATTCTAAACTCCTTATATACTACAAGAGAGTATTTTCCCATTAAATTAAATGTTAGTAATTTAGCAAACATCACTAATTTAGCTCTAATTAACTCAGCCAGTGGAAAGGAGTGCAGAGGTCTTTAATTATATTTAAAAAGTAACCAGAAAACATTAATCTTTGCAAAATATATTTATAAATAGAGGTAAGATAAAGTAGAGAACGTAAGTATTTTCAAACTCATGATTTGAATTTTTTTTCTAGATTAATCAGTTAAATGTCCAGAGTAAACAGAAGCTACATTGGTTTCTTGATAATAAAATTTCCCCATCTTTAATGTTGTCTTGCTTGTGATTCTTAAGGCCGCAGTAGTATGGGCTCATTTCATAAATTTTTTGAACCCCACAAAAATTTGTGAACTTGACAAAAAGCAGATGTGATAATACTAATGTAGGGATGGTTTTTGGCATGTCTCAGGTTTGTTTCCTAAAGTACACGTGTAAGAATGTTCATGCAGGAGCAATAGTTAGATATGGGTCCATTTTTTATGGAGTCATGTGGGTTAGATGGCGTAATAGAAATGAAAGTCTGATGAATACTTGAAGTTATCTGTAAGATAAGCAGGCATACATCACGATACTATGCCTGCTGCCACATTATGACACAAGAATGTAGATATTGTTATCTTAAATTTGATTTTTAATTTTTCAGAACCATAAATATTAACACTTTGCTCTTATTTTGTAGCCTTTTATTGATTCTTCATGAGTTTCACATCATGCATCTCAGGCCTGCTCATCTCCCTGTCTCCTTTCCCCAACATACCCAATAAAACACACATACACACACACACACACACACACACACACACACACACACACACACACAGCAATAACAACAAAAACATAGCATAGAAAACATGTCATCGTGGAAGCTGTAGTCTGTCCCAATGTGTCCCACAGTGTATCTCTCTGTCCACAAATCTCCACTTGAAAAATGTTCATTGCAACAAGGCATTGGTCTGGTTTGAGATCTATGGCTCCTGTGACACCATCCATGTTAGATCCTCATCGGGATTCCTCCTAATTATCCTATAGTTCCACTGGGTCATGAAGGTCCTGCTTTTAAACAGCAGGACTGATCGTTCACACATTACAACCATTTGAAGATGATAGGGATTTGGTGATGGGCCAATTCAGAGCCCTGCATCAGGTCCTCGGTGGTAGCGGAGCCAGTCAGGCTACTCGCTCTCTCTTACCCACACCACCTGGAAAGTTCTACAGCACTGTTCCCGCAAGGTCGCTCCATGTTGCCTTTGGCAGGAGGCAGGGTCAGCTCTCTTGCTCTCACGTCCTCAGTCAGCTCACCTACATCCGTGCCTCCAGAGCCAGCGCCACTGTGCTGCCTAGTCAAGATGCTGGGCCCATTCCTCCAAGTGCTGCAGACTGTGGGGTGCTGAGACAGCTCTCCCACACTCACAGCCTTGGGACTGACTCATCCTTGCCTTTGTCATCAGGGCCAGCTCCACTGTGTTGCCCAGGTAAAGTGCAGGACCACCTCTATTGAGTGCTGCAGTCAATGACAGGGCAAGACTAGCAATTCTGCTCTCATGACTTCAGGGCAAGATCCATTGGATACTGCAGGACAGGAAAGGCTGGCAGGAGTGGGGGGCATCACCCCCATACTCATTCCACATCAAGGCAGAGGAGTGGCAGAGTCAGCTTCTTTATCCTCAGATCCTGTATACTCATACCCTCTCAACCATATCAGCTCTACTTTGCTGTCCAGGTGAGTTCCAAGGCTAGCTCCCCCAAGTGCTGCAGCTAGTGAACTCTCATGAGCTCAGGACTCTGTGGGCAGCTTTCCTGACTGCCAGGGGTGGCAAGGAGCTGGGGATGGTCTGTGGGTAAAGTATCACTTTTGTGTCTGTGGTACCACACTGCAGACAAATGATTGGATTACCTCTTCCACACTGGCAGGTTCTCGGGGTCATCTGACCCATATCCCTGCCACCAGAGTCACCGCCATTGTGCTGCATGGACTGCCTGCATCCAATGAGGGGAGGCTCCCATTATGGACACCTCCTAGATATCCATGTGGTCCCCTACAGCTGCATCAACTGGGAATATATGTATATTCTTTAGTGTACTATGAGCCATGGATCTTGATAATCCTGCTGTATTGTACCCATGGACTCATAGCAGACCTCAGTAGAAGCTAATTCTGGGAACCACCATTGCCCTAGGTGGTAGGGCTAGATAGTGACAAAGGCTATTCCTCTTTCCCTCAAGTCTCCAGCTCCATCTCTCTTCATAAAGCTCAAGTTGTTCTACTTCTCTTTCTGACCCCCACATACACATTTTGGTGGCTCCCGCTGTAGGTTGGCTATGTGGTTTACAGGCCCCTGGGTGAAACACTCCATCATTTTAAATGATGTGGAGTGGCTACAAGCAAGTATCTATGACCCTGCTGGATAGCATGTCTGTGGGTGGCATGGTGATCAGCAGGTCCCTATCTGCCTTCCTCCTCCCCTGCTGTGATACCTGCATTTGATTTGATGTGATGTGATTTTTATGAGTCTTAGGCATAAGACAACTATGGCCACCAAGGCAGGCACCAAGCTAGGATGAACAACGGCCTGCCATCTGCTCTGCCCCTGACTGATATAAGAGCACCACCCCTAACAAGGCATCTCTTTGTCCATTGCCAGGGGGTCATGTTCCCCTTTATAAATGATGAAATATTTGTTATCCATATAAAAAACATTTTCAAATACTTTCTGTGTCTATAATTTCATGGTTCTGACTTAGACTTATATGTTTATATATGTGCTGAAAAAGAGAAGGTGAAACTGGTACAATGAGTGGAGATTTCACATTTAACCCAACAAGTAAAGTTTTTTTTAAATCTATAATTAAACTAAAAAAATATTCTATGAGCACTTTCTTTTTCTAGCACTCAATTATAAATTTGAAATAATGTTTTGTAAAATAAACTGTACAAGTATATATAAACATATACAAGTACATAAACACACAAACACATGCACAAATATAGATATACACACAGACATGTTGTGTGCAGATATAGGTAAGTAAATTTATAATTATGTCAATGGCTCAACAGCTAATGATGTTCATGGCCTTGAAAGTAATTCAAATATTACTTCATTGTATAATTTTTGTGAATATTTTGAAAAGAATTTCTTTCAAATTCTAGGTAATTAAATTGAATCATCTTTTCAAGGAGTATTTGTTGAGGCAGTGAATTATATTAATTATTTAAGATACCTTTTCAAGAAATGTGACCAGTTTTAATCCATATTTTTAAATAATTCCAAAAGAACACGTTTATTAAATCCTTCCATTTTGTTCTTGTCATTGTTATTGGTGTGTATGCTCTGACCTTTGGAAAAAAAAAAGAACTTTTCAGAAACTCAACATTAAAAAAGAGTATTCAACAGTGCTAGAGGACAAGCTGTTTAAATATCATTGACTTTCAGAATTTGCTATTGCCTAGCATTTTAATCTAGGCCTCTCAATAGAAATAAATAAACAGCCACCAATGCAGCTGTAAGGAAGACACATGGGGCTTCTGAAAATTCTCATGAGTAGACTTTGATTTATTTACTGACCCAAGCACAATAGTTTAATAGCAGAAAGAGTTCTGAACTGCAACCTAGAATCTAGTTAGAGACTAGGGGTCAAGTTTCTTACCCAGAGCACTCCATGGCTTCAATTTTATAATTACAAAGAACCTACATACAGGAATTAATGCAAAATCACCTTCTAAGAATTCCAAGATTAATTGGATATAATGTCTTTTTTAAATTATCCTTACTTTGGTAAGATGTTTTAAAAAGTCAAAATCAAATGTATAAAAGAAATTTGTTCGACAACTCCTGGTATTACCAAAAGATATTATATGTGATTACAAGAGGTCCTAGTACATGAGATGGGTTTCACAGGGGTCTGAGAGCAAAATGGAGTATGGGATTGTCAGATTTAACAAGTAAAACTGTACAAATCCCTTAAGGATGCTGGATATTTTTGACATTTTACACATATATATGTTTGAGTGACACTGGCATGGATATTTAGAGGAGAATTTGTTCAAGGATTATCTTACGGGACTTAGTGCTGTGAAGAAACACTATGACTACAACAATTATTTTAAAGGAAAACAATCCATTGGGGACAGCTGACACTTTAGAACTTTTGTACATTTTCAGCACTCAGGGATCATGGTGACTCACAGGCAGACATGCTGGAGAGGTGGCTGAGGGTGCCATCTGGATTGGGAGACAACAGAAAGAAATAGTGACATTGATCCTAGTTAAGTATCTGAAGCCTCAAAGCCAACCTCCCACTAGATATTTCCTGTAAGAAGGAAACACCTACTCCAACAAGGACATACCTTTTAATAGTGCCACTTTTATGGATCTATGAGAACCATTTCTATTCAAACAACCACAAGAATTATTTTAAATTTTTATGTATGATGTAGAATGTCACACCATTTCTGTAAAGTAAAATGGGAATAAAAAGGTGGCAAGTATAATGTGAGTATGCATGAATTGGCATCATAAAAATTATGACAACAGATATGGGAACTGCAATAATTAATGAATGGCATTCACTGAGCATTTATTTAATTCACAGAACGTAGAGACATTGAGCTGGTGCCTACCTGGAGACTTCATCTCTACATTCTAGTCTCCTTAGTTCAGGAGGGTACTCTATAGGCTATGGAAAGATAAACATGGACACCAACCCCTTCATAAAACTCTCAACCTAAAATCTGTTCTGCCTACAAGATGTGCTGGGGCAATCCAGGCACAGACCTTGTGGGATTGGTCTATCAATGTTTGGATTGGCTTGAAGAATGGCCAGGAACTATAGACCATATAGCCTAGAGACCTATGGTAAAACTAAGGATGACTGGCAAAAATAAATAAATAAATAAATGAATAAATAAATAAATCCTACGAAAGAACTATTGTACCATGGATCAATGACTTGCCAAATCATCATCAGAGA
Organism: Rattus norvegicus; assembly: GCF_021556685.1. Taxonomy (NCBI): domain Eukaryota; kingdom Metazoa; phylum Chordata; class Mammalia; order Rodentia; family Muridae; genus Rattus; species Rattus norvegicus. The sequence goes on along the minus strand of NC_141536.1, from coordinate 94,137,240 downwards.
GGCTTCCTCGAGCAGCTGATGAGAGTAGATGCAGAGAGCCACAGCTAGACACTTTGTAGAGTATCTAAATTGGAGGGTCCCATCAAGTTCCTGACTTAGGAACTCTAGGAAATCCACAGAAGAGGTAAGGAAAGACTGTAGAAAGTAGGAGTGGTTGGGAAAACCAGAAGAACATGACCCACTGAATTAATTAAGCAGAAATCATATGGGCTCACAGAGACTGAAGTGGCAAGCCTTTGTGGATACATATTTTATAGTCAAAAGCTTGGTGTTTTTCTGGGAGTCTTAACAGAAGAACAAGTGTGTCTCTGACTTTTACTCATTTTATTTTATTTTAATTGGACATTTTATTTATTTACATTTCAAATATTAACCTTTTCCCAGATTCCCCTCCACACACTCCCTATCCCATTCCCCCCTCACAATGCTTCTACGACAACGGTACTCACCCATCCACCTACTCAGTCCCACCTCATTGCCCTGGCATTCCCCTACACTGGGGCATCAAGCCTTCAGAGGACCAAAGGGCCTCTCCTCCCATTGAAGGGCTATCCTTTGCTACATATGCAGCTAGAATGATGGGTAACATTTTGGTTGGTTGTTTAGTCCCAGGGAGCTCAGGGCGGGGTTGGTCCTGGTTGGTTGAGATTGTTGTTCTTCCTATGGGGTTGTAAACCCTTTCATCTCCTTCAATCCTTTCTCTTCCTCCTCCATTGGGGACCTCGTTCTCAGTCCAATGGTTGGCTGCCAACATCTACCTTTTTATTTGTCAGGCTCTGGCAGAACCCCTCAGGAGACAGCTATATCAGGCTTTTGTCATCAAGTATTTCTTGGCATCAGCAATAGTCTGGGTTTGGTGTCTGTACATAGAATGGATCCCCAGGTGTGGCAGTCTCTGCATGGACTTTCCTTCAGTCTCTGCTTCACACTTTGTCTCTGTATTTCCTTTAGACAGGAACAATTCTAGGTTAAAAATTTGGAAATGAGTTGGTGCATCCCCCAACCGGGGGCCTTGTCTAACCTCTGGATTTGGTCTCTACAGGTTCTCCCTCCCCTTTGTTGGGCATTTCAGTTAATCTCATCCCCATTTTGTCCTGGGATCCTTTTGCTTTCCTGGCATCTGGGACTTTTTGTTGGCTAATCCAAGCTCCCCATCCCCCACTGCTACACACCTTTGTTCAAATTTCTGACCCTCTGTATATCATCGCAGTTTCCCGCCATACCTGATCCTGCCTCCTCCTTTCCCCCTCCTCCTCCAGTCCTCCTCCCAAGTTCCTCCCACCTTCTACCACCTGTGAGTATTTTGTTCCCTCTTGTAAGAAGGACTGCAGCATACACACTTTAGTCTTCCTTCTTCCTGAGCTGAAGCTGCGTGTGTGAATTGTATCTTGGATATGCCGAACTTTTGGGTTAATATCCACTTATCAGTGAATGCATACCATATGTGTTCTTTTGTGACTAGGTTACCTCATTCAGGATGATATTTTCTAGTTCCATCCATTTGCCTAAGAATTTCATAAAGTCATTGTTTTTGATAGCTGAGTAGTACTCCGTTGTGCAATGTGCCACATTTTCTGTATCCATTGTTTTGAAGGACATCTGGGTTTTTTCCAGCTTCTGGCTACTATCAGTAAAGCTGCTATAAACATGTGTCCTTGCTTCATGTTGTAGCATCTTTTAGAAGTGGTTTGGCTGGGTCCTCAGGTAGTACTTTGTCCAGTTTTCTGATGAATGGCCAGACTGATTTCCTGTTCTCCTTCTATTGGATTGTCTTGTTTATCCTCAGTATGAAGGTTTTCCCTCATTTTATTGTACCTTGCCTTGTCCTGTGTTACTGCTGTCACATTTTGCTTTTTAAGTTTTGCCTGCTCATTTATGAAGGGGGTTGGAGGAGAAGAGGATTTGGAGGAGAGGTTTGGTGGAGGACATTGGGTGAGATGGAGGGAGGTGAAAATGTGGTCTGAATGTATTATATTAAAGGAGAATCTGTTTTTAATAAAAAATAAAGGAGAGAGAGAAAACAAAAAATGGTGTCTGGTGGCCATGAATTTTAAGTAGATATGAAACTTCCTTGCTCCATTACTTCTCATATACGCTTAATACAATAGAAAATATTAATGTACAGCTTTATTTTTATTTTAAAGATTTATTATGAAATTAATATATATATATAATATATATGGTACAATAGATATAAAATGTATAGTACATTAAAATACAGAGTGTATAACTATAAAGTGAAAAGTTACAATCACATAAGCACATAGAGATGGCATTTGTAGTTAAACAAATATATGAACATATATAGACTCAGTTTATGTATAAATTTTCTGGTATATCACAGTGAAAAGAAGAATAAATTATTTTAAAGTATTGAAAACTGCTTTATATTCATGACTCAGGAAAAGCAATTCATTCCAATAAACAACACAGAAGTATCATTTTAGAGGTTGGGTATTGTTGTACTGTCCATATTGATCCTTAAGCAGTTTTCTATTGTTGAAGGTTTATGTGACAATTCTATATGTACTATTAGAAATAGTACTATAGTAAGCCAAAAATATAGGCAACTGAGGATTGACTTGAACTATTTATTTATTTAGTCACTTTACATCATGATCAAAGCTTTCCACCTAGTCCGTCCTCTCCTCCAAGTCCCACTTTCACTTCATCTACCCCCTCCTCTTCTCCTCAGGGAAGGGGTACCCTCCCATTTGTAACAGCCCACTCTCTATACATCATTTTGCAGAACTAGGCACATTCTCTCTCAGTGAATCTAGAAGAGGTAGCCCAGCTAGGGGAAAGAGATCCAAAGGCAGGCAAGAGCGGTCAGAGACAGTCCCGTTCCAATTATTAGGGGACTCACCTAAATGCTAAGCTGTATAACTGCTACATATGTGGGGAGGACTAGGTCCAGCCCATATATGTTTTTTGGTTGGCGGTTCATTCTCTGTGATCCCACATGGGACTAGGGTAGTTGATTCTGAAGCTCTTCTTATGGTGTCCTTTACCCCTCAAGTTCTCTCAGACATCCTCCAATTCTTTCCTAAGATTCCCTGAGTTCTGGCGAATGGTTGAGTGTGGGTCTCTGCATCTGTTTACATCAGCTGCTGGATGAAGACTCTCAGAAAAGAGTTATGTTAGAATCCTATCTGCAAGCATAGCAGCATCCTTAGCAGTATCACAAGCAGTTCTCTCCTATGGGATAGGTCGCTTGTTGTGCCAGTCATGGGTTGGCCATTCCCTCAACGTCTGCTCCATCATTATACCTGCACATCTTGTAGTCAAAACAAATTGTGGTTCTAAGGTTTTGTTCCTAGAATAGTATTCTTCCTCCCTTCTCTGGAAGTCCCATCAGGCTACAGGAGGTAGCCACTTCAGGCTCCATATCCCCAGCTGCTAGCAAACTCAGCTAGGATCACCCGAACAGACTCCAGGAAGCCTCCCCCATCCCAGGTCTCTAGCTTGTCTTAGAGATGCTTTGTGCTCTAGGTGATTTCAATTATCTCTCCCAGACTTCCCCCTTCTCTCATCATACTTAATTTCATCAATGTTACTCATCCTACCCTCTCTCCCACATAATTCTATCCTTTTATCCACCGCTGATGTCCTTTCCTTTCTCTTTCTCAGTCATATTCAAGCATTTGCCTTCGGTCCCTCCTCATTACTTAGCATCTTTGGATTTGTGGATTGTAGCCAGATTACCTTTTGATCATCTCAACTTATAAGTGAGTATATACCATGTGTGACCTTCTCGGTCTAGGTTACTTCACTCTGGAAATTTTCTAGTTCTATCCATTAACCTGAGTTTTTCATTATAGCCTTGGTTTTACTAGCTAAATAGTATTCCACTGGGTAGGTACATGTACCACATTTTCCTTATTCATTCTTCAGTTGAGGGGCATTTAGGTTGTTTGCAGTTTCTGCCTTGAACTTTTGATCCTCCTGTCTCCAGCCTTGTGTGGAGCCTGCTATTAGACGAACATTTATTTTTCATTGCTGTGAAAACAACTTGTGAAACTTTCCTTAAGTCATGAAACATGTATCATGACTCAACTGTTATAGCCTCTAATTATACTAATTATATGCATACATTGCTTTGGACCTGAGGCAAAACAATGCTTCACTACCTAGCAGACAGGATATGAAGGGGAAAACCTACCTTCATTTTTGCAATAAGGAAGCAGAGGAGGTTAAACCCTAGTGTCATCCTGCCTCTAACTATATCTTACTGTCTATTATTCCTACCTCCTCCCCCCAGAGTGTCAAAAACTGGAGAGCAAGTTTTCAAAATACAAAGTCATAATGGACACTTGATATTTAAATTCTATTGGATTAAATTTAAATTTAAATTCTATTCTGTGGATCTTTTAGAACTCTGGATTTGTTTATCCAGAATTACATTCTGAGATGATTTCATAAGTTTCACATCCTCCAAGAATGTCAGAGAATATTTGCTTCATTTTAAATTCACTATATTAACTGCTTTAAATTTTTAGACTATTTTTGAAATTTATTTGCCAGGAAGTTAAACATTTTGTTTAAACATTTTGTCATGTGTTTCGAATTCTATGCATTATTTGGTTATCCCATCTCTGAATTTTCTGGTAGAGTTGTATTATTTACTCATTGTCATATCTTCTTAGTATGTATATTTCAACCCTCTCTCGTTTTGTGGTAATAGTTAAGATATTCAGTGATTTCAAAGATTTTTTTGGAGTCAAATCTTTAATATTTTTCAGTAGAACCTGTTTTAGCTATGACATTTTGGGAATCTATATAAGGATACAACAATTTATGATAGACAACTTCCCCAAAACAATTAGTTAACGAAGAACAATTTTCCTTTTCAACATATTAGGAATATATCAATTTAGATATATACAGATATAAATATAAAAATATAACCTGTTATATGACAATGAATTCATTGTGCCTTTCCATAGGAGAAGTGAATGAACACCTACTTACCTCAGAGACAGCCCAAATTATAAACCAAAGAAAGTATTCTACTTAAGTCTTAGTAAATTGTCTTAGTTAGGGTCTTATTGCTGTGAACAGACACTGTGATCAATGTAAGTTTTATAAAGGACAACATGTAATTGGGGCTGGCTTTCAAGTTCAGAGGTTCAGCCCGTTATGAAGATGGAAGCATAACAGCATCCAGTCAGGCATGGTGCAGGAGGAGCTGAGTCCTAATCTTCACCCAAAGAAATCCAGGGTCAGACTGAACATCCCCAGGCAGCTAGGAAGAGGTTCTCTAAGCCCACCCCCACAATGACACACTTCCTCCAACAAGGCCAGATCTTCTAATAGTGCTACTCCCTGGGCCAAGCATACGCAAACCATCACATAAATTAACTGGACTTTGTTGCATGAGGATAGGTCTTGTAGTTTGCTTTCTATTGCTCTTATCAACACTAGAACCAAAGGCAACTTTGAAAAGAAAGAGTTCACTTGACTTACATGTCACAATACTGAGACAAGCTGTGTTAGTTACTTTTCTATTGATAAAACCAAAAACCAAGGCAACTTATAAAATACTGGGGCTTGTAATATCAGATCAAGTTCATGATGAGAGAGAAAAGGCATGCCAGCAAGAATAATTTAGAACTTAACTCAAGACACTATAATGAGGCAGAGAGAGAAAGGGGGAGAAATGGCAGAAGTCTCTTGAAACCTCAATATAGCCTCCAGTGACACAAGGACACATTTTATCCACCAATGCATCACACTCCAATCCTTCCCAAACAGTCCCAGCACCTGGGGGAGGGGCAAATGTTCAAATATATGAATCTATGAGCGCTACTCTCATTGAAATCATCACAGAAATGAAGGTACGAACTCAAGCATGACAGAAACTTGGAGACAAGGAAAACCTGCCATTCTGCAATGCTGCTTAGTTTCTTGCTCCAATGACTACTTTAGTTAACTTTATTAAACAAGCTAGAATCAGCTTTCCAGTGCTGAAACTACACAGGTGGGGTGGGACCTCCCAATCAATTATTAATCAAGAAAATGTCCCAGACTTAGCAGGACCAAAGGCTTCCCCTTCCACTGGTGCTCTTACTAGGTTATTCATTGCTACCTATGGGGTTAGAGTCCAGGGTCAGTCCATGTATAGTCTTTAGGTAGTGGCTTAGTCCCTGGAAGCTCTGGTTGCTTGGCATTGTTGTTCATAAGGGGTCTCGAGCCCCTTCAAGCTCCTCCAGTCCTTTCTCTGATTCCTTCAATGGGGGTCCCCTTCTCAGTTCAGTGGTTTGCTGCTGGCATTCGCCTCTGTATTTGCTGTATTCTGGCTGTGTCTCTCAGGAGAGATCTACATCCGGTTCCTGTTGGCCTGCACTTCTTTCCTTCATCCATCTTTTCTAATTGGGTGGCTGTATATGTATGGGCCACATGTGGGGCAGGCTCTGAATGGGTGTTCCTTCTGTCTCTGTTTTAATCTTTGCCTCTCTATTCCCTGCCAAGGGTATTCTTGTTCCCCTTTTAAAGAAGGAGTGAAGGAGTGAAGCATTCGCATTTTGATCATCCGTCTTGATTTTCATGTGTTCTGTGCATCTAGGGTAATTCAAGCATTTGGGCTAATAGCCACTTATGTTGGGGGGAGGGCAGTAATGGGGGGAGGATGGGGAGGGGAACAGCGATATAGAAGGGGAGGGGAAGGGATTAAGGGGATGTTGACCCGGAAACCGGGAAAAGGAATAACATTCGAAATGTAAATAAGAAATACTCAAGTTAATAAAGAAAAAATGGGAAAAAAAAGTCCCAGAGACTGTCTACAGGAAATATGATGGAAACAATTCCCAGAAGTATCTTCTTTTCCCATTTGACAAGTTTTATGTTGTTAAGAAAGTAGTTCTCCTGAGGTTTTGATCTTAACCATTCTGACTGTGAGATGGAATCCCAGACTTGTTTTGATTTGCAATTCCCTGATGATGATGACTAAGATGCTGAACATTTCTTTAGGTGCTTCTCAGCCATTCGATATTCCTCAGCTGATATGGACATTAGACCTAAAGCTAGGATTATCCAAGATATAATCCACAGACCACATGAAGCTCAAGAAGGGCGACCAAAGCTTCAGTCCTTCTTAGAAAGGGAAACAAAAATATACATAGGAGGAGATACAAAGTTTTGAGCAGAGACTGAAGGAATGGCCATTCAAAGCCTGACCCACCTGGGGATTCAGCCCTTATACATACAGCCACCAAACCCAGACAATATTGCTGATGCCAAGATGTGCATTCTGACAGGAGCCTGATAGAGCTGTCTCCTGAGAGGTTCTGCCAGAGCATGACAGATACAGAGGCAAATGCTCCCAGCCAACCATTTAAGTAAGAACGGGTTCCCATTGGAGGAGTTAGAGAAAGGATTAAAGGAACTGAAAAGTTTTGCAACCCTGTAAGAACAACAATACCAAGCAACCAGAGCTCCCAGGGGCTAAACCACCATCCAAAGACTAACAGGGACAGACCCATAGCTCCAGCTGCAAATGTACCAGAGGATGGCCTTGTTGGGCACCAATGGGAGGAGAAGCCCTTGTTCTTACCAAGGGTGGAACCTCTAGTGTAGGGGAATGTCAGGGCGGGGAGGCAGGAAGGGGTGGGTTGGTGCGGGAACACCCTGATAGAAACAGGGGGAGGAGGGTGTGATGGGGGCGGGTTATGGACAGAAAACCAGAAAAATGGGATAACATTTGAAATGTAACTAAAAAATATCCATTGAAAAAGCAGTTCTCACAACAAGGGAAGGGTTACTTAAAGAAACGTAGATCACACAAAGACATCCACATCACCAAAAGTCATACCCCAGAATGGGTGATTAATCATGATCCTGATTTTATACACTCTATTCGCTAATTTTGCTTAGGTTCCTAAGCAAATGATAGAATACCTCTTACAAAGTCATCCTTATTGGTTGTGCAACCTGTGAGTCTTCTATGTTTCTGAAACTTTGGGGCCTTGTTAAATTCACTTCCTGAGACTTAAAAGTGCACCCTGATGGGAGGGGACATTTCAGTGATGCATGGATTCTCTACACAGCGGTACTGAGTTATTTTTATTTTACCAGTTAATTTTAAAGTTAGTTCCACTAATAGAAAACATAGCTAAATTTCATAGCATTATCTGGGTGAATGACCCAGTGTCAATTTTTTGATATAATATTAAGACCCAGCATCCTGGCAGCTTTCAGAAATTTTTGACAATAATTTTTCCTAACCAAAGGCATTTTGTTATGATTCAGTACCATAAGTTAATTTGGTATGAACTGAGATGTATAAGTGTCTTATGATATATTGATGCTCAGTTATGTTCGTTCAAGTGTATGTCCAATAATGGTAGAGTTTAACTGTATGGTGGTTTAATTTTAGTTTTTTATAGCCATCTGTTTTGCCTATTGTAGTGGCTGTGCTAATTTATATTCCCAGCAGTAGCCTATAGAGGCTTCTCTCTCCATGTACTCCCTTATGTTTAGTATTATTTGATTTTTTTTAAATGATGGTTATTCTGACAAGAGTGTGATAAAATCTTAAAGCAAGATTAATTTATATTTATGAATTCATAATTATATAAAGAAAGGTTGATAAGTTATTAATACTTTGTATTCATTAAGAAATACTAAAAGTAATCCACAGTTGCTAGTTATTTTTCGCCCAATATTTAGCCTATCTCTTCAGTTAACTGCTTGCTTCCTTTGGTACATAGAGGCTTTCAAACTCAATTAACTCTTTTTTAATTCATAGTATCATTGCTGTGCTACTAGAATCCCTTTTAGAATGGACTTGCCTTATTTCTTGAAACATTTGCCAATATACTCTACTAGCAATCTCAAAGTTTCATCTCTTTTATCAGGGTCTTTATATATTTTGGATGACTTTCACACAGGCTGGACAAACTGTGACAGGCAAAAGAAAAACAGCCAAGCATCAGCCACAAGTTCCCCTAAGGCAAAAAAAATGGCAATGGAGAAATGAAAATCATAGTGGAGAGATGTCATAGGAAGTGAAGACAAGAGTTTCATACAATGGAGAAAGATAAAACTAGAGACTAGATGGCAGGGAGGACATATATGGAGGCCATGGTAATGTTCAGGCCTGGGTGGCTTCCATGGGCTATGTCTGTGTCCATGGTCCTGATGCAGTTGGGGTCTGTATCAATATCTATGGCCTAATGTATCACTAAAAGTCAAGCAGATGTCCCTTCTCTACGCTGTCCCTTGGGATGGTATACACAGGATATTTGAGGGTCATGCTGCCAGTGGGGTAGGGGCATTGCCTTCTTACTGAGTAACCTGCACTGTCATCTGTAGCCCTGGAGACACCTGAGCCCATGCTGCTGGTGATGGCCCTGTGTGGATCCTTGTTCCTATAGCAGCCAGGATCTGTGTTGACAGTCCAGGTCCATTACCATCAAAGGCCATGCAGATGATGTAGACTTCTAACTAAGGCACTATACAGAGCTTTCTCTACTCCTTGCAAGACACCCCACTCAGAAGAGTTGGCCTCGCCCCTCACTCATGTAGCATAGTTGAGCTTATTCTAATGGCAGGGGAGCAGGTGAACAGGTCTTGAGAACATGAGAGCAGGAGACCTGCACATGGCCCCTGTTGGCTGAGGCATAGTTAGCTGGGGCAGTTCTGGAGGGCTCACTCTGGTGGTGCTGGTGCAGGAGAGCTGGTTGGCTGACAAACTCAGCTATATTCCAGACCTAGTTCCAGGTTGAATTGTCCTATTACAATGTCTACCCTATCTGTGATTTGCTGGAACATGTGAAAGAGCTGTTCCTGCAGAAGCAAAGTTGTAGTATTTCCATTATTCAGGGTAACAATAGGATATCTGAGAGGAGTCCCCATGAGAATCTAGGATGGACAGTAGCAGAAACCAGAGACCTCAAAACAGACTCATTACAATGAACATTTGTGGTTGAAGGTATGTGGTCAAAAGGGTACACTGTGTCAGTATGCCACACAACAAAAATATTTTGGTTTTTTTTAATTTTTATATTTATCCTGTCTTATTTTATTTTGTAGGGGAGGTTGCAAGGGTACAGGGCAGATATAAAGGGATGGAGAGATGAATGAGTTTGGGGTGCATGATGTGAAATTCACAAAAGAATCAATAAAATGATTTAAAAAGAAAAAGGAAAATGGATAAAACTACAGATGACTCTATTAAACAAAATAATTGATACTCAAGACAAGTGCTGCATATTTCCTTCATATCAAGAATATTTCCCATTTCCATTTTCATTGTCATGGACACCAGAGAGCATACTAATATCTTGCTTCTAAATTAATAGATATGTGCAAAGTCCCTTTCCACTAGACTGCTAGTGTGTGGCAAGTGTAAAAATATTACAATTTTTATTCAGAAGAGGAATTTATCACCATAACTTAAACTTAGTATGGTCTATATAATAAAATATCTTATACTTTTTTTACAAGGATCCACACTATGATACTCATAGGCACTGGTGGTATTTATATCAGTGTAGACTAAAGAGGAGTTTTGATAAGTGTGTTCTCAGATTGCTATAATTATAGCATGAGGACCACCCACTAAAGTACTTTTAGCATATTCCATGTACTGTTCTTGAAGCATGATAAAACCTCTGATGTTTATATTAGATTCAACAATAACCATTTACTGAAAATAAGTTAAATGTAAGAGAGTGTCTTCTTTATTGTTTTATATTTCTTTATATATATTTTAGCTCTTGCAAACTATAGTACTTTTAATCTTATACTTAGTAGTCGAGTTTCTTATTTCTGTCTCATGGTTCATTATTTGGATAACACTTTTAGACCCTGTTAAAAAAATAACATTGATTGCCCGGAAACCGGGAAAGGGAATAACACTCGAAATGTATATAAGAAATACTCAAGTTAATAAAAAAAAAAAGACATTAATGGTAGCTCAGCCTTAAAAAAAATAACATTGTGCCTGTAATACTCTTTACGTTAATGTGAATGACTATAGTATATTTTCATTACTTGTGATCTTGGAAGTTCATTTAAAAAATTTGTATCATGTCAAGAAAGTAAACTTCCATTCTGCTAACTTCAATACTTCCCTTTTGTTTTTTATTAAGAAGTATTCAAAGGCATCAAATTGCATTTTTCAGGAGGCATTTTAATTGTTTTAATTACTAGTTTGGTGATTAAGAGAATTTCCCCATCAGATTTCCTATAGACATATACAGAGGGCATACTTTTGATTGATATTTGATGTGGGTAGGCCACCCCATTATTCATGCTGTAACACCTCAGTTGGTGGAACTAGGTTATACAAGGAAGTAGGCTGGGCAAGCTGTGAGGAGAAAGCTAAAAAGAAGCATTCTTCCATAGCCTCTGCTTTAGTACTAATGATAAAGCTAATATGTGTAGCCCTAGAGAACAATAAATTGTTAGAAACACAAATAAATATTAGAATATTTACTTCTGGATCAGCAGAAGTGGAAAGCTTTTCTATTTCAAACATGAGTTTCTGAGATGAGAGATGGAGTTAAGTGTGTACGGAATGAGTAGAGAGCGTATGCTCTGAAGACATGGTCCTGGTTCTTCTCTGTGCATAGATTACTCTGTGGATGGGCATTCAACAAAAGAATTTTCTCACTTTTCAAAGCTTTACATGACTGTGGATTGATGTCTACATGCAGGTGATGGCAGGCACAAGATAAGACAATAATTAGGCGATAAAAAAGAAAGGTGGGGACAGAGTTTTTGAAAAGTGGGAGTTTTATTTTCTAATTTTCTATGTGAGAGAGGGGTGTGGCCGAGAAGAGTCACATAGACTCAAGCACAGGAACCTTGAAACAAAGAAAGACAGAGGGCTCTGAGGCCCCCTGTTGTGTTAAGTATCACTCTGGGTCACAGAGCCAAAAGTATGATTTTAATTCAAAGACTGTTTTGTTTGTTTTTAAGATAGATGTATATACAGAGTTTGTCTGAGTCATGTGGGAAATTTTGCCCAGGGTTCTGAACTAAGTTGGGATAAATAGAAGCCTGACACTCCGGGTAGAGAACATAACAGATAGATGTTATATATAGTCTGCAAGGAACTCATATTCTTTGTTCATGGACTCCACGGGAATTTTGGGTTAATATCCTGACATGATAAATTAAAAAGGGCCTAAAAACAGGCTCATACAATATTTTAGTTTACTTCATTTGTTTTAGGTTGTTTTAATTTTCAAAATGGGTTTGATTTTGAGTTTTATGATAATATTATTTCTCTGGGACAGAATTAAGATACAAGCTTTTCTGGTTGCCAACTGAAGGATATGCTGATTTGGGAGAAAGGTTTTGTCTTTGTGTTTTTAGAAAAGGTGATTAGGCTCTGAATATCTTCCAGAGCTGGGTCACATTTAATAAAGGGAGACCCCTAGAAGAACTAAATTCAAGACAATCACACCAGAGAGAGAGAGAGAGAAGAATTTCATTCTAACCAGTCTGTCTGCATACCTTACACAGCACAGACTGATACAATCCATACAGGTATCTTGATGATACTAAAATTTTGTTTTGAGATTTATATATTATAGAATGCACAGCTTTGGTGAGTCTCATTGTCAAACATGCTTGAGCTCCTGACCTCAGGCACTTTCAGCTGGATCCAGTCAGGACAAACATCATAGACTACAATAATTGTTGGTATGGCCTTCTTAAGGCCTAACGAATTCCCTCTTTTTCCCTACCCTACCCCTTTCAAGATATCTCAATGCCCATATTCAGCTTGAAGAAGTTATGAAAAGTTGTAAACCCAATGTCCTAGACTTTGGTGGCCTAAAGTGGTTAGTGTAAGGTTGTATTTTTGGAGAATTTAGAAATGGTAATAGTTTAACCGGGAGCAATTAGCTAAAACTGTACAGCTATAATCTCTTCTGGTAGAATTCCTTATATTTGTTACTAAGCTGAAGTTATAATTTCTTACACTGGTACAGAATTTATTTGATATCAGTTTAAGGTTTTCATTGGTATAAATTTCTTATTGATATAAAATTGAGATTAATATTGTTACTCTTATATAGACAATGTGAGTATGCAACACAATTCAGAATACAAGGCTTAGGCCCAGTCCTATAACTGCTATTATGAACTGTTTTTAGATGATCAAACAAAACGAATTTAGGGCCAGATAGCAAATTCATGGCTCTGAGTTTACTGCTAGGGTCTTTTCAAGATAGTTTATTAGAAATAGCTAAGAGTAATTATCAGATAATAGTACAGATTATTTTAGATGGTTTTCAAAAATGTCAGAAATCCACAAAATATGACATTTAATGTCATTTATTCTTTTGTTGTTGAGACATTTCTGCCTCTAGCAGCTCCCCTTTTGTGAATTCAAAGAAGAAATCTCTACCTCCAGGTGAGGTAATACATTGTGGCTAAGTAGCCACTGGGAAGAAATTGCCTGTTTCATCTACAGACAAAATATTATCCAGCAAAGGACACACTATGCAGAATAATCGACTGATAATCTCTGCCAAGCCAGAATAATCAGTCCTTCAAAATTCTGTGTCAAAAAGGTTTGTAACACAGGTCTGTACAAAGATCTGTCAGATCTTGGGCCAGAAGGCTAAAGACTGATGCTCTGATATGTTGCTAACAGGGAATTGTATAGGTAGGAAGGTGTCTCTACAACTTGTCTCAGTTCTGGAAGCCATGGTATGCTTCCTTTATTATCAGATAGTATTGGTCATTCTCAGATTTCTGACAGGATTCAAGACTAATTACAGTCTCATAGCCCAGCCATCCTATTTATCATTGACTAAACATTTAATTAGATAGTTTTCAGATAGTATACAAACTAGCCAGGACATCACATATGGATTTTAAGCCTCTCTTAAGTTCAGGTAGATAACACAGTTCTCTATTTGACAAAAATGATGGACTGGATGTTAGGTCCATTTTGTACTTTGGAAATTACAAAATGGTAATAGTTGTGCTCAGCTTACATTTGAGAGAAAAGGGGTTTTTCCTTTCAATTTTTTTTAAAATTAGACAGAAAGTGTGAAAAGTGGATTGCTGTCTAAATGCAGTTGAGGGCAGGCACAAAGATAAGGCCTGTGATTGAGCAGTAAAAATGGAAGGTGGGGACAGAGCTTTTGAAAGGAGAGAGAGAGAGAGAGAGAGAGAGAGAGAGAGAGAGAGAGAGAGAGAGAGAGAGAGAGAGAAGAAATGAAGAAGGAAGAGGAGAAGGATAACCCACCCCCACATGGCTTTAATTAGCCACAGGTAGTTACAAATATCTTATAAGTGGTGGATAATTACAGGACAATTTGTCTTATCTAGGTGGGATGTTTATATCAATATTAATTGGCTCTGAGTTTATTGTGTGGATGTTTTAGTGAGGTGAGGATTCACTAATATAAGTCTAATTGATAAATTACCAGCCTCTAGAGTGTACTGGGTTGCTGGGAATGTGAGCTCAGTCCACAGCAAGAGAGCCTTGAGGTAGGCAGTCTCTGTATGGGACTAGCATGGCAGCAACTCACCATGGGATAGCCATAGATGGGTGTCCACTGATGGGGCTAGCCATGGAGTCAGAGAGACTGCCAGGGACAGAGAGTAGAAGGAGGTAGCATGGCATGGTGCTTGGTGCCCCAACCATATTTTTATTTAATATTACCACTACACATAACCCTAAATATATTTTATTTCTCAATAATGAAGAAATTTAAAGCTTCTAAGTAGCGGTCACTGCATGTTCTTGATATAGGAGCTAGAAGGGCTTAGACACATATTATTTGGATGATCTATAGTTTAATAAAATGCTCACTCATAAGTCTTTCATTGGAAGAAACAGAAATTGAACTAAGGCAGATTAATGAAAAATGGGATTGACTGGTTGCACTTTGCCCTGTTACCATTTTGCTTTGGAAAAAGAATAAATACTCCCTACCACAGCCAAATACTCCAGAATACTTCCTGTTTCACTATTCATTCTTATCCCTAATATTCTCTGCATGTTACTGATTTTCTGCTATCTTGTTACTACAAAGGGGAAATCATAACTACAGTAATTACAACAGGGAGAATCAACTGATCTGGCTGAAATCGTATGTCTCTTTTTTAATTTTTTATTGGATATTTTATATGTTTTTATATGTTTACATTTCAAATGTTATCCGCTTTCCCCTCTCCTGTCCCCCTCTCCCTCCTCCTGCTTCTAAGAAGATGCTCCCGCAACCATCCACCCACCCCCACCTCTATACACTGGCATTCCCCTATACTGGGGAAATGAGTCTTCACAGAACCAATGCCTTCAAGATTCTTCAAAGAATGAAAGGGAAGATTATCAGAAGATGAAAAATCTTCCATGTTCATGGATCAGTACGATTAACTTAATAAATTGGACATCTTATCTAAAGCAATCTACAGATTCAACACAATTCCCATTAAAATTCCAAGACAATATATTACAGACCTTGATAGAATAATATTCAACTTCATATGAAAAAACAAACAACCCAGATAGCTAAAACAATTTTGTACCATTAAAAAGAAAACTTCTTGAGGCATCACCATCCCTGGTTTCAAGTTGTACTACAGAGCAATAGTAATAAAAACTACATGTTATTGATATAAAAACAGATTAATCAACAAAATCAAATTGAAGATTCAGAAGCAAACCTATAGTCACTCGATTTTTGACCAAAAAAGCCAAAACAATACAATGGGGGGAAAAGAAAAACGAAAAGTTCAACATATGACACTGGTCTAACTAGATGTCTGTTTTAGAAGAATGCAAATAGATCAATATTGATCACTCTGCTCAAAACTGAAGTCCTAGTGGAACAAAGAACTCAACGTAAAACTGGATAAATCTGGAAGTACAGAAATTGGGGAATAGCCTTGAACTCATTAGCACAGGAGACCACTTCCTGAACAGAACACCAATAGTTCAGGCACTAATATCAATAATTAATAAATGGGGGACTGAGACACTTCTGTAATACAAAGGACACTGTCAATAGAATAGATTGGCAGTCTGCAGACTAGGAAGATCTTCACCAACCCCAAATCTAACCGAGGGCTGATGTAGGGAGAGGCTAAAGATGGCGCCGACATCCGGTGGTCGTTGGTGATAAACACCTGCAATGCGCATGTGTTGGCATTTCTCCGGCAGTTATCAGACTGGAGTGATATTCATGCTAATAAGGTATTTCTTGTTCCACCAATCCCCAGAGGACAAGTTTACAGCCACAGTCCATCTTGTATATAAGGCGAGTGCCTTTGTTCCTCAGGGTCCCCCGTATCAACAATGAGGTGTTCCTGCAATAAAGGTTGTTGAGAAGAATCCAACGGTGTTGCGTCTTCCTTGCTGGTCAAGGTGGGTGTTACAGGCTGCTATCTAAAATATGCAAAGAAACTAAGGAATTAGACAGCAATAAACCAAATAACTCAATTTAGAAATGGAGTATGGAGTGGGCCAATACCCTCACATAACACACAGCCAGCTTGGACACCCACAGGACTCCCCCTCCCCTTGTAGTTCCAGCTTCCTTCTGGTCTGTTTCAACACCTGGGCCAGATCAGCAGGCTCAATACCTCATAGCCTACATGTCTCCTAGGAAGTCTGCAGTAACCAGGGACACAGGAAGTCAGCCTAAACCAGGGGTACAGACCTTCTGTCATAGAGATGAATGACATCTTTGTCTTGACCAATGAGTAGTACAAATATTACTTAAATGTTCATTACTTTTATCATTTATTTAGTGTATGGGAATATATAGTTATAGGCTAGAGAATAACTTGCAGAAGATGCCCTCTCCTTCCATCATCTAGGTCTATAAATTGAACTCAGGTCATTAGATTGTCTGCCTGCAGCTTTACCCAGCAAAACATCTTGCCAGCCACAATTATACTTTCAATATTATCTAAACCAAACTGCATTAAAGATCCCTTCCAGAATCTTTATTAAGAGCTTGTTGCTGAGGATGCAATGGCAGTATTCTCATCTATTATAATTCTGATGTAATTAGTTACCTTACCAAAATGCTGTTGCTACCTTACCAGGAGCAGTGAAGACTGACAGCTTTAACGGAGCTGGCCTGAGCTGTTATTCTCCCTTCAATCTTAAGATTTAAGAATCTGTATTCTCCTGGCTGTGCTGTGCTATCTACAACCTGTGGAACACTGTCTTCCTCTCAGCTGGGTGTCCACATGATTGCTTTGTGAGTAGAATGACTTATATGTGTAAACCAGGAAGCACTGAGCAAAGATAAGACACTGTTATTACTGTTATTACTTAAGTCTGAGAGCAAACCATGACAACATGATCAGATGTACTTCCTTATTATTCAGAAGGAGCACTCAGAGGAAAAGGAGAGCCTAGGGAATTCAATACTCTCTGACTGTACACTCTGGTTCATTCAGAAGAGTGTGATTTGGTGGCACTCCCCCCCCCCAATCCCTCACCAAGTTTAATTCTCAAGTAATTGGGTGATATCCACTTATGTGCAGCGCAGAAGGATCACCTCTGCCTCACGAATCGTGCCTCATTTCCTCCGTTAATGCCTTCTCAGTTCCGTTATTTATTTTCTTTAATATTACAGCAGCTCAGTAAGATGAGTCACGCTGCCGTTCCCAGTAGTACCCTCTAAGGCCCACGGAACAACAAGGTGATTTATGAGGCCCTTTCCACCCAAAGAATGCACAATCAGGAAAGCTTGCTTTTTTTTTTTCACTGCCTTGCTCTTCAAACAAGGAGCAAGTGTCAGTTGCCAGGTTTGAAAAAGGGCTTTGAATCTGGTGTCTTAGAATGGAGGCCATCTAACATGCATGCAGGGAACTGCACTTGGATCCTTCACACAAAAAAAGAAAAAGAAAAAAAGTATTAATCATTGAGCCACAGCCTTGTATATTCATTTTTAATTGAAAAACACAGAATAATGGCATACGAACAATGCTTTCATATCTGTGGAATGCAATTTGCATATAAAATCTAACTAATGAATCTATCCATTGCATTATAGAACTTGTTTGAGAATATATCCTTGCAACAAGCTATTTGACATATCCATTATCTTATACAAGTCCTTTTAGGATACATTGTTTTTAAAGGCTATGAGATACTGTTGCAAACTATATTTACCATGTTGTGCCAAAGATCATTTAAACTAACTCTAAATAACAACATCAAAAAACCTTTTTATTTATTTCCTTTTTTATCAGTATCTCTCATGTCCCCATTTCCCATTCCACAAATCAGTTCCTGGTAACCACTATTCTACCATGCTTCTGTGACTCAATGATTTTAGTAACTTTTACTTATTAATGGAGTCATGTATCATTTCTCTGTATGTGCCTGCATTAAACCAAAATAATACATTAGGGCTTATTCATATGGTCACAAGTGACAGCATCCCCTTCATTTCAAAACTGGGGAAGGAATAACATTTGAAATGTAAAAAAAAATCCAATGAAATAGAAAAGTTTTATATAATTGTTATGTATGTATTAGATAATTGTTGCACAAATATAAAAAAACACTGAATCATATTCTTTCGTGCTCAACATAACTTTTTTTTCATACTCTAGTGATCTACAATAGATTCCTTCCTTTTTGTCAACCATTTCCAGTAATTTTACAAAGGTCACAGGATGATGATGTCTCTGACACACAGGTTACCTTTGGCCTTTCTAACATGACAGAACTTCTGGAAGCTTACTCACCGTCAACCACGAAATACTGCAACAAATACTCTGCTCTAAAATCAAGAAGGCTTTAAGGTTACTCAGATTTAAGGTAACTGGAGGACAAAGAGGAGGGAGAAATTCAGGGTCTGTTCATCCAGGACAATACCAATATTTCATTTACAAACAATACGGGTTATTAGGGTTCATGTGTATTACTTTAGTGTCTTAGGGAGTTTGTCAACTGAAGAGGAGTAAAGAACATTTGTGTTGAACAGATTCTTATTTAAATACTAGCCCAACAAACTAACTCCATGCTTCAATTTTTACCTTTATACGATACAAACAGAAATAATAATTAAGTCCTATACCAGTACTAATATTCAATAAATTGCTGTAGTTTAAGATGCTTTCAGCTAAAGTACAGGTTCCTTGATTGGGGTGTGATAAACAGACCCATGACAAATGGTTAGGAGGAATTTTATTTACATATTAGGAATTCTTATGGCTGTGTCATAAATATTCTCTACTCTTGCCTTATTAATTCTAACACTCAGTGAGCTAGTGCATGCAAAATCATGCTCTCAACAGCCATGTAGTGTACATTCAGCTCAAACATATATTTTAATTACTGATAATAATATTTACTATCTGCCCTCATTATTGCTTAACTGTCAGATAATACAGTGCAAAAAGCTACAAGCAACCAAAGAATACCGAGAGATCATACCAAATTTTTATCCAAAACCGAATACTTAACCCTGAACGCATATGTATGAGTAACATTATGCAAAGTGTGTGAGTAATATTAAGAAATATATAGGTGCATACATATAAAAATATGCCTGTAACAAAATTAATGAAAAAAAGTTCACGAATTTAAAAGAGAGAAAGGACATGTATATGTGAGTGTTTGAAGGGAGGAAGGGGGAAAATGACATCTTATAATCCCAATGATGAAAGAAAAGGTACAAATGGGAAGATTTGTTCTTTTTATTATAAAAACCTGTTGGCCTCATCTGACTCTTAGTGTACAATTCAAACTCTTCTGTAGGTAAATTTTCTGGACAAGTTTCTATTCTCCCTTTAATACCATCAGTGTTTGAACTCCAACCTTATTTTTGTGCTCCTTCTTCTGAAGCATTTTTCTATTATCTTCAACAAGAGTGAAATACCTCTTCTCTGTCTTTAGCCATGGCTACTCCCACTCTGACTTAAGAGCTCATCACATTCTTGTAATTACATGCAATGTGTCTGGCTCAGTGCACTGAGTTTATAACACAAATTTAACCAACATTTGTTTGTCAAATAAATCACTGGTGAATGAATTTGTCTTCCAAGATTAAAGTCAGTACTGCCTGGTATCCTTGCGCTTGGGGTATATAGCTTTGCTTCAGTACATTGTACTGCCTATCTTTCTTCACTAGACTGAGCAAGTTAAGGAGGAATATCATGATTTATTCGTGTCTGGGTTTTATGGATAAAACATAGAGAGTAAATCACACATGCACACATTCATTCATACATATAGACTCTCAATATTACCATAGCGAGTTAGGCATTTGATAAATAGTTTCTGAATTATGTAAAATTATGTTTCATATGTGCAATCTACAACTCCAAGGAGTCATTGTCAGGAAAATAATTCTCCATAATTCAACCTACAAAAGGACCTCTATATTCTCATAAAATGAAATTGTCAAGAAAAATCATGTGTATGTAAGATCCAGACTTCATAGTTTCCATTTTTGTAGCGTTTCCATTGGTATACATGCTTGTCCCACGGTGTCCACTGCAGAAGAAGGCTCCTGTTTGGATGTGCAGGAGACTAGTTGAGGTTCAAATCATACCACTGTCTAAATTCATGCACATAGAAAAGTCAGTTAACCTTTCCAGTGGCCCCACCTTCCAACTAATTGTGACTTTGGGGGAAGTTTCAGGGCTTCTTGTCATTCTTATTACTGGGGTTTGGGCTGTGTAATTCTGTGTCTGGTGCTTCTTTCTTAGGTATGGGAGGATGTTTAGCATCTACTAAAGAACATGAGAACATACCTGCCAGACGTGATGGCTAACAATGTTTTCAGACATTTCCAGATATTTCCTGAAGGACAGAGAGCTCTCCTACATGACTGAGAGAGAACCTAGCATTATACTGCAAAAAATGTTACATTCCCAGACTAGGGAAGTTGTATCTTTTACTTTCCCAACAAGGCATATCAAATCCCGTAGTCAAATCTACTCGAAACAATGTTTATTCATATTAGTGACCTCACAGTTAACATTTTATGAGATTTGCCCTGATATATTACAGTTTTTCTACTTACCTGTATACAGCAACTTTATTTAAGAAAACCTAATTACCAAGTCTGATGGTTTGAATTTTTGAGCTCTAACCTTGGGACTCTAATAGTTGTTTGTGAATTAAAAAACAACAATAACAAAACAACAACCAACCAAACAAAAGCCCCACATACTTCCTTTACTTGGAGAGTATAGAGGAAGCAAAGAAACCACAAGCTGAAAGAAATTGGAGGCTGTGGGTGTCATGGCAATGCGAGTTGAGGGATGATCGATTCTCCTAGATTCTTAGTGGTACATTCTGTGCACGGAGAGCTGGCTGACGTCAATCGGATTAAGTGGCCTCAATGGGAGCACTGCATGCAAGATGAGTACAATACAAGCCCGAGGATTTGTCACTGCCTCCAGAAGAAGCTTCTTGCTTCACAGTGAGAAGGAGTGTCTGTGAATGCAAAATGAGACGAGTCATGTTCTTCCTTAGGTGAAAACTCTCCTGGCCTGAATAATCATCGCAAATGTGGGTAAAATCTGGAAACATTTAACCTTTATGTACATGCATTTGTTCAGAGTCATCTCCTCAGAAAAACTTTAGAGTCTGCTTTTAAACCCAGAGAGCATATATGCTTTTCTAGTACTGTTTTATTAAAAGCTGAGTTTCAACATTTTATCACTTTAAGATATGAATTCAGGGAAAACAAATGACCAAAACCTTTTTCAGAGATATTTTACATCTCTGCAATTAAAAACTGAAATGATTTTTATCTCTTCAGAGCACTTAGAAGAGTTTATGCCTAATAAATTCTATGTAAATATTAATATTCTTTTTACTAGTTCTACAACTGATGATGCTACTTTCATTTCATACTAATAATTCTTCTTCAAGTGTCATGGGAGAAAAGGTTTTTTTTAAACTCCTATGATGGATATAAGGCCTGTTACAAATCCAAAGTAATGTTTTCTATTTGTGATTTACCCAAATCCGATAAAATTATCTGCTTAGATATTTTCCCTGTTTTGAAATGATATCTTTGGTTGCCACCCTTAAATTGTATTCTGAAATTTGCACACATGCATATTGCTTGGTTTATGCACATTAATTTAGGATTGTCCAGAGCTCTAGTACCAAGGAGCAATCAGGGAACCTGCATAGGCTATCCAGAGAAGATGGAAATACAAGATTATGTTACTATCACATGACTTGGACTTTCTACCATTCACTGTGCAGCTGTTAGCTCCATGTCCTAGGAAAAGTTTAAACTTTGTATGTCAGAATTTGTCACAGTCTTCACATGTCAGTGTATCTTGTAGCCATTACTCTATATAAATTCTATCTCAGGTGACACAAATTTTAAATCACCTCGTGCTGGAATGTATACTAACTTGCAAAGACACAGGTACATGTCTGTTATTTTGTGAAAGAAAGTAAATGCATGATTTTAGAAATACATAGGTTTTTTTTCCATAAATGTTATGGGACATTTATTTTCTTTTTTTTTTTTTATTAACTTGAGTATTTCTTATATACATTTCGAGTGTTATTCCCTTTCCCGGTTTCCGGGAAAACATCCCCCTCCCCCCTCCCCTTCCTTATGGGTGTCCCCCTCCCAACCCTCCCCCCATTGCCACCCTCCCCCCATAGACTAGTTCACTGGGGGTTCAGTCTTAGCAGGACCCAGGGCTTCCCCTTCCACTGGTGCTCTTACTAGGATATTCATTGCTACCTATGGGGTCAGAGTCCAGGGTCAGTCCATGTATAGTCTTTAGGTAGTGGCTTAGTCCCTGGAAGCTCTGGTTGCTTGGCATTGTTGTACTTTTGGGGTCTCGAGCCCCTTCAAGCTCTTCCAGTTCTTTCTCTGATTCCTTCAATAGGGCACCTATTCTCAGTTCAGTGGTTTGCTGCTGGCATTCGCCTCTGTATTTGCTGTATTCTGTCTGTGTCTCTCAGGAGCGATCTACATCCGGCTCCTGTCGGTCTGCACTACTTTGCTTCATCCATCTTGTCTAATTGGGTGGCTGTATATGTATGGGCCACATGTGGGGCAGGCTCTGAATGGGTGTTCCTTCAGTCTCTGTTTTAATCTTTGCCTCTCCCTTCCCTGCCAAGGGTATTCTTTTTCCTCATTTAAAGAAGGAGTGAAGCATTCACATTTTGATAATCTGTCTTGAGTTTCGTTTGTTCTAGGGATCTAGGGTAATTCAAGCATTTGGGCTAATAGCCACTTATCAATGAGTGCATACCATGTATGTCTTTCTGTGATTGGGTTAGCTCACTCAGGATGATATTTTCCAGTTCCAACCATTTGCCTACGAATTTCATAAACTCGTTGTTTTTGATAGCTGAGTAATATTCCATTGTGTAGATGTACCACATTTTCTGTATCCATTCCTCTGTTGAAGGGCATCTGGGTTCTTTCCATTTTCTGGCTATTATAAAAAAGGCTGCGATGAACATAGTGGAGCACGTGTCTCTTTTATATGTTGAGGCATCTTTTGGGTATATGCCCAAGAGAGGTATAGCTGGATCCTCAGGCAGTTCAATGTCCAATTTTCTGAGGAACCTCCAGACTGATTTCCAGAATGGTTTTACCAGTCTGCAATCCCACCAACAATGGAGGAGTGTTCCTCTTTCTCCACATCCTCGCCAGCATCTGCTGTCACCTGAGTTTTTGATCTTAGCCATTCTCACTGGTGTGAGGTGAAATCTCAGGGTTGTTTTGATTTGCATTTCCCTTATGACTAAAGATGTTGAACATTTCTTTAGGTGTTTCTCAGCCATTCGGCATTCCTCAGCTGTGAATTCTTTGTTTAGCTCTGAACCCCATTTTTTAATAGGGTTATTTGTTTCCCTGCGGTCTAACTTCTTGAGTTCTTTGTATATTTTGGATATAAGGCCTCTATCTGTTGTAGGATTGGTAAAGATCTTTTCCCAATCTGTTGGTTGCCGTTTTGTCCTAACCACAGTGTCCTTTGCCTTACAGAAGCTTTGCAGTTTTATGAGATCCCATTTGTCGATTCTTGATCTTAGAGCATAAGCCATTGGTGTTTTGTTCAGGAAATTTTTTCCAGTGCCCATGTGTTCCAGATGCTTCCCTAGTTTTTCTTCTATTAGTTTGAGTGTGTCTGGTTTGATGTGGAGGTCCTTGATCCACTTGGAATTAAGCTTTGTACAGGGTGATAAGCATGGATCGACCTGCATTCTTCTACATGTTGTCCTCCAGTTGAACCAGCACCATTTGCTGAAAATGCTATCTTTTTTCCATTGGATGGTTTTGGCTCCTTTGTCAAAAATCAAGTGACCATAGGTGTGTGGGTTCATTTCTGGGTCTTCAATTCTATTCCATTGGTCTATCTGTCTGTCTCTGTACCAATACCATGCAGTTTTTATCACTATTGCTCTGTAATACTGCTTGAGTTCAGGGATAGTGATTTCCCTTGAAGTCCTTTTATTGTTGAGGATAGCTTTAGCTATCCTGGGTTTTTTGTTATTCCAGATGAATTTGCAAATTGTTCTGTCTAACTCTTTGAAGAATTGGATTGGTATTTTGATGGGGATTGCATTGAATCTGTAGATTGCTTTTGGTAAAATGGCCATTTTTACTATATTAATCCTGCCAATCCATGAGCATGGGAGATCTTTCCATCTTCTGAGGTCTTCTTCAATTTCTTTCCTCAGTGTCTTGAAGTTCTTATTGTACAGATCTTTTACTTGCTTGGTTAAAGTCACACCGAGGTACTTTATATTATTTGGGTCTATTATGAAGGGTGTCGTTTCCCTAATTTCTTTCTCGGCTTGTTTCTCTTTTGTATAGAGGAAGGCAACTGATTCATTTGAGTTAATTTTATACCCAGCCAATTTGCTGAAGTTGTTTATCAGCTTTAGTAGTTCTCTGGTGGAACTTTTGGGATCACTTAAATATACTATCATGTCATCTGCAAATAGTGATATTTTGACTTCTTCTTTTCTAATCTGTATCCCTTTGATCTCCTTTTGTTGTCTGATTGCTCTGGCTAGAACTTCAAGAACTATATTGAATAAGTAGGGAGAGAGTGGGCAGCCTTGTCTAGTCCCTGATTTTAGTGGGATTGCTTCAAGTTTCTCTCCATTTAGTTTAATGTTAGCAACTGGTTTGCTGTATATGGCTTTTACTATGTTTAGGTATGGGCCTTGAATTCCTATTCTTTCCAGGACTTTTATCATGAAGGGGTGTTGAATTTTGTCAAATGCTTTCTCAGCATCTAATGAAATGATCATGTGGTTCTGTTCTTTCAGTTTGTTTATATAATGGATCACGTTGATGGTTTTCCGTATATTAAACCATCCCTGCATGCCTGGGATGAAGCCTACTTGATCATGGTGGATGATTGTTTTGATGTGCTCTTGAATTCGGTTTGCCAGAATTTTATTGAGTATTTTTGCGTCGATATTCATAAGGGAAATTGGTCTGAAGTTCTCTTTCTTTGTTGTGTCTTTGTGTGGTTTAGGTATAAGAGTAATTGTGGCTTCGTAGAAGGAATTCGGTAGGGCTCCATCTGTTTCAATTTTGTGGAATAGTTTGGATAATATTGGTATGAGGTCTTCTATGAAGGTTTGATAGAATTCTGCACTAAACCCGTCTGGACCTGGGCTCTTTTTGGTTGGGAGACCTTTAATGACTGCTTCTATTTCCTTAGGAGTTATACCTGGTATCTGTCTAGGAAATTGTCCATTTCCTGAAGATTTTCAAATTTTGTTGAATATAGGTTTTTATAGTAAGATCTGATGATTTTTTGAATTTCCTCTGAATCTGTAGTTATGTCTCCCTTTTCATTTCTGATTTTGTTAATTTGGACGCACTCTCTGTGTCCTCTCGTTAGTCTGGCTAAGGGTTTATCTATCTTGTTGATTTTCTCAAAGAACCAACTTTTGGTTCTGTTGATTCTTTCTATGGTCCTTATTGTTTCTACTTGGTTGATTTCAGCTCTGAGTTTGATTATTTCCTGCCTTCTGCTCCTCCTGGGTGTATTTGCTTCTGTTTGTTCTAGAGCTTTAAGGTGTGCTGTCAAGCTGCTGACATATGCTCTTTCCTGTTTCTTTCTGCAGGCACTCAGCGCTATGAGTTTTCCTCTTAGCACAGCTTTCATTGTGTCCCATAAGTTTGAGTATGTTGTATCTTCATTTTCATTAAATTCTAAAAAGTTTTTAATTTCTTTCTTTATTTCTTCCTTGACCAGGTTATCATTGAGTAGAGCATTGTTCAATTTCCAAGTATATGTGGGCATTCTTCCCTTATTGTTATTGAAGACCAGTTTTAGGCCGTGGTGGTCCGATAGCAATATGGGATTATTTCTATCTTTCTGTACCTGTTGAGGCCCGTTTTTTGACCAATTATATGGTCAATTTTGGAGAAAGTACCATGAGGAGCTGAGAAGAAGGTATATCCTTTTGCTTTAGGATAGAATGTTCTATAAATATCCGTTAAGTCCATTTGGCTCATGACTTCTCTTAGTCTGTTGACATCACTGTTTAATTTCTGTTTCCATGATCTGTCCATTGATGAGAGTGGGGTGTTGAAATCTCCCACTATTATTGTGTGAGGTGTAATGTGTGTTTTGAGCTTTAGTAAGGTTTCTTTTACATATGTAGGTGCCCTTGTATTTGGGGCATAGATATTTAGGATTGAGAGTTCATCTTGGTGGATTTTTCCTTTGATGAATATGAAGTGTCCTTCCTTATCTTTTTTGATGACTTTTAGTTGGAAATTGATTTTATTTGATATTAGAATGGCTACTCCAGCTTGCTTCTTCTGACCATTT
This sequence comes from Rattus norvegicus, assembly GCF_021556685.1. Lineage (NCBI taxonomy): Eukaryota > Metazoa > Chordata > Mammalia > Rodentia > Muridae > Rattus > Rattus norvegicus. The sequence goes on along the minus strand of NC_141536.1, from coordinate 94,110,507 downwards.
GCTTGGAAAGTTGTTTTCCAGCCTTTCACTCTGAGGTAGTGTCTGTCTTTGTCTCTGAGGTGTGTTTCCTGTAGGCAGCAGAATGCAGGGTCTTCGTTGCGTATCCAGTTTGTTAATCTATGTCTTTTTATTGGGGAGTTGAGGCCATTGATATTGAGAGATATTAAGGAATAGTAATTATTGTTTCCCTTTATATTCATATTTGGATGTGAGGTTATGTTCGTGTGCTTTCATTCTCTTTGTTTTGTTGCCAAGACGATTAGTTTCTTGCTTCTTCTATGGTATAGCTTGCCTCCTTATGTTGGGCTTTACCGTTTATTATCCTTTGTAGTGCTGGATTTGTAGAAAGATATTGTGTAAATTTGGTTTTGTCATGGAATATCTTGATTTCTCCATCAATGTTAATTGAGAGTTTTGCTGGATACAGTAACCTGGGCTGGCATTTGTGTTCTCTTAGGGTCTGTATGACATCAGTCCAGGATCTTCTGGCCTTCATAGTTTCTGGCGAGAAGTCTGGTGTGATTCTGATAGGTCTCCCTTTATATGTTACTTGACCTTTTTCCCTTACTGCTTTTAATATTCTTTCTTTATTTTGTGCGTTTGGTGTTTTGACAATTTTGTGACGGAGGGGGTTTCTTTTCTGGTCCAATCTATTTGGAGTTCTGTAGGCTTCTTGTATGTCTATGGGTATCTCTTTTTTTAGGTTAGGGAAGTTTTCTTCTATGATTTTGTTGAAGATATTTACTGGTCCTTTGAGCTGGGAGTCTTCACTCTCTTCTATACCTATTATCCTTAGGTTTGATCTTCTCATTGAGTCCTGGATTTCCTGTATGTTTTGGACCAGTAGCTTTTTCCGCTTTACATTATCTTTGACAGTTGAGTCAATGATCTATGGAATCTTCTGCTCCTGAGATTCTCTCTTCCATCTCTTGTATTCTGCTGGTGAAGCTTGTATCTACAGCTCCTTGTCTCTTCTTTTGTTTTTCTATATCCAGGGTTGTTTCCATGTGTTCTTTCTTGATTACTTCTATTTCCATTTTTAATTCCTTCAACTGTTTGATTGTGTTTTCCTGGAATTCTTTCAGGGATTTTTGCGATTCCTCTCTGTAGGCTTCTACTTGTTTATTAATGTTTTCCTGTGTTTCCCTAAGTGTGTTCATGTCTTTCTTGAAGTCCTCCAGCATCATGATCAAATATGATTTTGAAACTAGGTCTTGCTTTTCTGGTGTGTTTGGATATTCCATGTTTGTTTTGGTGGGAGAATTGGGCTCCGATGATGCCATGTAGTCTTGGTTTCTGTTGCTTGGGTTCCTGCGCTTGCCTCTCGCCATCAGATTATCTCTAGTGTTACTTTGTTCTGCTATTTCTGACAGTGGCTAGACTGTCCTATAAGCCTGTGTGTCAGGAGTGCTGTAGACCTGTTTTCCTCTCTTTCAGTCAGTTATGGGGACAGAGTGTTCTGCTTTCGGGCTTGTAGTTTTTCCTCTCTACAGGTCTTCAGCTGTTCCTGTGGGCCTGTGTCTTGAGTTCACCAGGCAGCTTTCTTGCAGCAGAAAATTTGGTCTTACCTGTGGTCCCGAGGCTCAAGTTCGCTCGTGGGGTGCTGCCCAGGGGCTCTCTGCAGCGGCAGCAACCAGGAAGACCTGTGCCGCCCCTTCCGGGAGCTTCAGTGCACCAGGGTTCCAGATGGTCTTTGGCTTTTTCCTCTGGCGTCGGAGATGTGTGTGCAGGGAGCAGTCTCTTCTGGTTTCCCAGGCTTGTCTGCCTCTCTGAAGGTTTAGCTCTCCCTCCCACGGGATTTGGGTGCAGAGAACTGTTTATCAGGTCTGTTTCTTTCAGGTTCCGGCGGTGTCTCAGGCAGGTGTCCTGCCGCTCCTGGGCCCTCCCCCACGGGAGCCCAGAGGCCTTATACAGTTTCCTCTTGGGCCAGGGATGTGGGCAGGGGTGAGCAGTGTTGGTGGTCTCTTCCGCTCTGCAGCCTCAGGAGTGCCCACCTGACCAGGCGGTTGGGTTTCTCTCTCACCGGGTCTGGGATCAGAGAGCTGCTGCGGGCCGGGATCCGCGGGTGTGGGACTTCCGGTAAACACAGAACGTGCCCGGTCCTAGAGAAATTCTGCTTCCTTGTGTCCCAAGCTCACCAGGCAGCTTTCTTGCAGCAGAAAATTTGGTCTTACCTGTGGTCCCGAGGCTCAGGTTCGCTCGTGGGGTGCTGCCCAGGGGCTCTCTGCAGCGGCAGCAACCAGGAAGCGAAATACATAGGTTTTAAGAAACAACTGAGGTATTCATATTTCATGTTAGGTTGGGGAAGTGCTTTCCCTCTCAATGATTCTGTTTTTCCTTTTTTCTTTTTAAATGTATTTTATTAGATATTTTATTTACATTTCAAATGGTATTCCCTTTCCAGGTTTCCCCTCCACCAAGCCCATGTGCCATCCTCCTCCATCTGCTTCTACACCAATGGCTTATGCTCTAAGATTAACAATAGACAAATGGGATCTTGTAATTAAAAAACTTCTGTAAGGGGACAAAATGGCAAACAGCAGACTGGGAAAAGATCTTTACTAATCCTACATCTGATAGATGACTAATCTCCATGACTTTGAATTTAATTTTTTTATAACATTTCTTTTTTCTTAGTTTTTCATTGGTTTACATATCAAATGATATCATATTTCCAGGTTAACCTGCCACAATGCCCCCCCATCCTATATCTACTCTCACCCCCTCCCCTTTGCCTCTTCAGTTCTCCTTTTATGTAACATGATCCAACCTGCCTCTGATAACCTGTAGCAAACATCAGACCACACTGCCTCACAGAAAACAAACTAGTTGCTATTCTACCCTGAGCCCCGCATTATATTGCTCTCCTACTTCTTTACCAATAGGTTAATTTTTCTCCCTACATGTAGAACATACATATACCTGCATATTAACACAGTATGTGTGTGTATTTATACATACAGACACATACAAGTGAAATACAAGTTTTTTTAGAAGCTTGCTGATAACCACAGCATATACACTATCTAGTAGGCACTTTGCTTCTGTTCTGCTTTTGATGATGGATTCCAATGAAAGTAATTTTATGAGCACTATTGTATCATGACCTACTATTTGAAAAAAATGTTTCTTTGGGGCTGTGACAATTTTGATTTTGCTACTGAAATGGACTTTTGAAGGAATGTCAGAATTCTCTTCCACTGTCAGGTCTTGAAGTCAGTGATCCAGCAAAGCATGCAATTGGAAAAATTCTTTTGCAGAGGATAATATTAAAGAATGTCTGATGCTTATGAAGTCCCATGGATTAAACTTACATCTTTGATAAACTAAAATAAAAATTTTATAATTATTTTGGATGACTGACCTCAAATTTCTTATCATTACTTTGAATAGGTATTATTCATTCTATTTTATTGAAAAAAATAACCATGTAAAAAATATTGAGAGATTTAAAACCCTCAGCATCATTTGAAAAAATACAAAAGTGACCCAAAATTTATCTTTTCAAATTATTAAATGCATTCATTTTATCTATTTTATTTCCTATTATTTATTCATATAATTTTACATTTAATTTTTATATTATTTGTACATTTTAATGAAAATAGAATTTTACCATTTCCCTCATTCCTTTCCTCTTTCCAGCCTTTTCCATATCTTCTCCCTCCAAGCTCTCCCATGCCCCATTGTTCTCAGATTATGGTCTCTTTTTCTTTGATATATATATCAAGTATATATATCAAGTATATATATACATATATATATTCAATGCATAGTTATGGTTCTATATAATATATTCGTGTATATAATAAAATGTGTGTGTGTCTATGTAGGGCTGTCTATATATAATAATATATGTATGTTTGTACAAATATACAAATGCAACTTGAAGAGCCAATTTCTGTTGTTTGTGTGTATATGAATTTAGCTTAGACCACTTTATAGGAACTCAAAATTGGGAGAGGTTAACTTTCCATATCTCTAGATATCATTTGCCCATATTTTTTTTCATCTAGAGGTTTTGAGATTTTCCCCTTTCAAGTTACCATGTCTATTGATATTGTCATTGTTCAGGTCTTATTTATGCAAACATTTCTAGTACAGGCAGTCTCACGATAGACATATATGATAAGTGCAGTTGTGATTTTCTGTGATACTCCATTTGTTATATAAACAAGTTTCTTTGATGAATATGTGTGTGTGCGTGTGTGTGTGTATGTGTGTGTCTGTGAATGTGTATGTGTGTGTGTATGCATACACTTAACTGTTATTTGTACTTTAAGATATATAATAGCATTATTCATTAAGATTTTATCAAATAACCTTGGTGTTATTTTTCATCCCCCTAATTCTCCTTGTATCAACCTATTATAACCTTTCTGGCTACACCAACCTTCCCCATTTTTCTGTTTTCCTTTTCTTTTCATCTGTATCCTGTTCTTCTCCTCTCAATCTACACCCTAATGGTACATTTGTATCTTACTGGTTTCAACAGTTACTCCATGTTTTATACTCGCACATGAAGATATGGAGCTGGAAACCAGAGATAAGACAGAACATATGCTGTTTGTCCTTCTTGGTCTGTATTATCCCAATTAATATCATACTTTCTAGGTATACCTTTTATCTACAAATTTCATGGTTTTATTTTTCTTTATAACTGAATACTATTCATTGACATGTATACATCAGATTTTCATCTTCATTTGATCAAGAATATTTATGTTGCTTCTACTTTGTAGCTATTATGAACATATTCTGGAGAAAAATAGTGTATGAAGTAGAAAAATATTAGACTCATTTACTACCTTGCATAAAAATTGCTCCAAGTAGATTTAAAAAAAACTCAATGTAATATAAAACTGTGAAAGCAAAACATAGGGTGTACCATACAAGGTGTAGGTATTGCAGAGGCCTTTTAAGGATTCTACTATCCTAGGAATTAAAGCCGACAATTGACAAGTGGGATCTCATAAGATTTAATGGCTGTTGAACAGCTACAATAAGGGAAGGAACAAACTTACAGAGTGGGAGGAACATTTGCTAATTACACATTTGGCAAAGGATTAAAATTTACAATATACAAAGAATTAAAACAACAGCTACAAAGAGTTAATTGAGAAACCAAATCTTATCCAATTAAAAACTGTGCCAGGGTTCTAAGCAGAAAGACCACAGTAGAAAAAATAAAAATGCTCAGAAATACCTCAAAGAATTCTCACCAGCCTTGGCAATTAGAGAAATGAAAATTAAAACAACAGAAAGCTTTATCTCACCCTAATCCTTAAGGGCTAAGACTTACAAGATAACTAACAAGAGATTCTGTGAGGTCCTGTGGAAAGGCAAATTCTCAGTCACTGTTCTTAGGAATGCAAATTGGTACACCCACTCTGGAAACAAATATAGAGACTCCTGAAATAAACTAAAACCAAGTCTACTATATGACCGAGCTACATCACCCCTTCTGAATGCCCAGTGTACTGGAAATCCTACTCAACAGATACTTGTTCATCGTGCACATCAACTAACATTACAAAACCTCTGTTGTCAATGATTCATTTAGATCCTAATATTGTCCATAAATGCATGTATATTCCTTGTTTGATAGAGAAGAAAATTCAGGCAAAATAGGCTTAGATTTATCCTTAGTAGAATATTGGTAGTGAAGAGCAAGAATTTAATATGAAAAAGTCTAGGAATATTTAGGGCAATGTGTCAACCAAAAGAATTAGAAAATTTTATTACCTTAGGAAAATTGAAATGGCAATTTGTGGCAATACTACAATAGTTTATATGTTTCTAAATTTTCGTTTAAGTTTTTACATGAACATATATTTACATCTTAATAAAATCTACATTATTAAAAAGGTAATTTACAACATAAATCTAAGTTTATGTTTAAATCGAAGTTTAAATTCCTTAGGAGTCTAGGACAGAAGAATTGTATGATCAAGACTACCCTGGTCCATGTATGAGACCCTGTCTCCAAAAACTTTTTTTTAATATAATACAGCCAACTATTGCAATAATGATTTAATCAATTCATGAGCATGGAATGTCTTTGGACCATCTGGTGTATTCTTGCATTTATATCTTTAGTATTGGAATTTCTTGGAGTACTTGGAATAGCTGACTGATAAAATAGACACAGACAAGAGATTTGTGAAAAACTCTAATAAACAATCCACTAAGAAGAGAAATAAGGTTACATTAACTGAAATCTTTGTAGAGCAGAGGATATCATTTCCACAGTGAAGACTGCAAAATAGAAGAGAGGGGATTGGTGCCAACTATGACTCAGGCAAGAAATTACAGTATACAAAGAATATAATACATATTCTAGAATATATAAAGAATTACTATCTATCTAGAATATATTAAGAATGTAATTGTCAAATAAACAAACCATCCAATCAATAAATGAGCTTAATAAATGACAGATCTCAACAATGTCGACAAAAACATGAATGGTCAATAAATACTTTAACGTGTATTCAACCCTTTTTTTTTCTATTGAATAAAAGAAATTGAAAGCTGTCATGGACTTCTACACATCCTAATCAGAATACCAACCATGAAGAAAACTATATCTTGTTAAAGATACTGTGATAACAGTACACTGCTTGTGGGGATATAAGCTGACAATGCTACTGTAGAAGTTAATGTTGTTTCCCTAAGACTAATTACACATCTATCACATTACACATCTGCACCACTCAGAAGTATAGGTGAAGCATTGTAAGTAATATTCTGATACCACAGAACTGTGTTTATTGCTATATCATAAACAATAGAAAAGAAATGGACCCGGCCCAGATTCTATCAACAGATGAATAGCTATGGAAATGTGACAATATAAGAATAAAATAATTTAGCTAAAGTCATTAACATTGGGTCGTAGGAGCCTGTTGCTTTCTGGGCATCTAGGACTTTCAAGTGGCTAACATCATTTCCCCATAGTTTACTGCTACATGCCTCCATTCAATTTTTTGACCCTTGGTATTTCTCCCCTGTCTCCTCCCACACCTGATTCTGTCACCCTTTTTCCCTCCCCCTCCTCTCTCCCTCCCAGTTTCTTCCCTCCCTCTAGCACCTGTGATTATTTTGTGCCCCCCTTCTAAGGTGGACTGAAGCATCCACACTTTGATCTTCCTTCTTGAGCTTGATGTGGTTTGTGGATTGTATTGTGGGTATTCTGAGCTTTGGGGTTAATATCCACTCATTAGTGAGTGAATAAAAAGTATGTTCTTTTATGACTGGGTTATCTCACTCGGGGAGATATTTTCTATTTCCATGCATTTGCCTAAGAATTTTATGAAGTCGTTGTTTTTAATAGCTGAGTAGTGCTCTATTGTGTAAATGTACCACATTTTCTGTATCAATTCCACTATTGAGGGACATCTGGGTTGTTTCCAGCATCTGACTACTATAAATAAGGATGCTATGAACATAGTGGAACATGTATCCTTGATATATGTTAAGGCATCCTTTGGGTATATGCCCAGGAGTGGTATAGCTGGGTCCTCAGGTAGTAATTACACATATGCATTTTTCTGAGGAACCTCCAGATTGATTTCCAGAGCAGTTGTAGCAGTTTGCAATACCTTCAGCAATGGAGGACTATTCCTCTTTTTCCACACCCTCTCCATACCTAACAAAGGGGAGAGAGAACCTGTAGAGACCATACCTGGAGGGTAAATACAGCCCCAGGTTGAGGGATGGGGCCACCCACCCATTTCAAAATATAAATGCAGAATTGTTCCTGTCTAAAGGAAATTCAGAGACAAAGAGCAGAGCAGACACTGAAGGAAAAGCCATCCAGAGACTGTCCCACCTAGGGATCCATCTTATCTACAGACACCAATCTCAGACATTATTGCTGATGCTAAGGAACTCTTGCTAACAGGAGCCTAGTATGGTTATCCCCTGAGAAGCTCTGCTAGAGAGATGAGGATGCTTGCAGCTAACCATAAGACTGAACATGGAAACCACAACTGAGTAGTTAGGGGGAAGAAAGAAGGAGCTGAAGGGGTTTGCAACCCTTGCTCGATTACCGTAAATGAACAGAACATGTGAAACTCAAGAAAGATGACCAAAATGCGAATGCTTCACTCCTTTAAAAGGGGAACAGGAATACCTTTGGGAGGGGATAGGGAGACAAAGTTTAGAACAGAGACTGAAGGAACGCCCATTCAGAGCCTGCCCCACATGTGGCCCATACATATACAGCCACCAAACTAGACAAGATGGATGAAGCAAAGAAGTGCAGGCCAACAGGAACCAGATGTAGATCTCTCCTGAGAGACACAGCCAGAATACAGCAAATACAGAGGCGAATGCCAGCAGCAAACCACTGAACGGGGAACGGGACCCCCGTTGAAGGAATCAGAGAAAGGACTGAAAGAGCTTGAAGGGGCTCGAGACTCCATATGTACAACAATGCCAAGCAACCAGAGCTTCCAGGGACTAAGCCACTACCCAAAGACTATACATGGACTGACCCTGGGCTCCAACTGCAAAGGTAGCAATGAATAGCCTAGTAAGGGCACCAGAGGAAGGGGAAGCCCTTGGTCCTGCCAAGACTGAACCCCCAGTGAACAGGACTGTTAGTTGGAGAGTGGTAATGGGGGAGGATGGGGAGGGAAACACCCATATAGAAGGGGAGGGCGGGGGTGAGGGGGATGTTGGCCTGGAAACCGGGAAAGGGAATAACATTTGAAATGTAAATAAGAAATACTCAATTTAATAAGGAGGGAGAAAACAAAAAGAACAACAATATCAACTTCCCAGCCCCAGACCTCCCCCAACCTCAGAGCACCCAGGGACTAAACCACCAACCAAAAAGCCTTTGGTCCTATGGTGGCTCAATATCCCAGTGTAGGGCAATGTCAGGGTGGGGAGGCAAGAAGGGGTAGTTGGGTAGGGGAACTGCCTCATAGAAGTGAGGGTGGGGAGATGAGATAGGAGGTTTAAGGAGGGGAAACATGGAAAGGCAATAATAACATTTAAAATGTAAGTAAATACAAAACATACTTTTACCATAAAAACATACTGTTAAAAAATGAATAGAATATTCATATAATTATACAAATAATCAACTTCCATGTGTATGTGGTCTTTCTGGTTTTGTTTTTTGTTATTGAAGGCCAGTCTTAGTTCATGGTGATTTGATAGGATGCATGGGATTATTTCAATCTTCTTGTATCTGTTGAGGCCTGTTTTGTGACCAATTAAATGGTCAGTTCTAGAGGAGGGGTGTTGAAATCTCCTACTATTATTGATTGAGGTGTGATGTGTGTTTTGAGAGTGAGTAAGGGTTCTTTTATGAATGTAGTTGCCCTTGCATTTGGAGCATAGATATTCAGGATTTAGAGTTCATCTTGGTGGATTTTTCCTTTGATGAATATGAAGTGTACTTCCTTATCATTTTCATAACTTTTGGTTGAAAGTCAATTTTATTTGATATTAGAATGGCTACTCCAGCTTGTTTCTTGGGACCACTTGCTTGGAAAATTATTTTCCTTTTACTCTGAGGTAGTGTCTCTCTTTGTCACTGAGGTTTGTTCCCTGTGTGCAGCAAAATGCTGTGTCCTCTTTACATATCCAGTCTATTAGTCTATGCCATTTATTGTATTGAGTCCATTGCTGTTTAGAGACAGTAAGGAATAGTGATTATTGTTTCCTATTATTTTTGTTGTTAGAAGTAGAATTATGGGGGTTGGGGATTTAGCTCAGTGGTAGAGCGCTTGCCTAGGAAGCGCAAGGCCCTGGGTTCGGTCCCCAGCTCCGAAAAAAAAGAACCAAAAAAAAAAAAAAAAAAAGAAGTGGAATTATGTTTGTGTGGCTATCTTCTTTTGGGTTTGTTGAAAGATGATTACTTTCTTGCTTTTTCTAGCGTGTAGTTTTTCTCCTTGTGTTGGAGTTTTCTATCTACTATCCTTTGTAGGGCTGGATTAGGAGAATGATATTGTATAAATTTGTCTTTGCCACAAAATATCTTGGTTTCTCCAACTATGTTAATTGAGAGTTTTGCTGGACATAGAAACTTTGGCTGGAATTTGTGTTCTCTTAGGGTCTGTATGACATCTGCCAAGGATCTTCTGACTATCCTTGTCTCTGGTGAGAAGTCTGGTGTAATTCTGATAGGTCTGCCTTTATATGTTACTTGACCTTTTCCCCTTACTGCTTTTAATATTCTTTCTTTGCTTTGTTTATTTGGTGTTTTGACTATTATGTGATGGGAGGAATTTCTTTTCTGGTCCAGTCTACTTGGAGTTCTGTAGGTTTCTTGTAGGTTTATGGGCATCTCTTTCTTTTGGTTAGGAAAGTTTTCTTTTATAATTTTTGAAGATATTTATTGGCCCTTTAAATTGGGAGTCTTCACTTTCTTCTATACCTATTAACCTTAAGTTTGAACTTCTCATTGTGTCCTGGATTTCCTGGATGTTTTGGATTAGGAGTTTTTTGTGTTTTACATTATCTTTGACAGTTGTGTCAATGTTTTCTATGGTATCTTCTGCCCCTGAGATTCTCTCTTCTATCTCTTGTAATCTGTTGTTGATGCTTGTCTCTATGACTCCTGATCTCTCCTAGGTTTTCTATCTCCAGGGTTGTCTTCCTTTGTGATTTCCTTATTGTTTCTATTTCCATTTTTAGATCTTGTGTGGTTTTGTTCAATTCCTTCACGTGTTTGTGTTTTCCTGTAATTCTTTAAGGAGTTTTTGTGTTTTCTCTTTAAGGGTTTCTTCTTATTAACCTGTGTTATCCTGTATTTATTAAGGGAGTTATTTATGTCCTTCTTAAGGTCCTCTATCATTATCAGGAGATGTGATTTTAAATCCAAATCTGGCTTTTTCAGTGTGTTTGGATATCCAGTATTTGTTTGACTGGAGAACTGGGCTCTGAAAATGCCAAAAGTGTTGCTTTCTGTTGTTTAGTTTCCTGAGCTTGCCTCTCATCATCTGGTTATCTCTGGTGTTAGGTGGTCTTCTTGTGTCTGACAGTGGTTTGACCATCTTGTAAGTCTGTGCATCAGTACCCCTGTAGACCATCTCTCTCGCAGCAGGATCTGGATTCAGAGAGCTGTGTCACAGGGTCAGTTCTTGGCTCAGGCAGAAACCAGAAGGGCTTTTCCCAGATTGCTCTTCAGTTCCTGTGTCCAGAGGGCTCCAGGCTGGGTTCCTCTTGGGCAAGAAATGTGAGCAGAAGTGGTGGTCTCACATGTGCTCTCAGGATTGTCTGCACTTCTGAGAGACCCACCCCCTCCTCACAGAATCTGGCTACAGAAAGCTGTGGCACCGGGTCAGCTCCAAGTGCTGGCAGAAACAGGAAAGAAGGATCCTGTTCCAGACTTCTCCTCATTTTATGTCTTCTGAGGGCTCCAGGAGGGTCCCTCAGAGCTGAGGTGGTGATCTTACCTCTGCTCTTAGGTGTGTCCATGCTCCTGGAGACTAGCTTTCAGCTCGGTGCACAGGTAGAAACCCGTAATATTTACTTATTTATTTCCATGCTTGTGTATGTTTATACTCACTCATCAGTTCAGATACCTACCCATAAAAGCCAAAGATGGTATTATCTGGGTTTTGGTTTTTTTGTTGTGGTTGTTGTTTTTTCTCTTTTTTTGTTTGTTTTGTTTTTGTAGCTAGATTTACAAGAAGTTATGAACCACTCTAAGAGGGTTCTGAGAACTGAACATTGGTGCTCTGAAATGGCAACCAGTTTTATAACCTCTTATTCATCACTATGACCCCCTGAAGTAAGTATTAATATTTGTCAATGTATGTCAGAGATATGTTCTAAAATGCATTTCTTTCCATTTGTTTGCCTATTCTCCTCAGTCATTCACTTAGGTATCATCAAGCCCATCCTCAGAAAATGCTGAGCAAGTGTTGGAGTGGAGCAGGAAAAGAGAACATAATCATTATTTTTTTGAGTTCCCAAATCATCCACCTAGCTAAATAATGTAATAAGCACTCAAGTTGTGAAATATGGTATATAATAATAGCTTCCCAGTGTGACCGGTATCCTATGGTGTGGGTCCTGCAACTTTATTCTAGAACAGAGAATGATTTGCCTTGAAGCTGTGGCTTCCTTTGAATGAAGATGAGTCAGACATTCTCTTGGGACAGGAGCAAAGGATATATATTACTGCATTTCCTGTGAATATTCTTTTCCACAGAAACAGCCTTTGTTCTACAATAATTATTTTAAGATACTTTGCAAGATGACACCATATTTTGGCATCTTCACTTTTAAAATTTTGTTTAACTTGAAGCAGAGAGATATCCTACCAGATCTTATGACTAGTACAAGAACTCAGAATGTTCTTCTGAAAGCTGGAATAGAGCTGAGGGATCTAAATTCACTCATCCACAGATCCATTCAACAATTAAGCATTCATATGTATTTCTTGTTGCCAGGGCCTGTCTTATGTAATCCAAATGTATCAATAAGTTAACAACAAGAACATAAAATTTGGGGGGAAAATGTACTTTTAAATGAGGTAATAAAAGTACCTCAAAAATACTCAAAGATTTAAGAAGAGTCGGTTCTTAGACTTTGTAGATTTCCTCTCAGGGAACAGAGAATGAGTCAGAGGTGAGGTCAGATTGAACATTTGAAGATCAGTAAAGGAGGAGGCCTACAAAAACCGGATGACCAAGAAAAGAGGTTATCTGTAGCTAGGCCACAAGAGTAAAGAAGTAGTGGGAGATAGCTTGACCATACAGAGTTGACATCATTTTGGCTATAGCACATGAGAAATGGGAGCCGATGGACTGATTTTATTTGTAGGTGATATTATACAACTTTATAAATTGTACTATTTCTGTGGATTAAGCATAAACTGTATGGATAGATTTGGAGTCTATCACAGGAACCAGGAAAGAAGTGACAGGAAGTCAGAATAAGATACTCAAAATGATGGTGGCAATACTCTATCTTTATTCTACAAATAGACTTTCAATGTGTTTGTGTGTGTGTGCAGGTACATACATGTATGCACATATGTACATGTGGAGAGCAGAATGCAGTTTAAATTGTTACTCGCATATTATATGTCTTTGATTTTAAGACAGGTTTGTCATTGGCATAGTCTTCAGCAATTAGGCTTTTCTGATGGCAAGCAAGTCTGGGGGATCCTCCTGTCTCAGATTGCAAGAGAATAGGAACATGTGTAACCATGCTTAGCTTTTTACATGGAGGCTGAAAATAACTCATATGCTCATACTTGCAAGTGTTTTACTGGTCTTCTCTGCCCAAAGAAATATGATTTCTCAAAGAATTTAAATGAGAGAAAAGAAAAAGGTTAATTTCAACACATTTTGTTTGTAGACACAATGCTAGAATAATATTATTGCTATTTAGAGATATAGCAAAAATGGCTACGTAAGCAATGTTAGAGGATCATAACAAAGTTTGTTAACATTAAATTATAATTTGAACATTATATGACAATAGCATGTTGACAAACAAATATGTCAATCAATAATTCACATTCTACTTTGTTTTATTATCTGAACAACTGTCTTATGTATGGTAAAATTATAGGAGGCTCATCCTTTTTGACACAGTTGGTTACAGGTGTATTTATTCCTCAAAATCAGTATGTTTCTTTAGTTCCCTAGTTTGTACCCTATTCTTTCTCTGCATTTTACTTCACCCATACTTCTTTCTTTTCCATTGACCAACTGTATACTAAACTGTCACAATATCTTGTCACCTGAGGTATTTTTTAAAACACATTACATAACTCTTCTGAGATGTAAATATTTTTTCTTTAAAATTTTGCTTCACTAATTCATGAGACAAATTTGTATCTGTTTCTTTTTATCTCTGATTATTAATGTTTTCATTATCTTTTGATGTATAGCTGCTTCTCCTTAATTTATTGATAAGATCTCAAGGTGCAAGGTTAGTCTTCATAAGTATCTAATTATATTTTCTTTTAAAAACACTTTATAGTTTCTGTGTTTACAAGATAATGTGTTTATTATAATCCTTTTCTCATTACCTATTGATGCACTCAAATAACTCTTACTATTTATGAAGGTACAAATTGTAATATGTCCAGAGCAATAAGATCTCAGGGGCTCGAGACCCCATATATACAACAATGCCAAGCAACCAGAGCTTCCAGGGACTAAGCCACTACCTAAAGACTATACATGGGCTGACCCTGGACTCTGACCTCATAGGTAGCAATGAATATCCTAGTAAGAGCACCAGTGGAAGGGGAAGCCCTGGGTCCTGCTAAGACTGAACCCCCAGAGAACTAGATTGTTGGGGGGAGGGCAACAAGTGGGGGAGGATGGGGAAGGGAACACCCATAAAGAAGGGGAGGGGAGAGGGGGATGTTTGCCCGGAAACCGGGAAAGGGAATAACACTCGAAATGTATATAAGAAATACTCAAGTTAATAAAAAAAAAAGAAGGAAGACTAACTGGAATTTCCCATACCACTGATATTAAATGTTAAAACCAAAGTGTTACTGTCCCAATTTTAATTATGTAAAATTAGGATTAAATTAACTAAATAAGAAAAAAAAACTTCTATTATCTTACTCTGATCCAAAAAAAAAAATGATCCCATCTATGTGATTACACATGCACATATGCAGATATACACAAACACACATACACACACACACACACACACACACACACACACACACACACACACACACCGGAGTCCCCCCTTACTTAATGGCATTTATTTCCTATGGAATTCCCTGACATAGGTAACTTTAAGTCATTCAGATTCTTCTTCATCCTACCCAGTTCATATTTCTAGAGTTATTTTTATTTGGATTAGGATATACTGAGTCTCTGACTATTTTTCAGTTTCCATTAACAACTTTCCTGTTCTTTGAATCCAGCTCCATATCTATCTTTCAGACATTTTTGTGCTCATTTCTCATGAAACTTCTATTGTATCTTACATGTCTGGGGAGGTGATATACCTATGCTGTGCTTGTTGGCTTTTCAAATAGCTGTTAAAATTCATTACCCTGAATTGTCCATCAGAGATTGCTATTGTCTCAGGAAGAGTTGACCAGAGACCAAAGGTCTAAATCTTTTATGTTCAACATAACAAAACACGGTTCCTATTTTTAAAAGAAGTATTACCAAATGCATCCGTTTTGTTGCTTTTAGAATTTTATCAATCCTCGTTCTGAAAAGAAAAAAAGATTTTTAGAATAGAGTGGAAATATAGCATTTCTCTGTTGTATTTGCATGTTTAAATAACTTGTTAAAAACACTGTTTTCAGGTGTGTCACAGTGTGAGGTACATTGCTAAAGTGTGACCATGTGAATAGACATGTGCATTCAAACAGCCATATGCAACCATATTTCTAAGAGACAAATTTACTCTTCCTTCATATGACTCAGCTTTATATTTTCTATTTGTATTTAAAAATGCTCTTGTTGACACATTAAATTGTTTATTCAGTAATGGGTCATGGAGACCTGCAGCTTGGAAAGCGCTGGTGGACAGCATGACATAGACATATGTGAGTTGATTAATTTTAATCCAAAATTCAAGGCAGTTACTTAACATTTGAATCACCTGAATCATTAGTCTATACTTCGGAGTTGTTGACTAGCACAAAAAGAAACTTGATCAAGGGTTCGTGTTCCTCAGATTTCCTAATGAGATTTTAATTCTTAAAATGCATTAGCATATTGTACAATTGGATTAAGGAATGTTAGAAATCATACTTAAAATAAATAATAAATAATACTCAGAATTTGAGATGGCTCCAAGTACCTGGGAGGTATAGATAGGTAAATAGAGAGAGATAGATGGATACATAGATAGCTAGGTAGGTAGATAAGTAGATAGATAGATAGATAGATAGATAGATAGATAGATAGATAGATATACAGAAACAGATACAGATATAATATGTTTCTTGAGCAAATAAACTTTCAAACATGGTTATACTACAAACTAAAATTTGGTGTTTTGCATGAGGTAACATAATTTATTCTCCACAGATTTCTTACTTTTGTTATTCTCGGTACATAATTACCCTGCCTATTCTAACTAAATGCACACTAGACCTTGTCAGAATCAATTTGAAATTTGCCTTGTATAAAATCTCCATTCACAGAGTGCTTCTCGTGGTAAAAATCAGAACAGATATTTTATTGTCTGTTTGACAAGAAATGTTTATAGTTGTGTTGGATTTTATTCTAGATAAGATCATTCATGCAAGCACACCCTGAAATTTGAATGACCACTTTAGCTTTGTAAACATGAAATATATGTGTTAATAGGCTTTGATAAATTCTTGAAGTTAAGGAACCTACTCAAAGTCATGAAGTACAAATGAAATTATATTTCTTTGAAATTTAAGTTGTACTTCAAAGATCATTCTACAGTTCCTTCTTATTACCGTCACCTTGGAAAAGCTGTATCCTCTAAGGAAACCTAGGAGTACCTGAAGAAGGGAGGCATGTCAACCACATTATTTTATTATCATTCTAGAATATAAAATGATTTATAATATCAGCTTCTCAAATCAAGCTCAAGAAAGTTATTTCAAAGGTAATTTTAGGTATAAAAATAGATGTTTTGAAGTAATATTATACTATTCATAAAGAATAAATAAGCATCATTAATCTTTAATAATATGTTAACATTAAAATATATCAGTTTTATTTTTCAAATTAATGTTTGATTAACAGTTTTCTTTTTATTTATCCTTAGTAGAGTATACAACATAATAAATAAGTACAATATTTTTGTAGACATAAAGAAATTGATTCTTTGAAATTTTTGTAATCGTTGCTTTTAGAGTTGAAAGTTCATTTATTATTAGTGAAAAATTAGTAAAAATTAAGTACACCACTAGTTTGTGTTACATGTAATCATTTGATGGAGGAAATATATATAAAGAACCTGATAGAATTTTAATTAGTTGTGTTACCCAAATCCTAACTCTAGATACTTTTCACGTTGTGTTTTCGCAGTGATTAAAATTGTAGGTACCATGAGGCTTAGAAAATTCTTTTTTTCTTTATTTTTTAATTGGATATTTTTAATTTACATTTCAAATGTTATCCCCTTTCCCAGTTTCCCATCCATAACCCTTATCCCATCCTCCCTCCCCTTTCTTCTATGAGGTTTTTCTCCCACCCATCCAAGCACCCTTTCCTGCTTTCTTGCCTTGACATTCCCTAACACTGGGGGGATAGAGCCTTGGCAGGACCAAGGGCTTCTCCCTTTGGTGTCCAACAAGGTCATCCTCTGTTACATATGCAGCTGGAGCCATGGGTCACTCCAGTTGTACTCTTTGGATGGTAGTTTAGTCTCTGGGAGCTTTAGTTGGTAGGTATTGTTCTTGTGGGTTTGCAAGTTCCTTCCCTTCAGCTCATTCGATCCTTTCTCTAACCCCTGCAATGGGGAGGTGTTGTCAGTTCAATGATTGGCTGCGAGCATTCTCCTCTGTATTTGTCAGGCTCTGGCAGAACCTTTCAGGACACAGCTATATCAGACTCCTGTCAGCATGCACTTCTTGGCATCAGCAATATTGTCTGGGTCTGGTGGCTGTATCTATATGGGATGGATTCCAGGTTGAGCAGGCTCTGAATGGCCTTTCCTTCAGTCTCAACTTGAAACTTTGCGTATTTCCTCCTATGAATATTTTTGTTCCTACTTCTAAGAAGGACTGAAGCATCTGCACTTTGGTGATCCTTCTTCTTGAACTTCATGTTGTCAGTGCATTATATCTTGCATAATAGGGGCCTTTGGGCTAATAGCATATCATCAGGGATACCATTCATGCTTTTTTGTGATTAGGATTTCTACTAGCTGTGTGGTCCTTTGTGATTATCACTGTGCCAGGGTTCTTAGTGTTTTCCATTGCTTTTGTCAGGATTATTATTTTGTTAAAATTTGTGTTGCCATTATTATTTTATTATTGAAAGTACCATACTGAAAGAATGGCATTTACATCCATTGAGGTTGCATTTCAAGGATTGGGGAATGGGTAGCTTAGTGGCAGTTCACACACCTATCATGTATGAAGCACTTGATTCAATCCTCAGCACTGTAAAAACAGAAATCTTTCTTTGCTCTGTGTCCGACATCTATTCTCATAGCAATGAAAATGATGATGGTTACTGTCCACTATGCATAAGCTCGTATGTACTTTTAGATTTGTGAACATTGTCTTAATTTATTCTTGATGCATTTCTATAGGATGTTTTAAAAAATGAACTTCTTTTGGCAGTTGATGAAATTGAAGTTCAAGCCAATTAAGATGTACCCTTATGTTAATGCCTTTATTAATAATTGGTTTTGGTTCTTCTGAGCCCATGCATTTTCCATTTGCTAAGGTCCCTCTGCTATGCAAAACTTCTTTCATATCTCTCCAGATTGGTCACCAGAGAGACAATTCACCAGGAGAAAACAGATTTTGAATACAATCCTACAAAACAAGGACCATGTGTGTTATTGCTCAGAAAGTCTCATCTCTCTTGAAGGAATGCATGGCCCTTTCTGAGATTGGTGTCCCCATGAGACATCTAGCTTTTATTTTATTTTTTAATTTCTTTTTATTTACATCCCATATACTGCCTCCCCATACTCCCCTCATAGGTTTCCTCCCTCATCTTCCCTCCCCTTTGCCTTTGAGAGGGTGCCTTCCCCAATCCCCTGTATCCTTCCACCATTGTGCATCAACTCTCTGCAGGATTAGGCCTGGCCTCTCCCACTGAGGCCAGACAGGGCAGCCCTCTGCTGCATATGTGCTAGGGCCTCGGACTAGCCCTTGTATGCTCTTTGGTTGGTGTCTCATTCTCTGGGAGCTCCCAGAGGTCCGAGTTAGTTGACACTGCTGATCTTTCTGTGAAGTTGTTATCATCTTCAGAACCTTCAATCATTCCCCTAACTCTTTCATAGGGTCCCTGACTTCTACTCAATATTTGGCTGTAGGTATTTGTTTATGTCTGTGTAGAGCCTCTCAGAGGGCTTCTAAGCTATGCTCCAAATTGCAAGCTCAGCGTAGCATCTGTAGTAGTGTCAGGGATTGGTACCTGCCCATGGATGGATCTCATGGAGGACCAGTTACTAGTCAGCCTTTCCCTCAGACTCTGCCCCATCTTTGTCTCTGCATTTCTTGTAGACAAGACCAATTTTTGGTTGAAAGTTTTCTAGGTGGGTTGTTGTTCACATCCCTCCACTGGAGGTCCTGTTCGGCTACTGGGGGTGGTCTCTTCAGGTTCCATCAGGTGGAATGTAACAGTGGCTAAATGTCACAGTTGGGCATTTAGCTTTTATTTTGAATGCACTCACTGCTTCAGAAAGACTGGCCTTCTTCTTTGAATATACCCCAAGTAAATATAATGCTTTCAGTCACTAACTAAAACACTTAAGGTTTCCCACTATTTTATATTTATTCCCTGTTTTAGAGTCTTTGAGACGAAATGTTAAGTAACTAAATCTACTACTTACCAAGCCCATGATGGAAGCGAGGCTTACGCTCTGAGTAGCAAACATTGCCATCGAATGCTGTAGGAAAGCTACAGTGAGACTAAAGAATTAGAGTGAACTGACACTCTCCTCTGTCCTGAGCAGAGCTGGGTCTGACTTGCTTTCCCTGTGAGTGTCCACCAGATACAGGGCATTTTGCAGGTGATGGTGCTTCTGTCGCTGACATTTCTTCACTACTTCAATAAGGCAGTATTTGAGGAACTTCTTTGAGAAAAGGTGTTCATAAAGTACTAAAAACTTCATCCTCGGCACCTTACCCACATTCTAAATATGGCTGGTATTACATCCAAACTTCTGTCAAACAAAGACATAGTATAAAGCCAATTTCAGATAAGTGAGCTGACACTTGAACTATACATGTGTCAAGTATCCTCATTTGAATACATTTAGCCCAAGGCAGGAGTTATGTTTCTTCTTATTCTGTTTCTAACCTCATCATGTAGTGACATACATTCTCTAATTTCTCCTGACATATGAAATTATTGCCATCTTACTGGGGTATGTTTCTTCTAATTTTACACTGTACATATTTAAGCACAGTGAGATTTGTTCTCATTTCTTAGTCTACCACGAATGGCCAATGTTTACATTACATCTGCACAGCAATAACTCCTTTCAAGGCAACTGGTACAGGCAAACTGTATTAAGGCACGTAAATGAGGAAAGAGTAGTGTTTCAGAAAGATGGTGGTATTCTTCCCCAAGCAATGAACTTGGATCCATATGGAATGAATCCATAATTTTAATTCCTTCTCAAATTAAGTGTAAACTTAAAATGTAGAGTACTAAGGACCTCTATCATATTGTTTGGTTTTGTGATTCCTGTTGTTATTGTTTCTATGTGCCTTATGCAAACAGTGTTTACAGAATATAGCTCACAGTTTGTTTTGGCAGGATGTACCTCTCCATTACTTCTTCAGAGAACCTATGTATTCCATCATCATTTGCTATGTCTGCTGCTGTCCTACTGACTCATCACAGGAACTATCTAGTAGACCTGTGCACTTACTATGGCTGGAACTTCAAAACATAAAATCTAGACTATAACTTTATCAATTACAATTCTATATCATTCATCATGGAGTATAAACATGATTTGAAATCATACATAGAAATTCTCAATACTCTTTTTATTATATTTTTTATTCTTCTCTCATGCAATATATCCAAACCTCCCCTTAGTCAAGCCTCCCCTCCCTCTTCTTAATAAAGAGCTACCTACCCAAACTCCCCAAATCTTAGTTACACTAAATGCAATGAGTAAAATGCTAAACAAATTATACTTGGTAACAGAAAATGTTAAACAGTAACAAAAGTTTCTCTGTGCCTTTCTTGATGTTTGTTTATGTCTCTCAATAACCACTGTGGTAAAAAAATCATTAAATATGAAAAGAGGTATGTTTCTTCGTACAATGAGGCTTTTAATGGGAGAATATTAACTCAATCTATTCAAGAGATTAATGTTGTGATTCTTTAGTTTAAATGATGCCAGTGTACAATGGACTTCAAAATCTTTTATAATTGCTGTTCTTGTATCAGGGAAGAGAGTGCTATGGGCTTCTTGAGAGTAAACATGTCCTACCTCTGGTATTTGGTTATTTCTGTCAACCCAAGCCTTAGACCAAGCTCATCTTAGTGATATGCCTAAGAAGCAGCACAGTAGTGTGGCTTAGATTAAGCATTGACATGTGGCTTCTAGGCTGGTCCTGTGTGCATAGTCTTCTTGTAAATGAAGTTTCAGTAGTTCTCAACTGTTGCTTCTTGATGCCCGCATTAGTTACTTTTGTTGTTGCTGTGTGGAAAATACCTGATAAATGCATCAGAATCAAGAAAGTTTATTTTGGTGCATCTTTTGAGAACAAAGTCCATCATTGTAGTCCAGATAACAGGAGTGTGAAATACCTTTATGTTACTATAATATTTTCTTTTAAGTCTTTGAATATTTCATGCAAATATACAATATGTTTGATAATATCCACTATTCATTTTCACACTCCAAATCCCCTACCAGAACCTTCTATTATCTCTCTCTTCCAAAGGCATGCTTTCCTTTGTAAAAAATAATTAATATCCAGCTAGTACTGCCCATATGAATATATTTATAAAGTCATGCTCCCCAAATAGAAAATTTACCATGGATTATACCCCTAAGAAAAGTAACTTTTTCATACCAGCAGCCACAAACAGGCCAAAACTCTTCTGTTAAAGGTGGGGCCTTGGGAACCCCTCCCACCTTACTGAAATTTACAATTGGTTTGGTGTTATGTAGGTAGTCCCAGATGCTATGAGGTCATGTGATATGTGCATCATCTATGTCATGTTCAAAGGTCAGTATTTCATAGCTCTGATCAACCTCCATCAGTTTTTACATTTTCTGTTCCCTCGTCTGTGATGTTCCCTTAACCCTATGTTTGTGTGAATCATTGATCATTGTCTTCAAACTCTTTATTGCTTATTCTCAACACTTTAAACAGCAACATATCCCTGAATGAGTCACTATCTGCATAAGTTTCTTTGACCAAGGTAAAAGGCAAATATTTAAAAATCAATCTGAGAACCATAATCATTTAGGAAAACCTCAATGGGTTTTCTTTGGATGTGTGACTGCCCAAGCCATGGGGTTTGGCTATGTTGACAGTACCAGACATACATTCTCTCTGTAGAGAATGTCCAAACTCAACCAAGAAATCAATTGATTACCTCTGTAGAAAGTCTTAACATTTATTTTATCACTGGGCCCTTCTTTTATAGCAAGTTGATACTGTAACATACAAGGTACAGCCTTGGGTTTAACTTTTGATTTCGCCTCTCCCACAGCATTATCGTCCGAGATACATGCTTTTGAGATTCTGTTTTCAACTTGATGGTTAATCTCAATTATTCGCTTGATTGGATTGATAAGGATCTAGAAGGTATATATAGCACACAACTGGTTATTTCTCAAAAAAACGGGCCTCAACAGGTACAGAAAGATAGAAATAATCCCATGTGTGCTATCAGACCACCATGGCCTAAAGCTGGTCTTCAATAACAATAAGGGAAGAATGCCCACATATACGTGGAAATTGAACAATGCTCTACTCAATGATAACCTGGTCAAGGAAGAAATAAAGAAAGAAATTAAAGACTTTTTAGAATTTAATGAAAATGAAGGTACAACATACCCAAACTTATGGGACACAATGAAAGCTGTGCTAAGAGGAAAACTCATAGCGCTGAGTGCCTGCAGAAAGAAACAGGAAAGAGCATATGTCAGCAGCTTGACAGCACACCTAAAAGCTCTAGAACAAAAAGATACTTCTAGAGCAGATGTACAAACAGAAAACCACCTATCCCAAATGTAGGCAGCACCACGAAGCGGGGCTTGGAGACCTGGATAATAAAAGTTAGTGTGTCTTCTCTTTGTCTTCTCTCTGTTTGCCATGCTCTCCTCCACATAGTGGACTAAAAAACATCAATACTTCACCTGTTGTTTCTCCTAGATTTTTAACCATAGAAACAAGCCACTCCTGCTGAAATAGTGCCTTTTCATCTCTGTGCCCCATTCTGTATCTCACATAGCACTTACAAATCTTTCAGTGTACTAGTCTGAGATAGTTTCTTAGATTATTTTAGTGAATCTGAGGTTACGAGAATGGCTAGCTTACATTCTTTACATCTAGAGTCAAGGATCTACAACTGATATTCACAGATTGCTTTTCTTTTTTTTTTTTCTCCATCATTATTAACTTGGGTATTTCTTATTTACATTTCGATTGTTATTCCCCTTCCTGGTTTCCAGGCCAACATCTTCCTAGTCCCTCCCCTTCCTCTTCTATATGGTTGTTCCCCTCCCCACCCTCCCCCCATTACCACCCTCCCCCAACAATCATGCTCACTGGGGGTTCAGTCTTGGCAGGACCAAGGGCTTCCCCTTCCACTGGTGCCCTTACTAGGCTATTCATTGCTACCTATGGAATGCTTTTATCCTGGTTGCACCAACACCATAGGTAGTTGGCAGGAAGATCATAAAGATATTCATTTCAAAGTATATTCTAGCAGCGTTACTTGTTGGCATTAACTGTTATTTTTTTTCTTATTCACATCACATCCTGTTCACTGCCCCTCCTAGGTCACTCCTTGGATAATCCTTCGCAATTCCTCCTCCCATTGTATTCTAGACAGTTTGCCTAACCCTGCATATCCCCTACCTTGGCATAACAAGCCTGTACTAAACTAGGCACATCCTCTCCCAATGAGGCCAGATAAGAAAGCCCAACTAGAACATATTCCACGTACAGACAAGAGCTTTTGAGATAGCCCTGGCTCCAGTTGTTTGCGACCCACATAAAAACCAAACTACACATGAGAGGGGAAACCTAAGTCCAGTTGGCATTAATTATAATCAATAACTAAGTTAGGGTGTAAAAATTGATCTCATGTAAAGCTCCCCCTTTCCCTTTGTACTTTATAAGATGCACAGCTCAAAGTGAAGCGGTAGAGTTCTGTTCCCTCTCTTTGAGAGAAGAATGTTTTCATACAGAATTAGAATTCTTTGGTATGAGGATTTACTTACTCTACCTAAATAGATAACAATATATAAACATTTAGCACATTCTGGATTAATCAACCTCTACTACCTTGTTGATCAACAAATTTCAGTTTCTAATACTAAGTCCCCATTAGAGCTTTTAGAAATTCTTTGAGAAGTGGTTGATCCAAATCTAGGGTAGAAATAAACAACATGTTTCTCAAATAAAATATCTTCTAACAGCAAAAGTAAGAATTTATGAATGTACACTCATGCATACACACACACACACACACACACACAAATACACACACACACAAACACACATATACACAGTTCGTCAGAGGGACACAAGAGTCAACAAGAAGAGCTCTTACTGTTCAGAGCTGAAATACACTGATCAACAAATATATACATACACATAGACATACATATATGAACCTGTGTATTGTTTCTAAGTTTCCTAATTTGAGAGTATGCTAAATATATAAGTAAATACAAATAAATGTATATATGAATATCTACTGATATTATACATGCAACCATCTGTATCCATGCTACAGTGGACCATGAGTGCAGACTTTGCTTAATTCATCAACTCCTGGACCTTTGTAGATTATTACCCTTGCATATCTCTAACTACACTAAGAGTGATAAAGCTCAAATTCATATTGCCATACATTTGCATAATTGTTCGACTCTTGTTCCCATTTATATCAGTAAAAGAATCATTAAAAGTACTCCTGTGGGAATATATGTTATTAACTATAGTACTATCCTATGTACAATCACATTGCTATTAGTTTTACAGATTCCTCTCATTTTTCCTTAGGTCATCACTTTCTACTCAACAGTTTTTAGTGATTTTTATACATTTTTAATAGAGTTAGCTTGTTTTATTACAGTTAGAATTCCACCACAAACTCTTTATGAGGTTTAAATTTTTACAGACATTAAGGTTACTCCTTTGTGCTATCGCTAGTATGGATTTGGGAAAATAGATATCATAAATTAATCATTAAAGTATACAAATGTTTTGCATACCCTTAAAATTCCCAAATGCTGCATATCTTTAAACCAACTCCTCTCCTTGAATCATCTATTTTTTTACCCATAAATATGATGTTAGCAATAGAGTTAATCTGCAGACTTTCTGTAGCAGGTTAAGGTTTTATGAGAAACCAAACATGAATGAATGTTGAAATTTGTCAAATAATTTCACCATCAATTGATACAATCATGTGTTCATTTTCTTGATTACATTTATATGAGGAACTTACCAGTGGGCACACCACTAAGAAAAGAACAGCTTATGTAGAAATTTGAGTTCTATCAATAGGAAATTGATATATTTATTCCAGCCTTGCATATCTGGAGTGAATGCTAGCATTTCATTATGTAATGCCTCTTTACAAAGAGTTGAATTAAAAATATTTGTTGATAGGCTTTTTTTGTGGAAAAAGGAAACCTGCCACTGATATTCAGCTATTTTAACCCAAAAGTATAAATGTAGATAACAGGCAAAAGAAAGGAAAAAAGGAAAAAGAAAGTAGTGCTGTGGAGCCAGTCAATGACTCTGAATAAATAATGATATTTTTTATAAACTCAACAGGACTGGTTAGTTCATAAATGAACAGGAATGTTTGAGACAGAGATCTATTCCCAATCGGTTGGTTGCCACTTTGAGCTATTGACAAGTGTCCTTTGCCTTACAGAAGTTTTGCAATCTTAGGAGGTCCCATTTGTTAGTTGTTAATCTTGGAGTCTAAGCCATTGGTATTCTGTTTAGGAAATATTCCCTGTGCCCATGTATTCAAGGCACTTCCCCAATTTCTCTTCTATTAGTTTGAGTGTATCTGTTTTTATGTGGAGGTCCTTGATCCACTTAGACTTGAGCCCTGTACAAGGAGAGAAGAAAAATGGATCCATTTGTACTATTCTGCATGCTGATCTCCAGTTCAACCAGGACCATTAGTTGAAAATGCTGTCATTTTTCAACTGGAAGGTTTCAGCTCCTTTGACAAAGATCTAATGACCATAGGTGTGTGAGTTCATTTCTGGATCTTCAAGTCTGTTCCATTGATCTACCTGCCTTTCTCTGTACCAATACCATGCAGTTTTTATCACTAGTGCTCTGTAATACTGTTTGAGGTCAGGGATGATGATTTCCCCAGAAATTCTTTTATTGTTTACTATAGTTTTCACTATCCTGGGTTTTTTGTTGTCACAAATGAATTTGCAAATTGCTGTTTCTCATTGTATGAAGAATTGAGTGAGAATTTTGATGGGGATTGCATTGAATCTGTAGATCGCTTTCATCAAGATACCATTTTTACTCTATTAATTCTGCCAATCCATGAGCAGGGGAGATCGTTCCATCTTATGAGATCTTCTTTGATATTTCTCTTCAGAGACATGAAGTTCTTGTCATACAGATCTTTCACTTGCTTGCTTAGAGTCACATTAAGATATTTTATACTGTTCGTGACTATTGTGAAGGGCGTTGTTTCCCTAATTTCTTTCTCAGCCTCTCTATCCTTTGAGTAGAGGAAGGCTACTGATTTGTTTGAGTTAATTTTATAACCAACCACTTTGCTGAAATTGCTACAAGGTTTAGGAATTGTCTGGTGAAATTTTTGGGGTCACTTAAGTAGATTATCATATCACCCATGTTAGTGATATCTTGACATCCTCCTTTCCAATTTTTATCCCTTTGACCTGTTTTTGTTGTCTAATTCCTTTGGCTAGGACTTCAGGTACTATATTGAATAGGTAGAGAGAGAGTGGATAGCCTTTTCTTGTCCCTGTTTCAAGTTCCTCTCCATTTAGTTTGATGTCAGCTACTGGTTTACTATATATTGCTTTTACTAAGTTGAAGCATAGGCCTTGAGTTCCCAATCTTTCCAAGATTTTTAACAAGAAACAGTGTTGAATTTTACGAATGCTTCGCAGCATCTAATGAGGTGATCAGGTGTTTGTTGTTTGAGTTTGTTTATATACTGGATTACATTGGTGGAATTCCATATATCGAACCATCTCTGCATGCCTTGGATGAAGCATACTTCATGATGATGGATGATCCTTTTGATGTGTTCTTTCTGTGACTATCTTGAAGCTGCCTCATTGGCTATCAGAGAATTTTGCTAGCTTGGCTATACAAAGTAAAGAGATGAGATTATTTTAAGCTTAAAGGATTGTGTATAGCAAATAAACAACTAAGAGTGTAGAGATAATCCACAGAATGGGAGAAAAATAAAGGCCTTCTATATATTTTCTGAGGGATGACTATACAAAATATATCGAGTTATTTAGCTAATGTCCATTGGCTAACACAAGATGGATGTGTCATTAAAACCATTCAGTCTTGTCTTTGTGAGTATGCTCATGTCTGCTAAATTGACTGTTTCTTCACATATAGGAAGAATTGGAGAATCTGAAAATTAAGTGACTGACCTGAATCCACACAGCTACTTAGTAGCAGTAATAGGACTAATACATATACTGTCTCTTAGTGATATTTTTCCAGCAAATGTACAATTATTCTTCTGTCAACTTTCCTTTTTTATTGCTCTTAGCTAATGCTCATTAGGTGTCAAATTTAGAGATGCTGTTTCTAAAGTCACAGAACCAATCAAGCTGTGGAATGATGACTTTATCATACAAGTCATGATTCCTCATACAGGCCTCTATCCAGAAGACAATGATCATTAGCACCTCGCCATGTTACCGAACAAATTTGTAAATGATCAAAAAACTATGCATGAACCCAAATTATGATCCTAAGTAAATTTTCTATTCTATAATCTGTGACAAACTTAGGCTTTTATGACTTCCTCAAAAGTTTTCATGTCATGTGTAATTATAATACTGCATCATTAAGAAACTGATGAAAATGAGCATCTCTTGACCTCCTTTCATAGATTATTAATTACTCTGCTCAAAGAGGGATTAACAATATACACATTTAAAACAATGTGGCACAGTATAACTAGCTGTTATCTGCTGATAAAAACAATAGAAAGGACAGTAGGGATTTGAAACTTGAAAGTGAAGGAGCTCATTTAAATAAACACAACTTGAGTTTCATGAATTCTTTACCACAAAATGGATTTTGCTATCCATGGCTATTCAAAACTTCCTAAAGTCACTCATCCTATGCTGTATTTTACTGTCTGTAATATTCCAGGACTTATCTGATGCCCATACTTCAGAAAGCTCTGAGTCAGGTAGGCTAATAATTCTGTGGATTTAATAAGGCAATTCTTAATCCTTATGATAGGAATAAACAGGCTCAACAGAAATGCGCTAAGGAATTTACACATCAATCAACATACCATTGTACTATATACAGTCAAAACCCAAAGTGTCACCAGTGTGACTTATAAAGACTTGGGATCTCACATATGCTGTGGTCTAGAAAAGTGGTACAAGTTATGGCCACTTGAATATATATGATTTTCAGCAAGTTATATTATAATTCATAGTTCAGCCATACCTTATTATGAGATAAAGGAAAAATTTAATGTTTTACATTTTAATAATTTTTTGTAACAAGAAGATTTAGAGAAAATAGATAAAACAAGATAAGCATTTTCCTTTAATTCCCTAGTCACTGATCAGATTACAAAAAATATTAAAATATATTTGTATTTAGCATGCAAAACAGATTAGACAAGTCCTAATAAAGGATTGACGTTTTTCATACATAATCCACTTTTAATTAATTTTTCATAGGGTATACAAAAAACTTTAAGTTAGTGCTTTTTTAATTAAGTAATTAGTTAATATATATCCCATTTTATTGTACCCATTTCTTGTTCCTCCCTCTCAGAGTTGCATCCCCATCCACCCTCTCCTTCTCCCGAGACAGTGGGGCCCCTCTGGTTATCCCACCTCTCCACTCTGGTGCATCAAATCTCTGCAAGATTGGATGTATCCTCTCCCTCTGAGGCCAGACAAGCCAGTCGTGAAGACTAAGCTGCCTGTCTTCTACACAGATGCTGGGAACCTCGGACCAGCCTGTGTATGTTCTCTGGTTGGTGGCTTAGTCTTTGAGAGCTCCCAGAGGTTCAGATTTGTTGACTCTGTTGGTCTTCCTATTGGTTGCCATCTACTTCAGGGCCTTCAATCCTTCCCCAAACTCTTCCCTAAGTGTGTCCAACCTCCATCTAATGTTTGGCTGTAGGTATCTACATCTGTTTTAGTCTGCTGCTGGGTAGAGCCTCTTAGAGGACAGTTATGCTAGGTTCCTGGCTGCAAGCATAACAGAGCATCATTAATAGTGTCAGCAATTGGTGCTTGTCTATGGGATAGATTTCGATTTGGACTGGTTATTGATTGGCCAATTTTTTGTTTCTTTGTTTTACTTTTCTTTTTGCCTTGGCTCCATTCCTGCATTTCTTTTAGACAGGACAAATTTTGGGTCAAAAGTTTTGTGGCTGGGTTGGTGTTCTTATCTGTTGACTCTGGGTCCTGCCTGGCTACAAGAGACGGAATCTTCAGATTCCATCCCCACTGTTAGGCATCTCAGCTAAGGTCATTTAATTGACTCCTGGATAGTATTGAATATCTCAGATCTCTGTGATTTCCTAGAGATTCTACCCTCCCCCACCCCAGACAGCTACATATTTCCATTCATTCCTGGCTGTCTGGATCTTTCTCCTGCCTCTTCTCACATCTGAACCTGCCCCTGATTCCCTTCTCACTCGCCAGTCCCATCCACTTCCTCCCCCTTTTCTGTCTCCTTTTATTTCCCCTTATAAGTATGATTTAGGGGTCCTTGTTTGGGCCATCCTTCTTGTTTAACTTCTTCATGTCTGTGAGATATATCAAGGGTATTCTGTACTTTGTGGATAATACCCACTAAACAGTGAGTACATATCATGCATGTACTTTTGGGTCTGGGTTACTTCACAAAGATTGATATCTTATAGGTCCATCCATTTGCTGGCAAAATTCATGATGTCCTTGATTTAAAACTGAATAGTATGCCATGCTGTATATGAATCACATATTCTGTATCGACATTTTGGTTAAGGGACATCTGTGTTAGTAGCAGTAGTTGATTAATCCGGTCTAGTCACCTGGTGGTGGTATTGTGAGTTTCTCACTATCCACTCCAATATTCTGGAAAGAAAGACATATACACATAGTCTTATATTTAATATGTGTTAAACAGCTGAATGGTTGGGCCATTCCCAAACTTTCTTTGCTAACTTTCTAACACCACATTGCTAACACCTCCCCTCTAATACTCCTAAATAATTATTCACACACACACACACACACACACACACACACACACACACAAAACTACAATTCATCTTTCCTAGCCTAGACCCATTCAGGGGGGTTTCCTTGGGCTGCTCTTCCCTGGCTCCTACACGATTGTAAACTCTTTCTTCTGCAGGTCGCAAGCCTGATCCTTCTGCTTCCCTGGCATGGCGGTGCTGCCTCTTTCTTGCTCCCATTGCCCCTGGATCCTAAAGTCCTGCTTCTGTCTCCCTGCCCGGTCATTGGCCACCAGCAATTTTATTTGCCAGTTTGGAACCATTTTGAGGCAGGTACTCTCAGCTTCTTACATGAGGAATTCCACGCAATTTTGGGAACCCATAATGCAAACATTGTATCAAAACTACAACACGGATTATTTCTAGTTTCTGGCTATCATGAATAAAGCTGCTATGAACATAGTGGAACATGTGCCTTGGGATATGAAGGGGCATCTTTTGGGAATACGCATAGGAGTAGTATACTGGGTCTTCAGAGAGAGCTATTTCCTGTTTTCTGAGAAAATTTCAGATTGATTTCCAGGGTGGTTGTACAAATTTGCATTCCGACCAGAAATCAAGGAGTATTTGCCATGTTCCACGTTCTTTTCAGCGTGTGCTTTCCTTTGACTTTTTGATCTTAGACATTCTGATTGGAATAAGGTAGAATGTCAGGGTCTTTTTAATTTGTATTTCACTGAAGACTAAGGATGACGACTATTTCTTTAAGTGCTTCTCTGACATTTGAGATTCCTCTGTTGAGAAATCTCTGTTAGTTTTGTATCCCATTTTTATATTGATTATCCTTTTTAAAATTTTTATATTTCTTAGATATTTTATGTACTTACATTTCCAATGTTATCTCCTTCCCCCCCCTCTCCCATACCACCTCTCCCTGCTTCTATGAGGATGCACCCATTGCCACTCACCCACTCCAACTTCAACGCCCTGGCATTACCCTACAATGGTGAAAAAGGCCTTCACAAGACCAAGGACTTTTCTTCCTATTGATGCTGGACAATGCCATCTTCTGCTACATATGTGACTGGAGCCATGGGTCCCTTCATGTGTACTCATTGGTTGGTGCTTCAGTCCCTGGGAGCTCTGGTGAGGTCTCATTGGTTGATATTGTTGTTCTTCCTATGGGGTTACAAACCCCTTCAGCTCCTTCAGTATTTTTTTTCTAAGTCCTTCATCGGAGTCCCCTTGTTCAATACAGTGCTTAGCTGCAAGCATCCTTATCTGTATCAGTAGAGCTCTGGCAGAGCCTCTCAGGAGACACCCATATCTAGCGCCTGTCAGCAAGAACTTCTTGGCATCAACAATAGTGACTGGGTGACTGGGTTTAGTGGCAGCATATTGGATGGATAACCAGGTGGGGCAGTCTCTGGATGACCTTTTCTCAGTCCCTGCTCCACTTTTTGTCCCTGTATTTCCTCCCATGAGTATTTGTTCTCCTTTCTAAGAAGGAATGAAACATCCACATTTTGGTCTTCTTCTTGGGCTTCCTATGATCTGTGGATTTTGCTTAGTTATTCCAAGCTTTTGGGCAAATTTCCACTGCATACCATTTGTGTTCTTTTGTGACTGGGTTACCTCACTCAGGATGATATTATCTAGTTCCATCCATTTGCCTAAGAATTTAATGTAGCCATTATTTTTTGGGTTATTTGGTTTGCTAGAGTTAAACCTCTTGAGTTATCTATATATTTTGGTTATTAGCCATCTGTCAGATGTAAGGTAGGGAAGATCTTTTCTCAATCTAAGGCTGTTGTACTGTCTTATTGACAGTTTTCTTCATTTTACAGAAGCTTTTCTTTTTCATGGCATCTCATTTATTAATTATTGATCATAGTAGCTGAGCTGTTGGTATTCTATTCAGAAAATTTTCTCCTGTACCAATGTGTTCAAGGCTATTCTCATCATTCCTTCTATTAGCTTTAGTGTATTGGGTTTTATGTTGAGGTCTTTGAATCATTTGGACTTGAGTTTTGTGCAGGGTGATAAACACAGATCTATTTCCATTCTTCTACATGCAGACATCCAGTTAAACCAGTATGATTTCTTGAAGATGCTTTCTTTTTTCCCCATTGTATGGTCTTGGCATCTTTGTCAAAAATCAAGTGTCTATAGGTTTAAGGATTACTTTCTGGTCTTCAATTTGATGCCATTGATCCACTTGTTTATTTCCATACCATGCAGGCTTATCGCTATTGCTTTGTAGTAGAGCTTGAGAACCTTCCTCCAGAATTTTTTTATTGTTCAAAATTGTCTTGGTTATCCTAGATTTTTTTCTCCATATGAATTTGAGAATTGAACTTTCAAGGTGTGCAAAAAATCATGTTGGGATTTTGATGGAGTTGTATTAAATATTTAGATTGCTTGTGGCAAGATGGCGATTTTCACCATGTTAATCTTACCTATCCATGAGCATGGAGATCCATGAGATCTTTCCATCTTCTGGTATCTTCTTCGATTTCTTTCTTCATGGACTTGAAGTTCTTGTCATACAGATCTTTCAGTTGCTGCATTAGAGTTACATGAAGATATTTTATATTTTTGTGTCTACTGTGTCCCTAATTTCTTTCTCTGCCCCTTTATCACTTGTATAAAGGAAATCCTAGGTTAATGTTTTAAAGACAAAATATAAAATATAAAATGAACATTTTAGTTTTTGATTTTTCTAAAAAGTGTTAGAAGAGCAACTGAAAGGTGGAAATTTCAGCATGTGTTTCTGGATGGATGTAATGAATAACCACAGGCAAATCCAGAGCTTTACACCACCTTACATAAGCACCAACTAAATTGAACTTAATTGTAACTTATGAAACTAATAAATTTTTTAGGAAAAACATGCACAAGAGCAACATTGAACCACTACTGCCTAGACAAAAAGCTCTCTCGCTCTCTCTCTCTTTCTCTCTCTCTCAACAAAAAAATCTAAAAAGGGCAAATTGGCTGCATCTTATCAAAATGATACAGTTTTTTCTATGAGAAATTTGCTATATGTAAAATTGGAATGAAATGCAAATTATATGTCTGACAAAGTTATTATAGAAGATGATACCATGCACATGCAAATTTCTATGATCAGAATATAAACAACGTAATTAGTGAAGAAAATATCTGGCAAGCATTGCAGTGATGAGGTTATGCAAAAAACAAATAAAGATATAAAAACAGTTCAATGTAATATCTCATTAGAAAAAACTGAAATTTAGGGCCATGTATCAGAAAGATACTACTGTTACTTCTACTACTACTACTACTACTACTACTACTACTACTACTACTACTACTACTACAATAATAATAATAATAATAATAATAATCACCACAGTAACTGCTGAGTCTACGTCACATGTTGCTTGAGAGAATATGAAATGGAGCTCCCATTTAAGAAATTTATTCTAAAGTTTCTCAGAAAACTAAACAGAGAGATATCAGAAAGCCCAACAATGATGTTGTAGTGCATTCACCTTAGATAAGGGAAAACTTGAATTTACATAAAATTCTACACAAGTTTGTTTGTTATGGCTTTGTTCATAATAACCAAAAAACTGAAATTGACCTAGATGTCTTTCAATGAGTAAATCACTAAACCAACTTTGGCAAATGCAAACCGATGGAATGTCACTTAGCCAGGCAAAACAACACATTGTTGAGTTGATATCGCAATAACCTAAACAGATTTCAAGGTATTTATAATAAGCTTGCGTAAGGTTGATTATAATGCTTATGCAAGCAATAATGTGTGTTTCTATTTGGAAAAAATAAAACAAACAAACAAACAAAAAACTAAAAAACACCTGCACTTCTACAGGCAAAGAAAGATGTGCAGCCCAACTTCTATGCAAATTATCCCATCTAAATGATTATATCCAATATGAGTACAGTTGTATTAAATTAATGAAATAGAAACATTATAAACAAAGAAGGATTTGGGTTACTAGAGCTTAAGGTTGGCGGAAAGAAAAGCTAATCGGCTAGTTTTAACAGGCACCTATGTATTCCTGCCATGATTAAAAAAATCTGTATCTATTATTATTATTTTATTTGCACTGAGTGCTAGTCACACAAGTGTAGACATACAGCACTATTTGCACACATCCACATGAACAGTCAAAAGTTCAAATGAGTACCGGAAAACCTAATGGAATTTGGATCTGATGCAAGGATTGCACTGACTAGTGTCCTTGGGATGCTGTACCTGAGGATGCTAACATTGTGTAAAGCAATAAGAAGCACATGCTCATTCTTAAACTCCCACTGAATCTACATTGACCTCAAAACAAAAAAAAAGTTTTTAAAAAATACTTCAGTGTGGAATTTTGTATTCTGAAATAAATGATATTTAGAATAGAATATCAAGGTGTTCATGAGAATAATTTAGAAGATGATAAGAAATAAACATTGTTCTTTCTGAAGATAAAATAAATTTCAATAAAATCCCATGATGTATCCCCCCCCATATACAAGTAGTTCAATTGTCTCAATGCAATCAGAATAATTGTTTTCGGAGATACAATGTGGCTATTCCCGAGCTGCTAAATCCCACCTTGGACCAGGTTCTCATCTACAGTCTGTGCAGGTTGTAGCCATATGGTTTGCATTAGTTCTCTATCTGAGTCCAACAAACAACCCACAAATTTAACAGCTTTGGAAATACATGCCTTATCTTTAAATCCTGCAAGCTAAGAATTGGAGCACAGCTTTCTGAAATTCTTTGCTTTGAGTCTCCCGCAAGACTACAATCAAGGTGGTAGTGAGTGTTATCTCTAAGCGCAATTTTTGGAAAATGTGCCTCTAGCATCATTTCAGTGGTTTCTTGAAAAATCCCATTCTGTGAAAGCTCTTTGACAGTTTAGTTTGTTCTCTTCGGTTACTGGCAAGAAACTATCCTTACTTTCTTCCTTGCCCTACAAATCATTTGTAACACGTTAAAGTGACTAAGAAAAGGGAAACAAGCAGAAGTAGTATTTGCTTTGTAATGTGGGTAATAATCTCTTTTCCTTCAATGTTGCTGTACTTTTGCTGTGGTTAAAAGCAAGTTATTCAAAGGGAGTCTATTACACAGAATTCTAATTAACAAGAGATGGGCATCTCTTGGAGTCAAGAGATCACATGGTCTGCTTGTTACTCTTTATTTGATCTAATGTTATAATGCTGAATTCTTGACATCTGGGTGGGTACAATCCTCCTGTAACTAATTGGAAAGAATAGTGAAAGTCATCAGAGGTGAGAGGCTGAAAAGGAGTTTGTTTTCACTGGTGAGAACTTATAAGTTCTTGGTGTGTTTAGCTACAGTCCCAGATAGTTAAATTGCATCAGGAAGGTTTTCAGTGAAGATGAAGAAAATCAATAAAGTGTGATTGTTTCAAAATAGAATTTTAAAATATTTATTGAAACCCCCTTTTTAAGATTTAAGACATTATATTCATCATTGTGCCACAAAAGAAAGTTTTAGAATCATAAATGATAATACCATGATGCTGATGTTTTAAATAGAATAATCCAAGATCAGAAATATGACAAACTGTTTTCCTTCTTGCTTACATGCATAGATGTGTGTGTGTGTGTGTGTGTGTGTGTGTATGTATGTGTGTGTGTGTGCAAGCACATGGGTGGGCATGCATATGGAGGATGAAGGTTGAAGTTTAAAATCATCTTTCTTCATTCCTCAGTCATATTTCGTCATTATTCCAGTATTTTCAGTGAAGCAGGATCAATCAGTCAGACGTCAAGCTTACCTGTTTGGTTCATCTGTATTTCCAGCTTCCTCTTTGGAAGACCTTAATAACCTTCTGAAGCTGATATTTCCCTCGGGGCACAGCATCCACCTGGTGTGTATATGCATTTGGGGACCTGACATCCAGGCCTCATGTTTGAGCTGAGAGAAAGTCAACCACCTAATCTCCTCTCTAGTTTCTCTGTGTTCCACTTTGTATTCTACTGGATCAGACTTGGTTGGGAGGCAGACATTTACCCCACAGGCAAATGTGCCAAATTTCTGTTTTGGCTCCTCTCTTACAGAGCCTCGTCAAAAATGCAGTGTTGCTCTTCTGCAGTCTGCTGGCCCCGGCTGGCCACAACTGTAATTACAGCCAAGCTTACAGTCACTGAGGAAATCTCTAGGAGAGGCAGGAGTTTGAAATAACATAAAGTGGAATCTCAGTACACTAATCAGAATGCTAATATCAAAACCTGAGGTGACAGCACATGATGGCAAGAAGGTGGAGAAAGAGGAACACTCCTCTATTACTGGTGGGACTGCAAAGTGGTATAACAACTCTGAAAATCAGTCTGGCAGTTCCTCAGAAAATTGGAAATAGTTCTACCTGAGGACCCAGCAATACCACTCCTGGGTATATACCCAAAAGATGCCCCAACATATATCAAGGACACATGTTCCACTATGTTCATAGCAGGCTTGTTTGTGATAGTTAGAAGCTGGAAACAATCCAGATGTCCCACAACAGAAGGATGGATACAGAAAATGTGGGTCATTCACACAATGGAATACTACTTAGCTATAAAGATGGAGGACACCATGTGTTTTGCTAGCAAATGGATGGAACTAGAAAATATCATTCTGAGTAAGTTAATTCAGACCCAAACAGACATACATGGTATGTACTCACTAATAAGTGGATATTAGTGAAAAATGAACAGACTACCTAGGATACAATCTAAAGAACTCAAAAAGTTTAACAAGTTGAAGGGCCCAAGTGAGGACACCTCAAGCCTCAATCTGACTTGGGAGGGAGAAGAAAGCAATCACAGGAGTGGGGAGGGAGGAACCTGTGTGTGGGAGGGGACAGGGAGGGGGAAAGGAGAGTATGATCAAGTATTGAGTGGTGGCAACAGGACTGACAACCTAAGAGCCAGCAGAAAGAATGGAAACAGGCAACCACAAAAGGTAGGAGGTGGAGACAACCTCCAGAATGTACCAGAGGCCTGGGAGGTGAGAGTTTCTCAGGTCTCAAAGGTAAGGACCTTATATGAAATGTCCTACAGTAGAGAGAGGGAACTTGTAGAACCCACCTCCAGCAGAAAGACAGGGCATCAAGTGAGGGACAGGGTTGCTATCCCACAGGCAAACTGATCAAGACAAAAACCGATAGCAATGTGAGGAGAAGCAGGTGCAGTGGCAAGCCCAAGGTGGGATCTACCTCAAGGGGATGCCCCAAGGCCTAACAGTATTACTGAGGCTATGGAGTGCTCACAAAAAGGGGCCTATCATGACTGCCCTAAAGACCCAACAAGCAGCTGAAAGAGTCAGATGCAGATATTTACACATGCATAGAAGCTGCTGACCCCTGTGGTTGAATTAGAAAAAAGCTGGAAGAAGCTGAGGAGGAGGGCAACCCTGTAGGACGACCAGCAGTCTCAACTCACTTGGAGCCCAGAGATCTCTCAGACACTGGGACTCCAACCAGGCAGCATACACCAGCTCATATGAGGTCCCCAACACATATACAGTAGAGGACTGCCAGGTCTAGACTCAACCAGAGAAGATACAGCTAACCCTCAAGAGACTGGTGGCCCAAGGGAATTTAGAGGACTGGTGAGGTGTGGGGTGGGGGTGGGGTATCCTCATGGAGACGGGGGGGGGGGGTGGGGTTGGGGGGGAGGTATGGGATGTGAAACAGTCAGAGAGATGAACCTCGAGGGGGATAAAATCTGAATTGTAAATAAAAGATTAATTTTTTTAAAAAATGCCATAAAGTACCATCTTACAATTCTAAAAATAAAGTATTTACAGATGAAGGTCACAAGTAAAAAAAAAATAAAACAAAAAGCAAAGAGCAATAGCAATAACAACAAAACCTCACATAAGCAGGAAGGAGGGAATGAGGGAAAGAGAGGGATAGAGTGGGACAGAAATGTAATTTGTACTTTGAGTCAATGATGGTATAACTTCGATTATGCATTCCTCAGGACTTCCTAGAAGAAGATCCATCTAGGAGTGATGGGTACCTTAACAGAGTGACGCTGATCCTCACAGTGATGGATACATGACATTAACCTTTCTCTCCCTGTTTAAGAGGGAATGTGGTTTTTAAAAAAGTGTCCTGCAATGTACAAAAACTGATCATTTCTCTTATAACATGAGCACAGCCAATACAATCCAATTATAGTATCATAGCTATAAGTGCAAACAAGCCAATAAGATAAACTTTAATATGATTCAGATGAGAAATCTGTAATACAAGACTATTTTTTTTCACCATTAAATGGTCAAGGACACTGAAGTTTAGAGAGGTTCAGAGTCACTCTTTTTTATTTATTTATTTATTTATTTATTTATTTATTTATTTATTTATTTTTATTAACTTGAGTATTTCTTATATACATTTCGAGTGTTATTCCCTTTCCCGGTTTCCGGGCAAACATCCCCCTCCCCCCTCCCCTTCCTTATGGGTGTTCCCCTCCCAACCCTCCCCCCATTGCCGCCCTCCCCCCCACAGTCTAGTTCACTGGGGGTTCAGTCTTAGCAGGACCCAGGGCTTACTCTTCCACTGGTGCTCTTACTAGGATATTCATTGCTACTTATGAGGTCAGAGTCCAGGGTCAGTCCATGTATAGTCTTTAGGTAGTGGCTTAGTCCCTGGAAGCTCTGGTTGCTTGGCATTGTTGTACATATGGGGACTCGAGCCCCTTCAAGCTCCTCCAGTTCTTTCTCTGATTCCTTCAACGGGGGTCCTATTCTCAGTTCAGTGGTTTGCTGCTGGCATTCGCCTCTGTATTTGCTGTATTCTGGCTGTGTCTCTCAGGAGCGATCTACATCCGGCTCCTATCAGTCTGCACTTCTTTGCTTCATCCATCTTGTCTAATTGGGTGGCTATATATGTATGGGCCACATGTGGGGCAGGCTCTGAATGGGTGTTCCTTCAGTCTCTGTTTTAATCTTTGCCTCTCCCTTCCCTGCCAAGGGTATTCTTTTTCCTCATTTAAAGAAGGAGTGAAGCATTCACATTTTGATCATCCGTCTTGAGTTTCATTTGTTCTAGGGATCTAGGGTAATTCAAGCATTTGAGCTAATAGCCACTTATCAATGAGTGCATACCATGTATGTCTTTCTGTGATTGGGTTAGCTCACTCAGGATGATATTTTCCAGTTCCAACCATTTGCCTACGAATTTCATAAACTCATTGTTTTTGATAGCTGAGTAATATTCCATTGTGTAGATGTAAGACATTTTCTGTATCCATTCCTCTGTTGAAGGGCATCTGGGTTCTTTCCAGTTTCTGGCTATTATAAATAAGGCTGCGATGAACATAGTGGAGCACGTGTCTCTTTTATATGTTGAGGCATCTTTTGGGTATATGCCCAAGAGAGGTATAGCTGGATCCTCAGGCAGTTCAATGTCCAATTTTCTGAGGAACCTCCAGACTGATTTCCAGAATGGTTTTACCAGTCTGCAATCCCACCAACAATGGAGGAGTGTTCCTCTTTCTCCACATCCTCGCCAGCATCTGCTGTCACCTGAGTTTTTGATCTTAGCCATTCTCACTGGTGTGAGGTGAAATCTCAGGGTTGTTTTGATTTGCATTTCCCTTATGACTAAAGATGTTGAACATTTC
Organism: Rattus norvegicus; assembly: GCF_021556685.1. NCBI lineage: Eukaryota > Metazoa > Chordata > Mammalia > Rodentia > Muridae > Rattus > Rattus norvegicus. The sequence goes on along the minus strand of NC_141536.1, from coordinate 94,070,641 downwards.
TTTAGGTGTTTCTCAGCCATTCGGCATTCCTCAGCTGTGAATTCTTTGTTTAGCTCTGAACCCCATTTTTTAATAGGGTTATTTGTTTCCCTGCGGTCTAACTTCTTGAGTTCTTTGTATATTTTCGATATAAGGCCTCTATCTGTTGTAGGATTGGTAAAGATCTTCCCCCAATCTGTTGGTTGCCGTTTTGTCCTAACCACAGTGTCCTTTGCCTTACAGAAGCTTTGCAGTTTTATGAGATCCCATTTGTCGATTCTTGATCTTAGAGCATAAGCCATTGGTGTTTTGTTCAGGAAATTTTCTCCAGTGCTCATGTGTTCCAGATGCTTCCCTAGTTTTTCTTCTATTAGTTTGAGTGTGTCTGGTTTGATGTGGAGGTCCTTGATCCACTTGGACTTAAGCTTTGTACAGGGTGATAAGCATGGATCGATCTGCATTCTTCTACATGTTGACCTCCAGTTGAACCAGCACCGTTTGCTGAAAATGCTATCATTTTTCCATTGGATGGTTTTGGCTCCTTTGTCAAAAATCAAGTGACCATAGGTGTGTGGGTTCATTTCTGGGTCTTCAATTCTATTCCATTGGTCTATCTGTCTGTCTCTGTACCAATACCATGCAGTTTTTATCACTATTGCTCTGTAATACTGCTTGAGTTCAGGGATAGTGATTCCCCCTGAAGTCCTTTTGTTGTTGAGGATAGCTTTAGCTATCCTGAGTTTTTTGTTATTCCAGATGAATTTGCAAATTGTTCTGTCTAACTCTTTGAAGAATTGGATTGGTATTTTGATGGGGATTGCATTGAATCTGTAGATCGCGTTTGGTAAAATGGCCATTTTTACTATATTAATCCTGCCGATCCATGAGCATGGGAGATCTTTCCATCTTCTGATCTTCTTCAATTTCTTTCCTCAGTGTCTTGAAGTTCTTATTGTACACATCTTTTACTTGCTTGGTTAAAGTCACACCGAGGTACTTTATATTATTTGGGTCTATTATGAAGGGTGTCGTTTCCCTAATTTCTTTCTCGGCTTGTTTCTCTTTTGTATAGAGGAAGGCAACTGATTTATTTGAGTTAATTTTATACCCAGCCACTTTGCTGAAGTTGTTTATCAGCTTTAGTAGTTCTCTGGTGGAACTTTTGGGATCACTTAAATATACTATCATATCATCTGCAAATAGTGATATTTTGTCCTCTTCTTTCCGATCTGTATCCCCTTGATCTCCTTTTGTTGTCTGATTGCTCTGGCTAGAACTTCAAGAACTATATTGAATAAGTAGGGAGAGAGTGGGCAGCCTTGTCTAGTCCCTGATTTTAGTGGGATTGCTTTAAGTTTCTCTCCACTTAGTTTAATGTTAGCAACTGGTTTGCTGTATATGGCTTTTACTATGTTTAGGTATGGGCCTTGAATTCCTATTCTTTCCAGGACTTTTATCATGAAGGGGTGTTGAATTTTGTCAAATGCTTTCTCAGCATCTAATGAAATGATCATGTGGTTCTGTTCTTTCAGTTTGTTTATATAATGCATCACGTTGATGGTTTTCCATATATTAAACCATCCCTGCATGCCTGGGATGAAGCCTACTTGATCATGGTGGATGATTGTTTTGATGTGCTCTTGAATTCGGTTTGCCAGAATTTTATTGAGTATTTTTGCGTCGATATTCATAAGGCAAATTGGTCTGAAGTTCTCTCTCTTTGTTGTGTCTTTGTGTGGTTTAGGTATAAGAGTAATTGTGGCTTCGTAGAAGGTATTCGGTAGTGATCCATCTGTTTCAATTTTGTGGAATAGTTTGGATTCGGAGACACTCTTAAGGGTGTGGGGTTAAAGCATGACAGATCCACAGGCCTTCGGAAGCCACACCCCCACACTTTTCCCTTTGAATCTTGATTACCCATTGTACCTACCTTTACATCTTAAAGTCTACTCTCACCCTCTTGTTATTTTACTAGACTAGTGTTTTATGACTTTCTCTGATCTGCAACGACTATCTGTAAGTACTTAGTCTTTAAACTACAGATGTTTCTCAGGTGAATTGTACCTAGAAGTCCTAAACGCTGAGAATGTTTGGAGCCATTCTGGACAGGAATTCAATAGAGAGATGTTAATGAACCATCAGAAACCTATGGACTTGATAGCCTAGAAGGGTTGGGAAACCTGAGAATTGATTGGTTACCTAGTCAATTATTTCTAGTCAAATTTCCCCTACAATGACACAATTTTATTACAGGCATTTCAAAAGGCAGGATTTCTATGCCCACAAATAAGTCATCAGATTAGAGCAGAGGTAATAAGCATGGCTTGGAGATGAGGAATGATATTACACTCACAGAAGCAGCAAAGGGCAGTTTGGAAGGGAGGACCTGAGCTGCTTCCTCATTGTTTTTCTGTTCTGTCTGAAGTTCATTGTGTTCTTGAAAGTGTTGCTTTTGCAGGACCTAATGAATGATACATCAAGGCCTGCCTTGAAACTGTAGAGAGAAACTCTCTGGTATGACTCATGAGCCGTGCAGAATTACAGATCTTTTCTCATTAGTCTGATTAAAATCCTAAGCTCATTACGGCTCAGGAAGTGATTTGGTTTCAATGCCTTTTGGTTATGTTCCTTTTCTTCTTTTCCAGGAGCACATATTTTGGCTAAGAAATCATTTTCTATTTTAAATGGTTCTAAATTTCAACTCTTAAATGTGTGTTCATTATCATATCATTCAAACCTGTAAATGTTCCTTTTTGTACTTTTAAGAACTACTTTAAAAAAAGTGATTTTGATTTTTTTTATGTGGTATTTTGTTTCACAGATGAGAACTTTCCAGACAGTTTTTTGGCATGTTTTATTTTCAACTTTTTTTTTTTTTGGTCAAAAAGGCAGACTTCTTAATTGTCAAAAGAGGATACTGTCTTTGAAATTTGACTTAAGATAGAGCTGTAGTCTCCTCTAGATTGGGTCATTCAAACTATAAAATTGCAAATCTTTGAATGAAGTAATTAGAAGTGATGGTACCAAGTAGCTATTGAATAAACTAATATACCTAAAGCATGTGGAAAACTAGAATCCCAAATGTTTGTATTTCTTACTTCATTTACAAATATGGAAACATGGAGATTTTTGCATTTAAGGCCGAACTAACCATTCTTTAATCAAAGAGGATAGGGAAGAGATTAGAAAATTTTCTGTCTCTGATATGAGGACTTAAGGTCACATTGGCATGACTATTAGAATAAAGGCATAATTCCAAATATGCACTAAGAGTTATCTGGAAATTTGGGATTTTTCTAAATTTCTGTGGCAGAAATCTAGCAAGTAGAGGTTGGTATACACATGAAGTAATTCAAAAGTGTTTAGCTTCCCAGTCTAAGTGTTTTCTGCATTATGTCTCACTGAAGGGTTTCTTAGAGCAAGTCAACTATTTTATTTAGCCATAGATGGAATAATCCCAGTGATAGCCATGATGGTATCTCCTCTATCTGTATAATTGGTATATCTAATTAATAAGCTGGAGACCATGAGCCTTCACCTGGCATCCAAATATGTCCCTGGCCAACTGTGAATATGTGGTATGTAATAAAGAGTTGGATAGGCCTTCAAGGAGACATTTTTGACTATTTGTACAATGCCTTTTATGTATCAAAATAGAAGGACATGTTAGTTACCTGGTGTTACTATGAACAATGAGCTCATAGGACTTGTAGTATTTGGGATAGCATCTCCCAAAACACTGGCTACACAGTCATTCCTACAGCACTGCTGAAAGGGATATAGGCTAATAAAATCCTTACTTTCCATAAATGTTCAAACAAATTTTTAAAACTTTTTCGGGATAGTATATAAGGAAACAATCAAAGGCATGAGGTCTGAGGTTGTCATGCCTACTGGATTGGTGGAAGCACAGTTACACATTACTTTCATTTAGGATTGATGAAGAGAGAACACAGGTCTGAGGTCCAAAATTTTGGACTTCTTTCTCTAGTCATTACATCATCTCATATTCCAATTGATTACAACGAGAAAACCGAGGACTCCACGGTGCTTTGTTGGCTTTCACTGCCTCTTGCATTTACTGTCTTAAATCATCGTTTTCCCCCCCATCTTTATTAACTTGAGTATTTCTTATTTACATTTCGATTGTTATTCCCCTTCCCGGTTTCCGGGCCAAAATCCCCCTAGCCCCTCCCCTTCCCTTCTCTAAGGGTGTTCCCCTCCCCATCCTCCCAGAATTACTGCCCTCTCCACAACAATCATGTTCACTGGGGGTTCAGTCATGGCAGGACCAAGGGCTTCCCCTTCCACTGGTGCTCTTACTAGGCTATTCATTGCTACCTATGAGGTTGGAGCCCAGGGTCAGTCCATGTATAGTCTTTGGGTAGTGGCTTAGTCTTTAGAAGCTCTGGTTGGTTGCCATTGTTGTTCATATGGAGTCTCAAGCCCCTTCAGCTCTTTCAGTCCTTTCTCTGATTCCTTCAATGGGGGTCCCGTTCTCAGTTCAGTGGTTTGATGCTGGCATTTGCCTATGTATTTGCTGTATTCTGGCTGTGTCTCTCAGGAGCGATCTACATCCGGCTCCTGTTGGCCTGCACTTCTTTGTTTCATCCATCTTATCTAATTGGATGGTTGTATATGTATGGGCCACATGTGGGGCAGGCTCTGAATGGGTGTTCTTTCTGCCTCTGTTCTAAACTTTGCATCCCTATACCCTCAAAAGAGTATTCTTATTCCTCTTTTAAAGAAGAAGTGAAGAATTCACAGGCGCCCCTGGTTGCCGCCCTCACAGAGAGCTCAAACGCAGCCCCCCACGAGCAACTTCAGCAGCCAGACCACAGGTAAGACCAACTTTTCTGCTCCAAGCGACCTGCCTGGTGGACTCAGGACACAGGTCCACAGGAACAGCTGAAGACCAGGAGACAGGAAAGACTACACGCCCAAAAGCATAACACTCTGCTCCCATAACTGGCTGAAAGAAAACAGGAAAACAGGTCTAAAGCACTCCTGACACACAGGCCTATAGGATGGTCTAGCCACTGTCAGAAATAGCAGAACAAGGTAACACCAGACAACCGGATGGCAAGAGGCAAGCACAGGAACCCAAGCAACAGAAACCAAGACTACATGGCAACATCAGAGCCCAATTCTCCCACCAAAGCAAACGCAGACTCTGAATGGGCGTTCTTTCTGCCTCTGTTCTAAACTTTACCTCCCTATCCCCTCCCAAGGGTATTCTTGTTCCCCTTTTAAAGAAGTGAAGAGTTGGGGATTTAGCTCAGTGGTAGAGCGCTTGCCTAGCAAGCACAAGGCCCTGGGTTCGGTCCCCAGCTCCGGAAAAAAGAAAAAGAAAAAAAAAAAAAGAATTCAATATAGTTTGGGGCTGGGGATTTAGCACAGTGGTAGAGCGCTTACCTAGGAAGCGCAAGGCCCTGGGTTCGGTCCCCAGCTCCGAAAAAAAGAACAAAAAAAAAAAAAAAAAAAAAAAGAAGTGAAGAATTCACAGGCTCTCCTGGTTGCCGCCCCTGGTCCCTCTGGTGGGTTTGACTATCAAAACACACCAGAAAAGCAAGACCTAGATTTAAAATCACATTTGATCATGATGATGAAGGACTTCAAGTAAGACATAAAGAACTCCCTTAGAGAAACAGGAAAGCATAAAGTAGAAGACTATAGAGAGGAATCACAAAAATCCCCGAAAGAATTCCAAGAAAACACAAGCAAACAGGTGAAGGAATTAAAAATGGAATTAGAAGCAATAAAGAAAGCACAAAGGGAAACAACCCTGAATATAGAAAATCAAAGGAAGAGACAAGGAGGCATAGATACAAGCATCACCAACAGAACACAAGAGATAGAAGAGAGAATCTCAGGAGCAGAAGATTCCATATAAATCATTGACAAAATGGTCAAAGATAATGTTAAATGGAAAAAGCTACTGGTCCAAAATATATAGGGAATCCAGAACTCAATGAGAAGATCAAACCTAAGGATAATAGATATAGAAGAGAGTGAAGACTCCCAGCTCAAAGGACCAGTTAATATCTTCAACAAAATCATAGAAGAAAACTTCCCTAACCTAAAGAAAGAGATGCCCATAAGCATACAAGAAGCCTACAGAAATCCAAATAAATTGGACCAGAAAAGAGACTCCTCCCATCACATAATAGTCAAAACACCAAATGCAAAAAACAAAGAAAGAACAGTAAAAGAAGTAAGGGTAAGACATCAAGTAACATATAAAGGCAGACCTAACAGAATCAAACTAACCTTCTCGCTAGAGACTATGAAAGCCAGAAGATCATGGACAGATGTCATACAGACCATAAGAGAACACAAATGCCAGCCCAGGTTACTGTATCCTGCAAAACTCTCAATTAAAATAGATGGAGAAAATAAGATATTCCATGAGAAAACCAAATTTACACAATATCTTCCTACAAATCCCATACTACAAAGGATAATAAATGGTAAAGCCAAACATAAGGGGGCAAGCTATACCCTAGAAAAAGCAAGAAACTAATGGTCTTGGCAACAAAACAAAGAGAAGAAAAGCACACAAACATCATCTCACATCCAAATATTAATATAACACGAAGCAATAATCACTATCCTTAATATCTATCAACATTAATGCTCTCAACTCTCCAATAAAAAGACATAGATAAACAAACTGGATATGCAACGAGGACCCTGCATTCTGCTGCATTACAGGAAACACATCTCAGAGACAAAGACTGACACTACATCAGAGTGAAAAGCTGGAAAACAATTTTCAAACAAATGGTCTGAAGAAGCAAGCTGGAATAGCCATTCTAATATCGAATAAAATCAATTTTCAACTAAAAGTCATAAAAAAGGATAAGGAAGGAAACTTCATATTCACCAAAGGAAAAATCCACGAAGATGAACTCTCAATCCTAAATATCTATGCTCCAAATGCAAGGGTACCTACATACATAAAAGAAACCTTAAAAAAGCTCAAGGCACACATTGTACCTCACACAATAATAGTAGGAGATTTCAACACCCCACTCTCATCAATGGACAGATCATGGAAACAGAAATTAAACAGAGACATAGACAGACTAAGAGAAGTCATGAACCAAATGGACTTAACAGATACTTGTAGAACATTCTATCCTAAAACAAAAGAATATGCCTTCCTCTTACCACCTCATGGTACTTTCTCCAAAATTGACCATAAAATTGGTCATCAAACAGGCCTCAACTAATACAGAAAGAAAGAAATAATTCCATGGGTCCCATCAGATCAGCACGGGCTAAAACTGGTCTTCAATAACAATAAGGGAAGAACGCCCACATATACATGGAAGTTGAACAATGCACTACTCAATGATAACCTGGTCAAAAAAGAAATAAAGAAAGAAATTAAAGACTTCTTAGAATTTAGTGAAAATGAAGGTACAACATACCCAAACTTATGGGAAACAATGAAAGCTGTGCTAAGAGGAAAACTCATAGCTATGAGTGCCTGCAGAAAGAAACAGAAGAGAGCATATGTCAGCAGCTTGACAGCACACCTAAAAGCTCTAGAACACAAAGAAGCAAATACACCCAGGAGGAGTAGAAGGCAGGAAATAATCAAACTCAGAGCTGAAATCAACCAAGTAGAAACAAAAGGACCATACGAAGAATCAACAGAACCAAAAGTTGGTTCTCTGAGAAAATCAATAAGATAGATAAACACTTAGCCAGACTAATGAGAGGAGTCAGAGAGTGTGTCCAAATGAACAAAATCAGAAATGAAAAGGGAGACATAACTACAGAATCAGAGAAAATTCAAAAAATCATCAGATCCCACTAAAAAAGCCTATAGTCAACAAAAGATGAAAATTTGGAGGAAATGCCCAATTTACTAAACAGATACCAGGTACCAAAGTTAAATCAGGAACAGATAAACCATATAAACAACCTCATAACTTCAAAAGAAATAGAAGCAGTCATTAAAGATCTCCCAACCAAAAAGAGCCCAGGTCCAGATATGTTCAGTGCAGAATTCTATCAGACCTTCATAGAAGACCTCATACCAATACTGGCCAAACTATTCCACAAAATTGAAACAGATGGAGCATTACCGAATTCCTTCTATGAAGCCACAATTACTCTTATACCTAAACCACAGAAAGACCCAACAAAGAAAGAGAACTTCAGACCAATTTCCCTTATGAATATCCATGCAAAAATACTCAACAAAATTCTGGCAAACCGAATCCAAGAGCACATCAAAACAATCATCCACCATGATCTAGTAGGCTTCATCCCAGGCATGCAGGGATGGTTTAATATAGGGAAAACCATCAATGTAATCCATTATATAAACAAACTGAAAGAACAAAACCACATGATCATTTCATTAGATGCTAAGAAAGCATATGACAAAATTTCACCCCGCTTCATGATAAAAGTCCTGGAATGAATAGGAATTCAAGGCCCATACCTAAATATAATAAAAGCCATATACAGCAAAACAGTAGCTAACAGTAAATTAATGGAGAGAAACTTGAAGCAATCCCACTAAAATCAGGGACTGAACAAGGCTGCCCACCCTCTCCCTACTTATTAAAAATCGTTCTTGAAATTCTAGCCTGAGCAATCAGAAAACAAAAGGAGATCAAAGCGATACAGATTGGAAAAGAAGAAGTCAAAATGTCACTATTTGCAGGTGATAGGATACTGATCCCAAAAGTTCCACCAGAGAACTTCTAAAGCTGATAAAGAACTTCAGCAAAGTAGCTGGTTATAAAATTAACTCATATAAATCAGTAGCCTTCCGCTACACAAAAGAGAAACAAGCCGAGAAATAAATTAGGGAAACAACACCCTTCATTATAGTCCCAAATAATAAAAATTACCTCGGTGTGACTTTAACCAAGCAAGTAAAAGATCTGTATGATAAGAACTTCAAGCCTCTGAAGAAAGAAATTGAAGACCTTCGAAGATGGAAAGATCGCCCATGCTCATGGATTGGCAGGATTATTATAGTAAAAATGGCCATTTTACCAAAACGATCTACAGATTCAATGCAAGTCCCATCAAAATACCAATCCAATTATTCACAGAGTTAGACAGAACAATTTGCAAATTCATCTGGAATAACAAAAAATCCCAAAAAACTATCCTCAACAATACAAGGATTTCTGGGGGAATCACTATCCCTGAACTCAATCAGTATTACAGGGCAATAATGATAAAAACTGCATGGTATTGGTACAGAGATAGACAGATAGACGAGTGAAATAGAATTGAAGACCCAGAAATGAACCCACACACCTATGGTCACTTGATTTTTGACAAAGGAACCAAAACCATCCAATGGAAAAAAATTAGCATTTTCAGCAAATGGCGCTGGTTCAACTGGAGGTCAGCATGTAGAAGAATGCAGATCGATCCATGCTTATCACCCTGTACAAAGCTTAAGTCCAAGTGGATCAAGGATCTCCACATCAAACCAGATACACTCAAACTAATAGAAGAAAAAGTGGGGAAGCATCTTGAACACATGGGCACTGGAGAAAATTTCCTGAACAAAAGACCAATGGCTTATGCTCTAAGATCAAGAATCGACAAATGGGATCTCATAAAGCTACAAAGCTTCTGTAAGGCAAAGGACACTGTTGTTAGGACAAAACGACAACCAGCAGATTGGGAAAAGATCTTTACCAATCCTATAACAGATATAGGGTTTATATACAAAATATACAAATAACTCAAGAAGTTAGACCGCAGGGAGACAAATAACCCTATTAAAAATGGGGTTCAGAGCTAAACAAAGAATTCACAGCTGAGGAATGCCGAATGGCTGAGAAACACCTAAAGAAATCTTCAACATCTTTAGTTATAAGGGAAATGCAAATCAAAACAACCCTGAGATTTCACCTCACACCAGTGAGAATGGCTAAGATCAAAAACTCAGGTGACAGCAGATGCTGGCGAGGATGTGGAGAAAGAGGAACACTCCTCCATTGTTGGTGGGATTGCAGACTGGTAAAACCATTCTGGAAATCAGTCTGGATGTTCCTCAGAAAATTGGACATTGAAATACCTGAGGACCCAGCTATACCTCTCTTGGGCATATACCCAAAAGATGCCCCAACATACAACAAAGATACATGTTCCACTATGTTCATACCAGCTTTATTTATGATAGCCAGAAGCTGGAAAAAACCCAGCTACCCTTCAACAGAGGAATGGATACAGAAAATGTGGTACATCTACACAATGGAATATTACACAGTTATAAAAAACAATGACTTTATGAAATTCATATGCAAATGGATGGAACTAGAAAATATCATCCTGAGTAAGGTAACCCAATCTCAGAAAAACACACATGGTATGCACTCATTGATAAGTGGCTATTAGCCCAAATGCTTGAATTACCCAGATGCACAGAACACCTGAAACTCAAGATGGATGACCTTCAACATTAAAATACTAGATTTCACCCCTTTGCTGTTGCTACAGTATCTAACACTAGATAATGCACAAGAAAATTTATTTGATCTTTAGTTGAACTTATACTTCTAGGACAGAAAGATTAAAACCTGCTAAGAACCATGAGATTTAAATCAGAAAAGACATGAAAGGGAAAATAGCCTGGGTATGAAATAAAGTACAAGGAATGGGCTTGTTGAAATGCTTCTTGCTTTATTAATTGGCTTAAATAATTAGTTAGTCATTAGATTGATTAATACAATAAATAATGGAGTAATCCATGAGATTAAACATATCACACACAATGAGAACTTAGCTCTGTAAAATAGAATGAATAAGTTCATGAGGGGAAGACCCACACTAGTCTACAAATGTCAGGAGTTCTGACACTCTAACACTGACAGAACTGTGACCACCAAGACACTAATTCCTGGGCACATTCAAAATAGTATGTTTACTTTCCTTAAGAAAGAATGAGTTTCCTTTTAGGGTGTATTTTTTAAAATATATATTATTATCTCATTTTGTCTGTCGTTGGTATGATACAGAAGTCTCCCCCATGGGAAAGATTCCTGAATCTCTCTTTCATGGCTGGTTTAAATTTTCAGAGCATTCATGAGAGGTAATGAGTGCAAGAAGAGGTGCAAGGTCTACAATTGAAAACATTTTCTTAGAAAATATTCACACATGTTTCTGTTATTTTCATGTCATAGCTCTTTGATTAATGCTCTATATCTTTCTGTTTTATAACTCTTAATATTCACACTGATTTATTGCACTCTAATTGTACATACTCTTTAAAATGAGTGTTTTGTCAACAGCTACTTCAGAGCGCTGAGCCTTATACCTTTACCATAAAATCTATTGTTAGTTTTTCAAACAAATGTTATGCTGTCTTCATGAAAGTTATTTTTAAAACAAAACAAATCAGAAAGGTTAATAAAATTTCCAGGTCTGTTTTCCAAGTTACTCTAAGACTTGGTAATAGAAATATATTTTTTCAATTTTTATTTATTTTATTTATTTATTTTTCCATTTTAGGACTCTTCTTTGCTGTTAGTGAAAGATTAATGTGTACAACTTTTACAAAAGGACATTGAAAACAATTCCTTATCATTTAAAAAGACACAATTTTCATTACCAAATAGCATTGATAGAAATGTGTGTAAATATTAAAAATTTCACAAACGCAGGCTTGAAGAGATAAAACAGCAAAACAAATAGTACATCAGTTCAATGTGGCATTCTAGACTCCTGTCAAAGGCATGCAATTGATTTGTATGTAGTTATTAAAATGATTGTATATCAATTAAAATAGAAAAAGGAAATCTGCACATAATATGTTCTCAGTCATCCAACAGTTATTCATATGTGAACTATGAGAAAATAAGTACGGGAAAGTTGATTTTACATGGAAATAGTTGGTATTTTATAAGAGAATGGATTTTGTAAGATTTTGTTATCTCTATATTATCCTTAGAAAGGCAAAAATTTAATAATGACTATAATGTCAATTAAGTATAATGGAATTTAATAAATATTTGACTTAGGGAGAACAGTGAGAAAATATAGGATAGTTGCCACAAATTTCCTCAATAATATATAGGATTACAGGTTGTTTGTTAGGAATTAAGATGGTAGTCAGTGATATACTAATTTTGAAATAAAGTTCTAGCTCAACTATCTATAGTGGAGAAGCAGATATTGTTTAAGTAGTTATATGAATAAATATGAATTTTAACTTTCGAATGTGTACTTAACAAATAACTTAGTAAACATATCTAGTTTCTTTGAGGGGAGGTTAGTTTTATAGTGAGTCCTTTTGACTTCAAAACACAGATCATTTTTCAATAGAAATGATGGAATTGAAATACAGACTCTGGAATATTTTCTTTATGAACTCTTCCTGAATTCAACACTCGTTCCTTAATCTAGAGTACATTCAAATCAATTTATCTTATGACACCTCTATAATAAGCCAATCATCAGAGAAGTAGACTCTCAGTATTGATATCAAGAGAATTGTTTACAATTCCTAATTCCACAATTCACAGTGTAATTGTTAACCTTCATTATTATCTTGAACAGACTTGTAATCACCTAGGAGATTCACCTCTGCCTGTATTTGTCTCAGAGAGCAATAAAAGAGAGAACAATATTTGCATATGACTTATGTGATTTTTAGGGGCCAGTGTCACATTTTCAGTTAAAAGGAAGCAAGCCAGCTGTTCACCGTCAGCCACAGTTCTTTACTTTCTTAGTATAAATCTAATAGGAATAGGAAAAATTGTTTCAAGCTCCAGATGTCATCTCTTCCCTTCCATGATGGACTGTACCCTCGAATTGTGAGGCAAAATAAGCCTTACCTTTGTATCCTTGTTTCTTTCAATAGTTAGCATTAACTAATACAGATGGTCCTGACTAATAGTCAAGCTTGAAATTTTGCTGATCGTCAGGTGCTCTCAAATAAACAAACAACTGAAGATAAAGGCTACAAGCATTCTGCATGGGCGAGTTTACTTATGATGGCATGCTGTCCTACCTCTAACTGCTGACAAGGAATGCCTTAGTCATAGGAATATGGGTTGTTAAATTACAAAGCAGGAAGTATACTGATCACAAATAGATCCTAACAACAACAATTAATATCCCCATAATTAAACTCAATAATGGCCAATTAAATATAAGCGTTATATTAGTATCTCCCTTTTTGTTGGTTTTTTCTTCTTACTCCTTCATTCAAAACCACAGTGTTTGCTCCGAAAATCTCTAGGTTGGCATGATGCTGTAGTTTCTACATGCAGTCAATAGTTTCTGCCTCATGTGTCCTCTAAAAAGTTAAAGTTTCGAGGTTAAACAATATGGATATTCTCCCAAAAATATAACAATTTAACATTTTATAAATTCTAAGAAGTGAAGAATATAGCTGCAACACAAAGGAGTGTTGTAATTGATGACAGCATCATAGGTTGGGGGAATGTAAGGAGTATACAATGAACAGCAGCATCAGAAACCTGCGAGAATGCCTCAGCAAAGTGTAGGGAAATCAAAACTCACAGCACATGGAAGAGGGCTTCCTTCTTTCATCGGTCACAGGCCACGCATTCCTGTCTTGAGCTGCACACCAGCTAAAGACAGAACAGGCGCAGTGCCTCATCCCACAAGGAGGGCAAAGGTTAATGAAGTGTGTTTGTAAATGCTAGGAATATGACAGGCAACAGTCAGCTTTATAGGAATACTTTAATTAACACCAATGTGATCCATTAACAGATCCTCTGTTGCACACTCAGATTCATTCTTTTATATTGTTCTCATTATTTTCTGTTGCAAGCTAACAATCACAGAGCCATAAAACACGGAAGCCAATGGAGACATTGGCTGATAGAGGCTGTCAATGAAGACAACATAAAAACACTGTAAGTGTAAAGAAAATTTAAGTAACCACCTACATCTTCCGCCATGCCAGTCTTTCTGATATTTCACGTATCAGTGTTTTATGGTAACGCTGATAGACATCTTTAATGTTTTGTTGCTTCCTTGTTTAAACCTTATAGGCCTAGTAGAAAACAAATTCTTCTAATTTGCTTCTCCTTTTTCAGAAGCCAGGTCTACTTCCACCAATCACCCAAATATTTTTCAATATTGACTAGGTCACCTTTATTAATGTTTCTCTTGGTTTATTCCTAACCTTTTATTCCTTGTAGGCTTTAAATAGCTGATTAAATGTCTATAAAAATTTCACTAGAATAAGTCATGGAGATTGAGGATATGAGATTCTTTATTTTTGTATCTCTTGAGTTTAACATAGCTATTGTTATCTAAAAGACATCAAAATCATATTTGGGTCATGAATAAATTGAAAACAAAGTAGGAAATTGTACATAAATTAAGATACTTTATAGGAGTCTGTATTGTTTTATATCCTTGAAAGCCACATTCCACTAAAATAATGAATGTAATATTTCTAGGAATACTATCTCTTACAATACTTGAGTCAGAAAATTAGAGTCTACCAATGAAACCATAGCTATAGCCTTTTCTACACAGTCAGGCAATAAACACTCATTTCATTTTGTTTACCATAACAAAGTGTTGTGACTGTGCAATGGATAAAATTTCTGTTAAATGTCATGATTAATCAGTAAAAAGAGAGGACCAGATGTTCTAAAATAAATTTGCTCTCTCAGCAGATTTCCCAGTGCTTCATGCTTTTAAATATTCCGTTCCCTTTCCCTCTGTGATCCAGTCAGTCAGTTATTTCCTGATTTTACTGGTTTAAAGTTTTTTTTGAAACAGATCATCAATGAAAATTTTCACTTATATTCAACCAACTATGTTGAATATTGATTATTTAGGACATTTTTTTCACTGTTGCAGTGATGTTTACAAAGTTATTTGACTAAAAGGAAGCATTTACAAAGTTTAATTAGACACAGAGAGAATGTATGTGTGTGTGTATATGTGTGTGTATGTGTGTGTATATGTGTGTGTATGTGTGTGTGTATGTGTGTGTGTATGTGTGTGTGTATGTGTGTGTGTATGTGTGTGTATGTGTGTGTATGTGTGTGTATATGTGTGTGTGTATGTGTGTGTGTGTGTGTGTGTGTGTGTGTGTATGTATACATAACTGCAGGTACGTGCACAGACTAAACTAAAGCTTCAGATAGCTTAGAGCTGGAGTTACAGGTAGCTGTGAGCTACCCAATATAGGTGTTAGTTACCAAACCCGGGACCTCTGGAAGTCAGCAATTGCTCTTAATCCATCTCTCTAGCCTCGAAAGATTATTTTTTAATTTTAAATTATATTTATTTGACAGGTTTGTGTAGGTATTCATGAGTTCCAAGTATTACAGAGGCCAGAGAATCTGCAAAGCCACAGTTACAGATTGGGAACAATCTGACAAGGGAACTAGGACCCTAAATAAGGTGTTTAAAACACAGCCAAATAAACCCCTGAGCCAGAAGGGCCTCTGGCCCTCCTACTCAACTTTGAATATGTTGGATTCTATAACTTTATTTGGTTCTTTTCTTTCTTTTTCCTTCTTCTTGTTCATAGATATTTGGACAGAAAGATTATCTATCTCTCTATCTGTCTGTCTGTCTGTCTATCTATCTATCTATCTATCTATCTATCTTTCTATCTATCCATCCATCGATCTATCTACCTAGCTGTAGATATCTATTCTGTTTAATCTCCACCAATGCATATTAGTGTGTGTGTGTGTGTGTGTGCGTGCGTGTGTGTGTGTGTGTGTGTGTGTGTGTGCAAGTGAAGGCCAGATATCATTTTCAGATTTGTCTTTAAATCTCCCTCCAACTTTATTTTTCTTGTGTCAAGGACTCCTAATGAACCAGGAGCTCACCCATTCAGCAAAGCTGTTTGGTCACTAGGTCCTTTCTAGGGATTTACAATGTCTATTCTTCCTAGTGCTAACATTATAGATGTATGTCTTCTTGCCTGACATTTAATGGGATTCTGGGCATCTGAACTCAGTTCCTCATGTTTCAGTAGCAAACAATTTAGTATATGATTCATCTGCCTAGCTATGTTCATTTTTTTCTATTTATTTGCCCCTGCAGAGCAGCTACATGGAGTAGATATTCTGTAAATATGCGATGATTCAAGAGCAATAATTTTTTCACATATACATTGGCTTTTGGTTATGACCATATTTAGTTTCCATGGTGATATTTTAGTGGAAGTGTTTTCTTGTAAGCGATAATATGTTCATTTTAATACACAACTGGATATATAAGAAAGGCTTCTGTTACTTTCATGTATTCTAGTGCTACATCTTCTACATGTTACCCTTGAATTGAACTCTCAAATGTTCCCATTCTCTTGTGTTAACATTTCCTGGGGAGATGTGAACAAGCAGCCCTTGCTCCAGATACGGAATTGACTGCAGGTTAAAGGAATAAATCCACTGCAGTCTAACTCTGTGAACAGATGTGTCTATTTAGATTACTTTCAGATCGCTTCTCGGCCTTTTGGCTAAGATCAAGTGTAGATTACTTTCAGAAGTATTGATGAGGTGTTATTTACAGAAGCATGGCTGATTCAGACACAGTTTCATCAGTCAAAAGCCCACCCCAGCATAAGTGTTGACTCATGAAAGTGCTGATCACTGAATGCAACTTGCTGCTGCCTCAACAGGTCCAACTCTTCCCTTTCG
This sequence comes from Rattus norvegicus, assembly GCF_021556685.1. NCBI lineage: Eukaryota > Metazoa > Chordata > Mammalia > Rodentia > Muridae > Rattus > Rattus norvegicus. The sequence continues at coordinate 94,054,028 of NC_141536.1, read as the reverse complement.
CCATCAATTGACCACTTGAGAATCCTTGTGCTAAAGGTGCAATTTTAATCTTGTAGATTTTAGCTCTCTAGGACTCAGGGGCTTATTTACTTACTGAATCTTAATCTCAAGATCCTCCCTCTTACCTCCTCCTAAGGAAGTAATGTCACAGTTCAGAGAAAATTGCTGTATACAATTCCACCCTTTCTCTGGCCCTTAAATTCTTTTTGTTCCTTCTTCCAGGATGTTCCCTAAGCCTTGGAGATGATTCCATTGCCTATCTAAAGACAGGCACTGGGCCATGATGTCATATCAGCAGTCACTTGTTGTCAAGAATGTTAGCAGTGGTTGACTGTCAAAGATTCATACAACTCTATACCACAGAGAAGAGAGCCACTGTGGCATTTCCCTGTGGAGATACTTCATCTCCCAATGGCTGAGCTGCAGTTACACATTCTCCTCCCTCAAGAACATAATGTTTCAATTCAAAGGAAATTGCTAAACAACACACACCATAGCATCCCTTCATAAGTTACTTGATTTACTAACATAGTCCAATCCCAATATTTTTTAATGTTAATTTTTTTTATTTTAATGTCAAATCTTTTTAATTTTATTTTTCTTGGATATTTTATACATTTACATTTCAAATGTTATTCCCTTTCCCCCTATCATATACCCCTCCCCCTTACCCTTCTTCTCTGAGGATGCTCCCACTCCCACATCAATGCCTTGCAATTCGCCTACTTTGAGGAAATGAACCTTCACAGAACCAAGGGCTTTTCTTCCTATTGATGCTGGACAATGCCATCCTTTGCTACATATGTGGCTGGAGTCACAGGTCCCTCCATGTGTACTCATTGGTTTGTGCTTTAGACCCTGGGAGCTCTGGTAGGGTCTGGTTGGTTGATATTTTTGTTCTTCCTATGGGGTTGCAAACCCCTTCAGATCCTTCAGTCTTTTCTCTAACTCCTTCATTGGGATTCCCTTGTTCAGTCCAATGGATAGCTGCAAGCATCCTCATCTGTATCAGTAGGGCTCTGGCAGAGCCTCTTAGGAGACAACCATATCTGGCTTCTTTCAGCAAGAACTTCTTGGCATCAGCAATAGTGACTGGGTTTGGTGGTTGCATATGGGATGGATAAGAAGAATCCCTTAGGTATACAAGCACTGTTGGGAAATATAAAATGAGACTTTTTGCAACCACTCTAAGGTCTCTCATCAAACAGTGACAGTCACAGATTTACTATATCAGCTACATAAAGATTTAAAAAAGATACTTCTTTCATCATTTTTAAAACAATAGCCCTGGTATTCTTCATATGATATTATGGGACTTATTATATCATGCCATTCTGATGTAAAAAGGAATCCCTAAGGTCTAAATTACTGTGGATTTAAACGTTGTCCTATTACTGATGGCTAAACTGCATTTGCACATTCTACATCACCTTTTCCATCTGATGAATTTGAACTATTTTTCAGCGGTCTCTGGGGAATTGAAATGGAAACCTACTTTGATATCTCAATACAATGAAAGAGTAGCAACAATTCCCTCAGTGCCACAAAGTTAGATGCACAGTGCTGAAGTAGTGTTTGTGACCAGCAAGCTGAGAAAGGCTCGGTTTTTGGTCTTTGTTTTTTGATATATACAATAGGAAAAAGAAAGTATGACCTTAAATTAATATTTTATTAGAAACATCATAAACCTAGTATGACTATAGGATGGTCATCATGTACAAATAAATAGGTTATTTATTTATAAAACTTACTTTAGTGATACCCCATGGGCATTAGGGTCAGAGATGCTAAGGTGCTAATTGCATCTATATTTGATATTCAAAAGTGAAGTTTCCCATTCAAGATATAAATGATTTGTTTTGAAGACAATACTGTAAAGTAGAACTTGAACACCCCATTGCTATTGATGTCAGCATTGCTATGGTTATCACGGCCATCACCATCACTATCTCTATTTTCAATATGTTTCCATCTGTTACCTTCTCAGAAAACATGGAAGCCAAACCTCTCTGTGGAGATGTGTTCTAATATCGTGGGTGTGGTATGAAAATATTTGTATATTTTCTTAATTATCATGAAGAGCATTGACTTTTAGCTCTCTACTCAAATCTTGATGATAAAGAAGACAAGGAAAGGTGGGCTGGGTATACAAAATATGAAATTTTATAATATGTTACTAGAAGAAAGAAGATTTGGGGGTTGTTTAAAATGTAAGGCCTAAAGTTCTTCTTGATCAATATACAAACTTGAGTGAAAATAGTTAGAATAAATTAAAGGTGAGAGACGAAACAAACCTTTTCATATCCCAGAGAAAGAGAGGAAGAGAGAGAAAGAGAGCAAGAGAGAGAGAGAGAGAGAGAGAGAGAGAATTTGAGTAATTAAGGACAAGCTTGCACTTTTATTTAATTAGCATAGTGTTTGCATTACATAGTAGAGCTGTATTAATCTGTCAATTGTTTTCCTGGTCCCAATTTTTTTTCTTAATCATTGATACTGAAAGTCATTCAGAATCCTCAATTACTAAGAGTGTCTCATCAAAATTGAGCCATTTGAGGCACCAATCAAAATTTATTCATCCTTCTAGTTATTCTAGTAAACCTAAGTCCAACTGCAAACAGTGAGTAGCTTGTGTGGGATAGAAATTAGAATATTTGGTTCTGAGGTTAGATTTATTAGTCTGTTTTAACAGGTCTTTATTTTTTAAAAAGCAATAGCATGATATTAACTACTCTTAGTTAAATATGAACAAACTGATTTCCTAAGTGTCCTAGTAAACACTTAGAAGTACTGTTTTATTTAATTTGACAACAGTTATAAGGAAACCATGCCCCTGTTTTAGGACTGAAGAGAATAATATTGAGATTTTGGGGCCAGTTTCCCAACAATCCAGATAAATGTCTGGTATTCTGAATTTTGGACAAACCCCACTGTCTGGGACTTGTCTTTAAAGATCAAAGAGACTAGGCCAGAAGTTTATGCTGTAAAGCTTATGCTTGTATCGTACTATATGAGTTTGCTATAGCTGAGTTCTTTCATAGAGCAACATTACTACCCACCACTCAAGAGAGAACAATCTACATATGTTTCTGGATATTAAGCTATGGATACAGCCTAGAGCTTGGATTGTATCTCCTCTATTTCTTTTCTGGCCACAACTTTCCTTAATCATGATACTACTACTATGGACTTTTAGCTCTCTACCAAGTCTATAAGTGTCAAAGTCAAGCCAATGTTGATGACATACCCCTTAATCTCAGCACCAACAAGGCGGATTCAGGTAGCTATTTAGACTTTCACGTATAATACACAAAGAACTGCTTCTTCTTCCTCTATTCTACCTCCTGCTGTACCTCCTATATTTCTTTCTCACTTATCCTATTTATTATTCTCAGAATTACTTGCTGCTTGAAACCTACCATTGATTTCAAAATATTTCCCAACCTTACCAACTACAATAATGTCTTCAAAAATATGAATCTGAGTTTAACCTTTGCCTTAAACTGAAGAATGTTGAATCTTCATTCCACAAGCCACAAATGTAGAATTAAGCCGTGAAAATATCTATGTAGCAATCTATTTTCTACAGATATTTTTTCCTTCTACAGCTGTGTTTATTAACTTAGAAAGTGCCTTAAGTTTTATCTGTCTTTAGTATAAACCCAGCATTCTCAAGCCACATGAAATTTAGTAGTAACTGAACTTATGTGAGTGTAAATTACATCTGTATCACTAATTATTCACATTATTATATCATGATATATGTCATATATATCACACATAAATATAGATATATATTTATTTTATATCACATAATATACTGTCATCTTGATATCCAAAAAATACATGTGAAAAATGACTAAGAAATTTAGTTCAGATTTATGGTCAAAATAAAAAAAGTACTAAAAAAATGCCTGAATGCTAATATTATCATGAGGACTAAGTAAGAAAGAGAGTGATGGCATTTAAAAATGTCAGCCTATGACAGGAACAGGATGTAGATCTCTCTTGAGAGACACAGCCAGAATACAGCAAATACATAGGCGAATGCCAGCAGAAAACCACTGAACTGAGAACAGGACCCCCGTTGAAGGAATCAGAGAAAGGACTGGAAGAGCTGAAGGGGCTTGAGACCCCATATTAACAACAATGTCAACCAACCAGAGCTTCCAGGGACTAAGTCACTACCCAAAAACTATACATGGACTGACCCTGGGCTTCAACTGCATAGGTAGCAATAAATAGCCTAATAAGGGCACTGGTGGAAGGGGAAGCCCTTGGTCCTGCCAAGGCTGAACCCCCAGTAAATGGTATTCTTTTGGGGAGGGCAGTAATGGGGGAGGATTATGAGGGGAACACCCATATAGGGGGAGGGGTTAGGAGATGTGGGCATGGAAACCAGGAAAGGGAATAACATTTGAAATGTAAATAAGAAATACCCAATTTAATAAAGAGGGGAAAAAATTCAAAATAATGTCAGCCTAGAGTGAATTGAGATAGATGAGAACCAAATATCTACCCAAATGAGACTAAATGTAGAGTCTGAAGAAGGTTGATTAAAATGTTCAGCGACACCCTGGGCAACATAGTGAATTCATACCTGGCTTTGGATAATTTAGGAAGACCATATCTTAAACAGAAAAGGTGAAAAGATGAGTTGGAACATACCATAATGCTAGCCAACTTGCCTACCTTATTCAAGTCTATAAGCTGAATCCTCTGTAGTAAAAACAAACAAACAAAAAAATTAGGATTCTGTTTGCTAGCTAGTTTTAAGTAGACTCAAGCTAGAGTTATCTAAAGGGAGTGTTCCTCAATCATGAATTGCCTTCCTAAGATCCAGCTGTAGGCAAGGCTCTGGGAGCATATTTTTAATTAGTGTCTGATGTGGGCAGGAACAGCCTACTGTTGCTAGAGCCATTCCTGGGCTTCTCATCCTGGATTTTATAAGAAAGCATGCTGAGCAAGCCACTAAGAGGTATTTCTTCAGAGCTTCACTATCAGTTTCTGCCTCCCAATTTTCCCTGGTTTGAGTTCCTGCCTTAGCATCCCTAAATGTATATATAGAACCAAAATTAACATTTTCCTACAAAAGTTGCTTTTGGTCATTACCTTAGGATTTCCATCGCTGGGAAGAGATACCATGACCAAAGCAACTCTTATAAAGGATAATATTTAATTGAGGATGGCTTAAGTTTCAGGGGTTCAATCCATTACCTTCTAGGCAGTAAGCATGTCAGAGTCTTGGTAAACATGGTGCTTGGGAAGAACTATTGACTGCTTTCTTCCCTTGGATAGATCTAGCAGGGAAAATTGGTATTCAGGACGAAGGCTTCTAGATCAGGTTTGAGCTCAATGCCTTCAAGAGATGTGGCCAGAGTGTGTGGTATCTTCAGGATTAGGATCTCATGCTAAATATCTGGGAAACGAGCAAGAGCAATGCCAATAATGTATGTTATTTTAAGGGTGTCTTGTCTGATCAACAAATTGAAAAGAAGTTTCACATTGTCACGCCTGACACTGGCTTTTGTTAAATAGTGTGGTTGAAGGGAGAAGTACTGCCACCCTACGTGCTTTAACTTCATTGCAATAGTGGTCTGTCTGTCTGTCTGTCTGTCTGTATGTATGTATGTACACATGTATATATGTATGTATGTACATATGTATGTATTTGCATATATACTAAAAGAAATATATATGTATGAATCATATAATGATATATAAACACATGTATATATATATTTGTATTTTATATTACATTATATTATAGTATACAAATATATGTATATATTTGAATATATGTATTTATATATACATATATATCAAGATTTTATATTATTTGTAGCAATTGTGAGGGTGACTCTTTCATAGGTTTCTTTCTGCTTTCATTTGCATATAAAAGGGCTACTGATATTTTTGAATTAAAGAGACAATTTCCTAAAGTGTACAACAATTACGCAGGCACTAAGCTCATGAGACTCATGAAACAAAAAAAGCCTCTATAGAGAAAATGGACACTGTCAGCAGACTAAATGGCAGTCCACAAAATTTCACTAACTTCATATCTAACAGAAGGCTTAATATCCAAAATATATAAAGAATTCAAGAAACTAGATATCAACAAACTAAATAATCCAAATAGAAAATGGAGTACAGAACTAAACAGAGACTTCCCAACAGGGGAATCACAAATGGCAAAGAAACACTTAAAAAAGTGTTCAGCATCCTTAGTCATCAGGGGAATGCAAATCAAAATGACCCTGAGATTCCATCTTAAACCTGTCAAAATGGCTAAGGTCAAAATCACAAGTGACAGCTCATGTTTGTGAGACTGTGGAGAATGGGGAACACTCCTACACTGTTGGTGGGAGTACATACTTATACAGTCACTTTTGAAGTCAACATGGCAGTTTCTTGGAAAATTGGAAATCATTCTACCTCAAGACCAGATACCACACTCCTGAGCATATACACAAAGGACACTCCATTCTCTCAAAAGGACACTTGTTCAACTATCGTCAGCGAAGCTTTATTCATAATAGCAAGAAACTGGAAACAACCTCAACGTCCCTCAAGTGAAGAATAGATAAAGACATGTGGTATATTTAAGCAATGCAGCGTTTCTCAGCTGTTAAAAATGGCATCATGTTATTTGCAGACATATGAATGGAACTAGAAAAAAAAATCTTGAGTGAGGCAATCCAGACCCAGGAAGACAAACAGGGTATGTACTCAGTTGTAAATTGATGTCAGCCATAAAGTAAAAGACAATCATGCTATAGGCCATAGACCCAGAGAGGGTAAGAAGGAGAGCTTAAAAGGGAAAAGCAAGGATTTCCCTGGGAAGGGGAAATAGAATAGATTTCACCAGTGGACTGGGGACAAGGGATAGTTGGGAATAGAAGAGATCAGATAAAAAAAAAACAACAATTGGAATTGAGTGATATTTTAACAGTGAGGTAAAACCTGGTGTAATGGGAGTTCCGTGATATCTACAACAGCAACCTGAGAAAACCCTCCTAGTAAGGGGATCCACAGAGCCTGAACCAGAAAAGGCTTCAAGTGCAGAGCAGTTGCAGAGTACCACAGCCAAACATTTGGCATAGCTCACTAAGTCCCAAGGAGGAAGGTAAGGAAGGATTGGAAAAACCAGGGGCTCAGGGCCCCACTAAGAGACCCAGCCCATAGAATCCATTAACAGGGACTCATAATGGGCAAAGATCGGGAAGCCTGTAAGGCTGGCCTAGGTCCTCTGGGTATGTGTCATTGCTGAGTAGCTTTGAGTTAGTGTTGGACTCGTAACAGTGGGTGCAGGGCCTGCTGTGACTGTCTTGCTTACTTGTAGTACCATTTTTCTCCTACTGAATGGCTTGTCCATTTTCGATGTGATGGTATGTGTTTTGTCTTATTGTGCCTAGTTATGTAGTCTTAGATTGATGTCCCAGGGAGGCCTACTCTTTTCTGTGGGGAGGGAGAGTAGGGATAGATCTGTGGCATAGGGAAGGTGTAGTGTAAGTTAGGGGGAAGGAAGAGAAAAGGGGTGGAATCTGCAGTCTTCATATAATATATTAGAGAAGATTAAAAATACTAATATCTTAGCTTCAGAAAAGAAAAAAGAAACAAAATCCATATGTTGTCTATAATAAATTCATCATATCATCATACATACCTTTAAATATAGGAACCACCTATAAGTGTAATGATGAAAACTATCTTCCAAGTAAATGGAGCAAAGAAGCAATCTAGTGTCAGTATTCTAATACTTGCCAAAATAGATTTCAAAATAAAACAATTCTGAAGAGATATAAAATAGTTCTTTCTGGTTATAGAAAATATAAGCAAGAAGTTATTACAATCCTAAACATATATGTGCTAAACTCAGGTCCATCAAATGAGACAAATTAGAATATCATTGGGCTTAAAGGAACAGGGTGACACAGGCTCAGTTAACAGTAGGTGATTCTAATACTTCACTTTCTCCATAGACAGATCATTTGGACAGAAACCAAAAAGAAACACCAGAAGTAACTGAAATAATACATGAAACAGACCTTACATCTATTCTTCAGAATATCCCATTTAAACATCAAAGAAGACATTCTCCTCAGTCTCCCAAATGTCATTCCCGCTAATCCTAATGATTGCCTCTCGTCATTTAATCAGACAGTAATATGAGGTGTCACTGGCTCTACATCTTTATTTCATGTTCATGTGTTCACATCTCTCTCGATGGGAACTATGTTGAGCTCCTTAACTCAGACCTATGACTTCAAACCACAAATTAGGACAAATGCCCTAGATGTGATTCCATTTTCTAAATCAACACATTTATTTTCTTTCTTAAACAAATCTGATGACATAATTCTTTGTTAATTATTTTTTATTCACTGGATTTTTTAAATTTACATTTCAAATGTTATCCCCTTTCCCAGTTTCCTGTCCATAAGCCCCATATCTCATCCCCCTCCCCCTTCTTCTATGAAGGTGTTCTACTGGCTTTTTGTCATGTGGGTGCTCTTTCTCATCCCCTCCAATATTTTAGAATTTCTGCCAGTGAAAATGTCTGCACATAATGGTAACTACCTCGCCATCATCAAGGAACAAAGATTTTAGTACTAGGATTAATGAATATACAGCAGACATTTTTGATGACTGACTTTAGCCTGTATCAACAGGTATTTATTTAATTCTAGCATGACCTTGGACCCAAAGACAACAAATGAAGATGTAATCAGTTATATGAGTGATTATAGGGTGTCATGCTGTAAAGGAGGTAAGAACTGCACTAGCTGCTTGAAGCAGCTTGAGTTGGAAAGCATTGAGTTTATTTCTTTATATCTCTTAAAGAGTTCTTATTGTACTCCATATATTTGTTAGGTTAGAGAAAATTAATTTCACTTAGCTTTTTGTAACTGAGCATAAGAAATTTCTGTGTGCACTACTTGTTAATAAAAGGACACTTGTTAGCTTTGGTGAATTATTTGACTTTAAAAATTGTTAGATAAAATATCAAAGGAAGGACTCATTTCTTGGCCTATTTCTCTGAGAACATTTTCAGGGACTTATGAAAGCATTCATTAGAAGTGAATCACATTGTATTTCCTTCAAATAAGTTTTCCATTCAAGCAACACTTAATTCATAGTTTATACATTCAGGGCCAAATAGCTACACAGTCCACATTCCATGGGAGGTACCAAAAATTTATAAGATGTTTCAGGCTTCCTGAATGTAGAGGTTATTATGTCTACAGAGATGATAGCAAGTGCAATGGAATAGTAAGACTGTCAACATCCCTTTGATGTCTTTTAAACAAAGCTATAATGGACACCAACCCATTCTCACTCAATGTGATCCTATGATAGAAAAATGTTGTTTGAGTCTTGGGATCTTAGGTATGCAATGAACCCAGATCTCATTCCAAACTCTTTTGATTTTTGTAGTGAAAATATTTTCATTCTTTAGATTTCAGCCTCATTAAATTTGTACGCTGCAAAGGCAGATAAATAGCATTCCTCGCATTTCTTCGTGTGACAGTCTCAGTAATTTCAAGAGGCCTTTACCAATTTACCACACTACAGTATCCAGCATAGGGAATTCATGCCTTACGACTCATGTATGTGTTTAAGCTGGATGCCACTGCGAACAGTCAGCAGTGCATCTGTAAATGTAGAATAACTATTTTCCTAAGAGAAACAAACCATGAGTCAATTACCATAAAGGATAATTGATTAGTAGGAAAATCCACTTTGCCTCCCTTAAAATACCACATAAAGCTAAATTCATTATTGTTTCCTTGTTTGAATGTAGAAGAAGATTCTTTCTGCCACTTTTGTATTTTTCTCAGACTGAAACCTTGATTTTTTTTTTAGATGTGCTTATAGCTTTTAGGCTACTAGAAATACAGGCAGCAGCTAAGACAGCTTTGAGGAACTTGGTATTTCTGGTAATGACATAATTAGACTGCAATAATGATATTTCATTGTGATTCTAAAAACATTTCAAGTAGGATGAAAATCATAGATATGAACACAGAAAAATCTACAATAAAATATATTTTGAATAAATATTACTATGGCATAAAACTGTGATTTAACGATGTTCTACAAGATTTACTCTTATTATTTATTGAAGTGGCTTTCTGTTTAGTGAATGAGATATTTTTGTTTCCAGTCAATGACTTCTTCAATAAGCCCACAGAGAGTTTTCTTTAAAAAAGAAAAAAAAGCATTCTAGGAATGGATAAAAAAAAATACTTCTCTCCAAATTTCCCCCTTTTGATTTGAAACTTTACATGATTCAATAGTATTTCCAGTCCTTGTCTCTTCCAGTCTATAAGGAAAGTAAAGGCCTCCTTGACATTTTCTCTATGGAGATTTGAGGAATTTCCAGCCTTTTCCCTCTGCCCATTTACACATATATCTGAATGTACACAGAGGAGGCAGAGGTCAGGGAATATTGGGTAGAGTGCAGGAAGCAATGAAGTACTCCTGGTAATCCTCCAAATAGATCATTAGCCCCTTTAGGACTAAATACATGACTCTTATATGAACGAGTAGTAATGGAAAACATTCTGTGTTGAACAGGAAGCTATGTAGATGTAGACTACCTCCTCATTGACTATGGGCTACTCCCTGACTTAAGTATTGGGGTACAGAGGCTACAGTGTCTATGTAGTATTCCTGTACAAGTCTGTAAATATCAACCTCTGTCAATTGCAGCAGTTTCTAGGAGGTGGATGAGGAAATTCTATAATTTCTTTTCTGATGTGAACAAGAAGCACTGTGATAGGATATTATGCTAGGGAATAAGATACCATTGGCCTAGCATTTAAGATTTGGACTCTGGCACCAAAAACGTTTGGATAATAAGAAAAAGTCTCAAAGTTTCAACCTGTAGTCAGAAGGTTCTAAAATGAAACATGGGATTTTATTTTCTACTGCTTTCCTCTCTGCTCCTTCAACTTTCATCCTTATTGGCAATACCTGTATTTGGCCCATTGAGGCAGAGAACCATAAATACAAGAATTGAATTTAAAACTTACTTGGCCTTGAGAAATGTACTTGTCTGTAGGGAGTTATAATTTTTTGTATTTATCAAATGGAAAAATCCACTCATGTTCCTGGGGATGAAATAAGAAGAGACAATGCCCAACAGGAAGCGCTATTACTGTTTCAGTTAGCTATGGAGTATCTCAAACAAATCTACCCTAATAGGCAACTCTCCACCCTCCAACCCCAAGTCTTCCCTAAGTCATTGAAATATGCTTCCTCCTCAGTTTTTGCTTCCTTTATATGCCCGTATAATACCTGACTGTATTGCTGTTTTAAACACTCTACTGTGCTCTACCTTGGAGCTTTACCCTTAATTTAGACATGTAAGTGTTGTGTAATTGTGACAGATTGTTGGGCTTGATAGACAAGATACAACTTAGCCAGGTTTTTGCCTGATTGGAATTTTAATGTCCTTTTAACCATAGATCAAATCTCTTTACATACACTATCAACCAGTAGAATGATGTTGTAATAAACGAAGTCAGAGGGTAGAATATATGAAAGCTCCTGTCTTCAGTGTAGCTCCTCTTCTGAGTAGAATGAGGAAACTGAGGTGGCTGTCTGGATGAATTAGGCTCAGGCTGAAACTGGAGAATAAAGCCGTAAAATCGCTCCTGTGGTTTGCTGCCCTGAACTGGTTTCATAGCCTTATCTGAGCTGCCTTGTATTTGTTCAGATAAAGAGATATGTCACAAAGCATATATCATAACTCTATTAATCATCTCATTACAAATGACACAAATGTGAAGAAGGGGGCCCACTTATTCACTCTTCATCACAGACTCCTTAGCAGTCAACCCACATCCACCCACTCTGACATTTCCTGATCCAAACTGTATAGTAATTCCTCTCCTTATCCTATGTATTCCACACGTTCTTTCAGGTCAGTACACAACTGCTGTTACTTCTGAGAGTTTGAGAAAAATTCATACTCCCACATCCATCTATAAAGATTATTCAAGGTCTTGACAACAGCAACTCTTTCTTCCCCCACAAAGAAAAGTAACTTTTTTTCTTACATTGGAGGTTTTATGATGTGCCTTAAAATATGACTGTGAAAAAATAAGTTTCAGAAAGAGAATCATTTGGAATTGTGTGGCCCTTCATTTGATGACACGTTATTATAACATACTATCACAAATTTGAGGCCCTCCTAAGTCCACTCTAACACTCTAACACTTACTGAGCTTTCTTGCTGTCGCTGGACATGGAATCACCTGAATCACATTGAACAATTCATCCATAACCTCTTCCCCTCACTCTCCAATATTATAGTTAAGACAGTCTGGGCTGGGTCCCAAAAAAAGTGATGAGTGCTTTGAACAATTAAACGTGTGGCCTGGTCAAGAATCACTTATCTAGGGCATATGACGCAGGGGCAAAGAATGGAGACTTTGGAGTTAGCCTCACTAGAAGTCAGATGTTCATTTTCCCATCAGCAATTAAAATTTAAGGGTTTTTGTTTAACCTTCTTCCGCTTTCATTTCACCAAGATACTCCTTTAACAATGCTTAAGGGCTATTATGATAGCAGAATAACATAATAACTGGGGCCTTAATGAATGCCTAATGCATTGTTACTGCTAAGTGGATGATTTTGGCATGAGAATTCTATTTCTCATGATTTTATGGTGTATCTTTTAGTAAATACAGGAGTCAGGAACAGGAATTTCATTGATTGAATTTTATTAAAATCTCTGAATTTGAACATATCACATAAGAATGATGATAACTGAGAACATTTGTGTGTTATGAGGACATGATGTTCTATATTGTATCTTTATATAAATTATATTTTTGAATTTATCAAAAGTTTTAGAACCATTTTGCTCGATTTTAAGACAGAAGGGAGTTTGAGACTTTGAAAACTGTTCTCAAGTAACCTTGTATGGAAAGCTCGTGTTAAACTAAGGTCACTCTAATTCTAAAGTCAGAAGTCTTCATCATTATACTGTATTACCCTGAAATCAATCTGCATGAGGTAAATATGCAACTTTGCAAAGAAACAACTCTGTATCCTTCCCTGACTAAGGAAATTCAGAGACTACAAACGAAAGCAAGCTTCTTAGGCATGCAGCCATACAATACAACACACAAGACAGACACAGAGAACCCATCGTACTGGGGAATGGACTCATTGTCAAGGCTATCTTGAAATCGTTACTAACTTTATCTATTAATTTATGTTTAGCAAGTGAAATCTGGTAGAACAGCAGAAGATGCACAAGTCACTTAGAGGCCTAGCTCACATCACCTTTTCTCCCTCTTCTTAGTGATTGGTGACCAAGAGGCGTCTAGGACCTTATACTTCACCCAGATGTATCCTTCATATTCACATTCTGCTAGTGCTTTTACCTCACTGCAAAGGTGCCATGCTCACAATAACTGCAGAGAATGTGTATATTCCCAGAACTTGCTGCTCATTAAGCAGGTAAGATGGCAAAGGTTCCTGCTCATTCTTTTGCAGGAATCCAGCAATGGGTAAGTGATGGGGGCCGCCCATCTTCTTTGTGATGGTGTCTTACATTGGAGTTCTATTGCTGTGAGGAAGCACCATAACTGTGGCAACTTTCATAAATGAAAACATTTAATTGGGACTGGCTTACAGTTCAGAGGCTTATTTCACTATCATCATGACAGGAAGCATGGTAACATGCCAGCAGACACAGTGCTAGAGAGGTAGGTAAGACTTCTACATCTGAATCAGCAGGATCTGGCAGCAGGAAAAGTAAAGGTGTCTTTAGGCTTGGCTTGAGCTTCTGGGACCTCAAAGCTCACACACCTAGCCGTACTTCCCCCAACAAAGCCACACCTACTCCAAGAATGCCATGCCTCCTAATAGTGCCACTTCTTATGGGCCTAGGCAGACCATCTTTATTCAGACCACCACATTATACTCCCTGGACCCCATAGACTTACAGACATTTCAAAATATAAGATGCATTTCGTCTAACATCAAAAGTCCCCATAGTCTATAACAGTCTCAAACTTGTTTAAAAATCCAAAGTTCCTTCTGGGACTTATGCAATCTCTTAATTGTAACCCCTTGTAAAAATCAAAATGAAAAAAAAAAGCATCACATTCTTCAACATGTAATCTCACACACACACATATATAGATAGATTAGATATAGATATAGATATAGATATAGATATAGATATAGATATAGATATAGATATAGATATAGATATAGATATAGATATAGATATATAACCATTTCAAAAGGAGAAAGAGAACATAGCAAAGACTTGATCAAAGCAAAACAGAAAACAAGCTGTGCAAATTCCAAACTTTGCATCTCCATGGAAGATGTCAAAATGTTCTTTAGATCTTCAAGTCTTTTCATTTTTGTTGACTGCAACACATTTTTTTTCTCTTAAGTTGGTGCCAATCCCTCTTAGAAGCTTTCCTTGGCACGTATTCCTCAGCTCTGGTGCCTCCGATATTTTGAGGTCTCCAAGGCAACCCAGACTTCACCTTTACAGAATCATACAAAGACAACCCAGACTCATCCTTGTACTCAGCAGCTTTCCTTAGCCATGAAGGAAGATTCCATAACCCGTTCTTTATTCTTGACTCTAAAGCCAGAACCACGGGACAGAAGCTGCCAAGTTCTGCTGCTTGGTGAGTCTGGTACAATTACATCTTGTTCAATTACATCTCTATCAGCTTTCTCTTTTCAGTGATTTCCCTTACTTACCCAGCTTGACTGTCCTAAAACTTGATTTGTAGACCAGGCTGACCAGATTCAGAGATTCAGAAGCCTCTACCTCCAGAGTGTTAGAATTAAAGGTATCTGCCACCACACACACGTCTAAGCTTGTCTTTAATCCATGTCACAAGTTAGATGCTTAGCAGGGTGGGATCTTTTCCTGAGCTCTCCAGTATCTTTATTCCATTCAACAACAGGATTTTCTTTACTATGCCTTGAACACACCTTTGTTCCACTTCTTGGTGCTCTTTTTCTTTTAAATTGCACATTTTCTTAACTTTCTTTCCTCAACGTCTTCCCTTTCACTATAGATCTGCATTGAATATGGCCACTAATCACCATACTAGATGTTTTGAAATCTTTCTATAAACATAGTTAATCCAGACTTCTTAAATTTAACCTCAGACAGATTTATCATTTATGTATGTATGTATATATGTATGTATGTATGTATTTGGGCAAGGGCAGCAAGTAGTCACAGTTTCCACCAAATTATCACAAGTATAGTCTCTAGGTCAAATACTAATATTCTTCTCAGAAGTCTCTTGAGACAGGCGTCCACAGTTAAATCATCATCAACATACTATCTTCCATGCTCCTACTAATATGTTCCATTAAATTATGCTTCAATTATCCCACTGCTTTTCTAAAACAACATCCTAAGTTCCATAATCCTCTAAACAAAAATATGGTCCAGCCTATGACAACAATAATCCAGTCCCTGGTACTAAATCCTGTCTTAATTATCTATTGTTGTGAGGAGATACCATGGCCAGGACAACTCTTATAAAATAAACTTAATTAGGGGTGATTGAGAGTTGAGAGTTTTAGTCCATTATCATCAAGTAAGGAAGCATAGTGCTATGCAGGCAGACACAATGGTGGAGAAATAACTGAGAGTTCTACGCTTGGATCAGCAGGCAAAAGGCAAAGCAAATGAGCCACCGTGTCTGGTTTGAGCTGCTGAGACTTCAAAGCCCACCAGCAGTGACTCATTTCTTCCCACAAACTTATACATCCTAACAGTGCTATGCTCTATGGGCCTATGAGGGCCATTGTTACACAAACCAGCACAAAGGCATTGGTAATTTTCCCACACCCAGTTGAACCATGCATTTTCATTTTGTACTGACATCTGATATTGCCTGTTGAAAATGAATAAGGTGACATGGCATGATTTGAAAAGGACACATGTTGAAGTTTATGAGTTCAAGTCCACATTAAAAACGTGTTTGTACCACAAATGCCACCTCAATCACTCACTGTGGGATATCAAATTAATTCCATCTCTAAGACTCAGTTTGTTCTTATAAAATTGTCATAGTAGTTACACTAATCTCATGAACTTACAATAGAACAAAATAAAATATAGGCCATTGCTTTATCAAAGTCTAGGACATCGTAAATGCTGAAGAAATGTATTCTTTACTGATTATGCTTTCCTTAACAATTCTTTTTTCCCTAAAGGGTGGAGCTATGTGTGTCACAATAATTTGAGAGGATCCCTATGAATAAGGAAATATTGCTCATATACATCCTCTTTATTATCCCTTATCTTATTCATTAGGTTTTACCAAGAAACACCATATACATGCATTTCCTATCTGTTCAGAAAATCCAAGGGCATGATTCTCCTATGTCACTTATTCATTAGTAGTCTTAGGACGCATACCTTATCTGCAATGAAAACTCTTGCATTGCATCTTCTGTCTCCATTCTCTGAAATTCTATTATGAAAATAGAGTGGGATGACTACTGAAATCTCAAATGTCTCTCCTTGATCATCCATCCTCTCATCTTAACAGGACTCACGAATATCCATGTATTATCTACTCTTTCCTCTTGTACATATGTTAATATTCCTTGGAACACTGAACATTACTTTTAAGGAATCTAGGATATGTGATGGACATGAGAGAATATTATCATCCCCTTTCCCTTTATGTTTTTAAACATATTAATCATTGTATTCTTTGACCAGAAATGAGGAGTAATACTCTTTTTATATATTAATTAATCATTTTATTTTTTATATAACATTTTAAATGTTATCCACCTTTCTGGTTTCCTCTGAATGAACCTTGCTACCCCATCCCCTTCCACTTCATCTGTAAGAGGGTGCTCCGTAATCTAAAAATGAAAGTGACAATACAATTCTTTACCTTTAAAATACTGTTTTTCATGGAAATAAATGTATATGGTTGTGAATCTTAGGAAGCTCAAGATATACATCTCTTGCCACAGTTTATATCATCTAGGAAAAGATGAAAAATATCTTCTGAATAAAAGCTACATCAACAGATATTAATTACCAAGTTTTTATAAAGAAAGGTAATAGAATATAAGTATACAATAAAACTTAACTCCTATTGATAAAGTAGTGCTTGGCATTGCGAGGAGACAGGAAAGGCCATTAATGAAGGTGAAGCCTCAAGTGAAATGGATGGGCCAGGACTGAAATGGTCAAGCAAAAATGTCGATGCTTGGCACTATCAGAGCTTTTGAGAAGCTATCGGTGAAACCACGTTGCCACAGAAGACACTATCATATTGGAGATGCCAGTACCATGGAATGTCCACCAAGAACAGCAGCAGCAGTGGAGTAGAGCCAGCCAAAACCTAGAATAAAAGCTATGTGCAGAGGGCAGAGGTGGAAAAGTGACCTAAATCTTTAGGAGGAGCCCAGAAGTTATTGTGTTGGAACCAGACACTAGAACAAGAAGCTGTGAAAATGAAGTTGCCTTAGAAACCTCAAGATGTTAGCCAGAGACATGGGATACCTGCTGAGGAAGGCTGCGAACAGGGAGTGGAGACAGCCCAAGAGAAAATTTATATTGCAGTCAACAAAACTGAAACAAGTTGGACGTCAGATAGAGATACAGAGTTTGAGGTTATCCAGCTGGTTTTGGTTTTTCTTTGGTCCAGTACTTCCTCACTATGATGTTTGGAATGATAATATATATCCTGTGATATTGGAAATATGTGAACATTTTTTTAAATTTGATTTTATGTGGGATTACAGATAAGAGATTGTATGTATCTCAGAAGAGACTTTGAGAATTTGAATTGTTGAGACTGTGTACTTTTGAAATTAAACTAAATATGTTTGCATTATGCTATGGCTAGATAAAGCCCCAATAGACTCATGTGTTTGAACAAGCCTATTGGGGGCAGGGAGTGGAATTTGGTGATTTGAATATAATTGGCCCATTGGCACTTTCAGGAGGTGTGGCCTTATTGAACAGGGTTAGCCTTGTTAACCAATGTGTGTCACTGTGGAGGTGGGGCTTTGAGATCTCATATACATGCTTATGTCTGGCCAGTGTGATCCAGATCTTCCTCCTGGCTACCAGTAGAAGACTGTCTCTTCCTGGCTGCCTTTATATCAGGATATAGAACTCTCAGCTCTTCCTGTATTAAGTCTTCCTGGATGCTGCCATATTTCCCACCATGACTATAATGGACTGAACCTCTGAAACTGTAAGTCAGCCCTATTTAAATATTTGTCTCTATAAGAGTTATCTTCGTCAAGTTCTCCCTTCATAGCAATGAAACCCTAACTAAGATAGCTGTGATATGCATTTAATCCCTTGGGCGCATCTTTGAGGTCATTGTTGGAGATTTCATACCTCACATTACACAGATAATATCTTCTTTAAGGACTAAACAGCCATTAAAATTAAAAGTCAATAAAGATACTCTCTTGGACAACTCATTACATTTCTGCTCACTACACGTGTGTGTATTCTTTCCCTTTAAGGTAGACAAGAAACACACAACATTCTTATAGCAATTATGGACAAAAGAGATCTTCATAATGGAGTCATCTATCTTTTTCCCACTAACATAACATCTACCTTAGGAAAGTATCGTAAGTTGAGGCCTTTTCAGAAAATGATTAAATGCTAATTGTTAGACATCTACAAATATTGGTGTGTATAAATCAAGATGGTGCAAATGAACAATTGGTATTTTCTATACCTGATTTTGAAGGAAAATAAAAACATCTCTTCACTGACCAATGAATAATGAAACCTCTTTCCAAATTGATTTACCAACGACACATTTTTTTATATTAAGCTCCACTGTGATACAAATTCTTGACTAAGGCTCAGAATATAGGTATGAAATACCTCCTTTGTAAATTCTAAGTTAACATAGCATATACTTTGGAATAAATAGTGGGTATTTGTTAACTTGATATTCAAAGTCCTACCTATGAATTGTTACACTCTGAAATACTCATTAATAGAATGTGCATAGTGATATAACAGAACAAATATTAAGCATCATTTCAGACTTGAGATCAAGAAGGACCTTCCTCCCATAAAGAATGATCATCTGACAGAAAGAAGTATAATGAAAAAGAATTGAAGAGGTGAACACATTGATAGCAAGAACACAAAAAGAACCAGTTTTAAATGATAATATGATGGCAAAGTAAAATGTTTCATGCACATTGGAAAAAATTTAATTGTTTCTTTTTATCTAGTAGAGAATAGAATTTATTTGGGGACCTGGGAGGGGGCGCATTGAGTAGGGAAGAGAGAAAGGGGAAAGAGGGAAAAAGGGGCCAGAGAGAGAGAGAGAGGAAGGGTCAATTTCATAGTTCTTACAAGTGTCTTATAATTCGAACTCTATTAAATTAATCCCCGCCCATTAAATGAGAGAATTAAAGCATGAATAGAGTATATAAAAGGCAGGCTTATAGGGGCTGGGGATTTAGCTCAGTGGTAGAGCGCTTACCTAGGAAGCACAAGGCCCTGGGTTCGGTCCCCAGCTCCGAAAAAAAGAACCAAAAAAAAAAAAAAAAAGGGCAGGCTTATTGGGAAGCTGTTCTTGGGTGGATGACTGATCCCATTGAAAAAGGCAAGGAAAGTCACCATGGGGAGGCAGACAAAGGGGAGGAGGAAGGTAAGGAAAGAAAGAACATGTGCATGCAGGACAAGAAAAAAATTCAGAGAGAATTAGAGAGAGAGAGAGAGAGAGAGAGAGAGAGAGAGAGAGAGAGAAACAGAACCAAAATGTATGAAGCTTCTGGAGGAGAGGAGACCCAGCCCTTGGGATGGAAAATTCAGGATAGAGAGCAATATTTGCCAGCTGAACCTTGTAACAGGTAGGGACTAAGTGATGCTTGGAGAACATGAAAGCCAAGTCTGCTTTGGTATGTTAAATAAGCACATTAGTCCCTTTTCACAAGTCTAAAACCCAACTTCAAACTGAAATACTTAAATGCATAAGCTAGTTTTATTTATGGTTGCCCTACAGAAATAGTGTAGGTATAATTTAATGAAAAATAGAAAATAAGTGGTGAACCCACATAACAGTACCCTGCTTAGGGCTAAACATGGACAGATTACTGATATATTTACTGGTTACTAATCGATATATTTGGTGTATATAAAAGTCAAAAGCATAATTTCAGACACAGAAGTTTATAACTGTAATTTCAGCTCTTGGGAACTGAGGAAGAGGATGACCAGGCATTCAAACACTCAAGAAAAATGTGTGCATCATAGTTCATTCTGTATCTAGGATGCAGAGTAAGATCTGTTTTCAAGAATGTCAAAAGGAGAGTGTAGAGGAGAAGGAACATGGAAGTAGAGCAAGGGAGGAGGAGGAACGGAGGAGAAGGAAGAAGAATTAGAGCAAGAGCAACTAAGAGAGAGGAGAAAGAGAGACCCAACCGCCTGGTCAGGTGGGTACTCCTGAGGCTGCAGAGCGGAAGAGACCACCAACACTGCTCACCCCTGCCCACATCCCTGGCCCAAGAGGAAACTGTATAAGGCCTCTGGGCTCCCGTGGGGGAGGGCCCAGGAGCGGCAGGACCCCTGCCTGAGACACCGCCGGACCCTGAAGGAAACAGACCGGATAAACAGTTCTCTGCACCCAAATCCCGTGGGGGGGAGAGCTAAACCTTCAGAGAGGCAGACAAGCCTGGGAAACCAGAAGAGACTGTTCCCTGCACACACATCTCGGACGCCAGAGGAAAAAGCCAAAGACCATCTGGAACCCTGGTGCACTAAAGCTCCCGGAAGGGGCGGCACAGGTCTTCCTGGTTGCTGCCGCTGCAGAGAGCCCGTGGGCAGCACCCCACGAGCGAACTTGAGCCTCAAACCACAGGTAAGACCAAATTTTCTGCTGCAAGAAAGCTGCCTGGTGAACTCAAGACACAGGCCCACAGGAACAGCTGAAGACCTGTAGAGAGGAAAAACTACACGCCCGAAAGCAGAACACTCTGTCCCCATAACTGACTGAAAGAGAGGAAAACAGGTCTACAGCACTCCTGACACACAGGCTTATAGGACAGTCTAGCCACTGTCAGAAATACCAGAACAAAGTAACACTAGAGATAATCTGATGGCGAGAGGCAAGCGCAGGAACCCAAGCAACAGAAACCAAGACTACATGGCACGATCGTAGCCCAATTCTCCCATCAAAACAAACATGGAATATCCAAACACACCAGAAAAGCAAGATCTAGTTTCAAAATCATTTTTGATCATGATGCTGGAGGACTTCAAGAAAGACGTGAAGAACTCCCTTAGAGAACAAGTAGAAGCCTACAGAGAGGAATCGCAAAAATGCCTGAAAGAATTCCAGGAAAACATAAATAAACAAGCAGAAGCCCATAGAGAGGAGACACAAAAATCCCTGAAAGAATTCCAGGAAAACACAATCAAACAGTTGAAGGAATTGAGGATGGAAATAGAAGCAATCAAGAAAGAACACAGGGAAACAGCCCTGGATATAGAAAACCAAAAGAAGAGACAAGGAGCTGTAGATACAAGCTTCACCAACAGAATACAAGAGATGGAAGAGAGAATCTCAGGAGCAGAAGATTCCATAGAGATCATTGACTCAACTGTCAAGGGTAATGTAAAGCGGAAAAAGCTACTGGTCCAAAACATACAGGAAATCCAGGACTCAATGAGAAGATCAAACCTAAGGATAATAGGTATAGAAGAGAGTGAAGACTCCCAGCTCAAAGGACCAGTAAATATCTTCAACAAAATCATAGAAGAAAACTTCCCTAACCTAAAAAAAGAGATACCCATAGACATACAAGAAGCCTACAGAACTCCAAATAGATTGGACCAGAAAAGAAACACCTCCCATCACATAATTGTCAAAACACCAAACGCATAAAATAAAGAAAGAATATTAAAAGCAGTAAGGGAAAAAGGTCAAGTAACATATAAAGGCAGACCTATCAGAATCACACCAGACTTCTCGCCAGAAACTATGAAGGCCAGAAGATCCTGGACTGATGTCATACAGACCCTAAGAGAACACAAATGCCAGCCCAGGTTACTGTATCCTGCAAAATTCTCAATTAACATTGATGGAGAAACCAAGATATTCCATGACAAAACCAAATTTACACAATATCTTTCTACAAATCCAGCACTACAAAGGATAATAAATGGTAAAGCCCAACATAAGGAGGCAAGCTATACCCTAGAAGAAGCAAGAAACTAATCGTCTTGGCAACAAAACAAAGAGAATGAAAGCACACAAACATAACCTTACATCCAAATATGAATATAACGGGAAGCAATAATCACTATTCCTTAATATCTCTCAATATCAATGGCCTCAACTCCCCAATAAAAAGACATAGATTAACAAACTGGATACGCAACGAGGACCCTGCATTCTGCTGCCTACAGGAAAGACAGACACTACCTCAGAGTGAAAGGCTGGAAAACAACTTTCCAAGCAAATGGTCAGAAGAAGCAAGCTGGAGTAGCCATTCTAATATCAAATAAAATCAATTTCCAACTAAAAGTCATCAAAAAAGATAAGGAAGGACACTTCATATTCATCAAAGGAAAAATCCACCAAGATGAACTCTCAATCCGAAATATCTATGCCCCAAATACAAGGGCACCTACATATGTAAAAGAAACCTTACTAAAGCTCAAAACACACATTGCACCTCACACAATAATAGTGGGAGATTTCAACACCCCACTCTCATCAATGGACAGATCATGGAAGCAGAAATTAAACAGTGATGTCGACAGACTAAGAGAAGTCATGAGCCAAATGGACTTAACGGATATTTATAGAACATTCTATCCTAAAGCAAAAGGATATACCTTCTTCTCAGCTCCTCATGGCACTTTCTCCAAAATTGACCATGTAATTGGTCAAAAAACCGGCCTCAACAGGTACAGAAAGATAGAAATAATCCCATGCGTGCTATCGGACCACCACGGCCTAAAACTGGTCTTCAATAACAATAAGGGAAGAATGCTCACATATACGTGGAAATTGAACAATGCTCTACTCAATGATAACCTGGTCAAGGAAGAAATAAAGAAAGAAATTAAAAACTTTTTAGAATAATGAAAATGAAGGTACAACATACCCAAACTTATGGGACACAATGAAAGCTGTGCTAAGAGGAAAACTCATAGCGCTGAGTGCCTGCAGAAAGAAACAGGAAAGAGCATATGTCAGCAGCTTGACAGCACACCTAAAAGCTCTAGAACAAAAAGAAGCAAATACACCCAGGAGGAGTAGAAGGCAGGAAATAATCAAACTCAGAGCTGAAATCAACCAAGTAGAAACAAAAAGGACCATAGAAAGAATCAACAGAACCAAAAGCTGGTTCTTTGAGAAAATCAACAAGATAGATAAACCCTTAGCCAGACGAGAGGACACAGAGAGTGCGTCCAAATTAACAAAATCAGAAATGAAAAGGGAGACATAACTACAGATTCAGAGGAAATTCAAAAAATCATCAGATCTTACTATAAAAACCTATATTCAACAAAACTTGAAAATCTTCAGGAAATGGACAATTTCCTAGACAGATACCAGGTATCGAAGTTAAATCAGGAACAGACAAACCAGTTAAACAACCCCATAACTCCTAAGGAAATAGAAGCAGTCATTAAAGGTCTCCCAACCAAAAAGAGCCCAGGTCCAGACGGGTTTAGTGCAGAATTCTATCAGACCTTCATAGAAGACCTCATACCAATATTATCCAAACTATTCCACAAAATTGAAACAGATGGAGCCCTACCGAATTCCTTCTACGAAGCCACAATTACTCTTATACCTAAACCACACAAAGACCCAACAAAGAAAGAGAACTTCAGACCAATTTCCCTTATGAATATCGACGAAAAATACTCAATAAAATTCTGGCAAACCGAATTCAAGAGCACATCAAAACAATCATCCACCATGATCAAGTAGGCTTCATCCCAGGCATGCAGGGATGTTTTAATATACGGAAAACCATCAACGTGATCCATTATATAAACAAACTGAAAGAACAGAACCACATGATCATTTCATTAGATGCTGAGAAAGCCTTTGACAAAATTCAACACCCCTTCATGATAAAAGTCCTGGAAAGAATAGGAATTCAAGGCCCATACCTAAACATAGTAAAAGCCATATACAGCAAACCAGTTGCTAACATTATAGTAAATGGAGAGAAACTTGAAGCAATCCCACTAAAATCCGGGACTAGACAAGGCTGCCCACTCTATCCCTACTTATTCAATATAATTCTTGAAGTTCTAGCCAGAGCAATCAGACAACAAAAGGAGATCAAGGGGATACAGATCGGAAAAGAAGAGGTCAAAATATCACTATTTGCAGATGACATGATAGTATATTGAAGTGATCCCAAAAGTTCCACCAGAGAACTACTAAAGCTGATAAACAACTTCAGCAAAGTGGCTGGGTATAAAATTAACTCAAATAAATCAGTTGCCTTCCTCTATACAAAAGAGAAACAAGCCGAGAAAGAAATTAGGGAAACGACACCCTTCATAATAGACCCAAATAATATAAAGTACCTCGGTGTGACTTTAACCAAGCAAGTAAAAGATCTGTACAATAAGAACTTCAAGACACTGAGGAAAGAAATTGAAGAAGACCTCAGAAGATGGAAAGATCTCCCATGCTCATGGATTGGCAGGATTAATATAGTAAAAATGGCCATTTTACCAAAAGCAATCTACAGATTCAATGCAATCCCCATCAAAATACCAATCCAATTCTTCAAAGAGTTAGACAGAACAATTTGCAAATTCATCTGGAATAACAAAAAACCCAGGATAGCTAAAGCTATCCTCAACAACAAAAGGACTTCAGGGGGAATCACTATCCCTGAACTCAAGCAGTATTACAGAGCAATAGTGATAAAAACTGCATGGTATTGGTACAGAGACAGACAGATAGACCAATGGAATAGAATTGAAGACCCAGAAATGAATGCACACACCTATAGTCACTTGATTTTTGACAAAGGAGCCAAAACCATCCAATGGAAAAAAGATAGCATTTTCAGCAAATGGTGCTGGTTCAACTGGAGTTCAACATGGAGAAGAATGCAGATCGATCCATGCTTATCACCCTGTACAAAGCTTAAGTCCAAGTGGATCAAGGACCTTCACATCAAACCAGACACACTCAAACTAATAGAAGAAAAACTAGGGAAGCATCTGGAACACATGGGCACTGGAAAAAATTTCCTGAACTAAACACCAATGGCTTACGCTCTAAGATCAAGAATCGACAAATGGGATCTCATAAAACTGCAAAGCTTCTGTAAGGCAAAGGACACTGTGGTTAGGACAAAACGGCAACCAACAGATTGGGAAAAGATCTTTACCAATCCTACAACAGATAGAGGCCTTATATCCAAAATATACAAAGAACTCAAGAAGTTAGACCGCAGGGAAACAAATAACCCTATTAAAAAATGGGGTTCAGAGCTAAACAAAGAATTCACAGCTGAGGAATGCCGAATGGCTGAGAAACACCTAAAGAAATGTTCAACATCTTTAGTCATAAGGGAAATGCAAATCAAAACAACCCTGAGATTTCACCTCACACCAGTGAGAATGGCTAAGATCAAAAACTCAGGTGACAGCAGATGCTGGCGAGGATGTGGAGAAAGAGGAACACTCCTCCATTGTTGGTGGGATTGCAGACTGGTACGACCTTTCTGGAAATCAGTCTGGAGGTTCCTCAGAAAATTGGACATTGAACTGCCTGAGGATCCAGCTATACCTCTCTTGGGCATATACCCAAAAGATTCCTCAACATACAAAAGAGACACGTGCTCCACTATGTTCATCGCAGCCTTATTTATAATAGCCAGAAACTGGAAAGAACCCAGATGCCCTTCAACAGAGGAATGGATTCAGAAAATGTGGTACATCTACACAATGGAATATTACTCAGCTATCAAAAACAACGAGTTTATGAAATTCGTAGGCAAATGGTTGGAACTGGAAAATATCATCCTGAGTGAGCTAACCCATTCACAGAAAGACATACATGGTATGCACTCATTCATAAGTGGCTATTAGCCCAAATGCTTGAATTACCCTAGATCCCTAGAACAAACGAAACTCAAGACGGATGATCAAAATGTGAATGCTTCACTCCTTCTTTAAATGAGGAAAAAGAATACCCTTGGCAGGGAAGGGAGAGGCAAAGATTAAAACAGAGACTGAAGGAACACCCATTCAGAGCCTGCCCCACATATGACCCATACATATACAGCCACCCAATTAGAGAAGATGGACGAAGCAAAGAAGTGCAGGCCTACAGGAACCGGATGTAGATCGCTCCTGAGAGACACAGCCAGAATACAGCAAATACAGAGGCGAATGCCAGCAGCAAGCCACTGAACTGAGAATAGGCCCCCGTTGAAGGAATCAGAGAAAGAACTGGAAGAGCTTGAAGGGGCTCGAGACCCCAAAAGTACAACAATGTCAAGCAACCAGAGCT
The DNA here is from genome assembly GCF_021556685.1 of Rattus norvegicus. Classification (NCBI taxonomy): domain Eukaryota; kingdom Metazoa; phylum Chordata; class Mammalia; order Rodentia; family Muridae; genus Rattus; species Rattus norvegicus. The sequence continues at coordinate 94,027,500 of NC_141536.1, read as the reverse complement.
TCCAGGGACTAAGCCACTACCTAAAGACTATACATGGACTGACCCTGGACTCTGACCCCATAGGTAGCAATGAATATCCTAGTAAGAGCACCATGGAATGGGAAGCCCTGGGTCCTGCTAAGACTGAACTCCCAGTGAACTAGACTATGGGGGGAGGGCGGCAATGGGGGGAGGGTTGGGAGGGGAACACCCATAAGGAAAGGGAGGGGGGAGGGGGATGTTTGCCCGGAAACCGGGAAAGGGAATAACACTTGAAATGTATATAAGAAATACTCAAGTTAATAAAAAAAAAAAAAGAGAGAGGAGAAAAACTAAGGGCTTTCAAAGTCTGTGTTCTATAAGGGCAAGAAATGCAACAGTTAGTATGGATACAAGTAAGCGGCTCACTACAGAGTCTTGAAGATATTTTATAAACTGTTCTACATATCGATTAATATTATAAACACAACACTACTAATTTTTAAAGGTCATAAAATTGAACAAAAAAGTTGAATCATTTTTGGATTAAATTTTTATTGGTTATTTTATTTATCTACATTCCAAACGTTATCTCCCATTACATTTTCCTTTCCACAATACCCCCAACCCTACCTCCTAACCCCGTGCACCATGAGGGCACACCCTTACCTGCCCACACACTCCTGATTCAGCAGCCCAGCCTTCCCTTATCCTGGGTCAGCAAACCTCCTACAGGACCCAGGGGTTCCCCTTCCAGTGATGCCAGATAAGGCAATCCATTGCTACATATACACCAATCCTGACCTCAAGTTGTATTACAGAGCAATGGTGATAAAAACTGTATGGTATTGGTACAGAGGCAGGCAGGTAAATCAGTGGAATAGAATTGAAGACCCAGAAACGAACCCACACACCTATGGTCACTTGATCTTTGACAATGGAGCTAAAATCATCCATTGGAAAAATGACAGTATTTTCAGCAAATGGTGCTGGTTCAACTGGATGTCAGCATGTAGAAGAATGCAAATTGGCCCATTCTTACTGCCCTGTACAAAGTTTAAGTCCAAGTGGATCAAGGACCTCCACAACAAATCAGACACATTCAAACTTATAGAAGAAAAAGTGGGAAGAAGTCTCGATGACATGGGCACTGGAGAAAATTTCCTGAACAAAACACCAAGGGCTTATACTCTAAGATCAAGAATTGACAAATGGGATCTCATAAAACTGCAAAGATTCTGAAAGGAAAAAGACACTGTCATTAGGACAAAACAGCAACCAATAAATTGGGAAAAGAACTTCACTAATCCTATATCAGATAGAGAGATAATATCCAAAATATACAAAGAACTCGAGAAGATAGATTCCAGAGAGCCTAATAACCCTATTAAAAATGGGGTACAGAGCTAAACAGAGAATTCTCAGCTGAGGGATATTGAATGACTGAGAAGTACCTAAAGAAATGCTTAATATTCTTAGTCATCAGGGAAATCCAAATCAAAGCAACCCAGACATTCTACCTCACACCAGTCAGAATGGCTAAGAAAAAAAATCAGGTGACAAAGATGCTGTCAAGGATGTGGAGAAAGAGGAACACTCTTCCATTGTTGGTGGGATTGCAAACTGGTATAACCCCACTCTGGAAATTAATCTGGACTTTCCTCAAAAAATTGGACATTTCAGTAACCAATCACAGAAAAACACACATGGTATGCATTCATTGATAAGTGGATATTCACCCAAATGCTCGAGTTAAGCAAGCTGCACAGAAACTCAAGAAGGATGACCAAAATGGGGACGCTTCACTCCTTCTTTAAAACGGGAACAAGAATATCCGTAGAAGGGGATAGGGAGGCAAAGTTTAGAACAGACACTGAAGGATGAGCCATTCAGACCCTGTACATGTGGCCCATATATATTTAGCCACCAAAACTAGATAAGATTGTTGAAGCTAAGATCTGCATGCTGACAGGAATTGGCTATTGATGTCTTCTGAGAGACACAGCCATAACATGTCAAATACAGAGGCGAATGCTAGCAGCAAACCAGTGAACTGAGAAAGAGATCCCCATTGGAGGAATTAGAGAAAGGATTCAAAGAGCTGAAGGGGCTTGCACCCCCATAAGAGCAACAATGCCAACCAACCAGTGCTCCCAGTGACTAAATCATTATCCAAAGACTATACATGGACTGACCCAGGGCTCCAAATAAACATGTAGTGAAGGATGGCCTTGTTTGGCTCCAATGGAAGGAGAAGTCCTTGGTCCTGCCAAGGTTAGACCCCCAGTGTAAGGGAATGTCAGGAAGGCCAAGAAAAGAGTGTGGATGGGGAGGGGAACACCCTTATAGAAGAAGGGGAAGGGGAGGGGATAGGGTGCTTTTGGACAGGAAACCAGGAAAGGGAATAGCATTTGAAATGAAAATTTAAAAAAATCCAATAAAAAAAGTTGCAACCCCCCTCAGCTCCTCCAGTCTTGCCCCAACTTCCCCATCAGGGACCCAGTGCTCAGTTCAATGCTTGGCCATGAACATCCGCATCTGTATTGTTCTGGCTCTGGCAGAGCCTCTATGGGGCCAGCCCTACATGAGACAGTCATACTGGGCTCCTGTGAGAAAGCACTTCTTGGCAACAGCAACAGAGTCTGGGTTTGGTGTCAGCAGATGGGATGGATCACCAAGTGGGGCAGTCTCTGGAAGGCCTTCCTTTCAGTCTCTGCTCCACTCTTTTATTCCTGAACTCCCCATCAACAGTAAGGATTCTGGATTAGTATTTTTGAGGTGGCTGTGTGGCCCCATCCCTCAACTGTTGGCCACCACCAGTTCCCCCTTCCCCACTGCTACACACCTACTTTCAAATTCCTCACTGTCTGTACTTCTCCGTCAGCTCCTCCCATATCTGAACTACCTCCCCCCCCCGTTTTCCCCTCCCAGAGCCTTATCTCCCTCCACCTCCCAGAGATTATTCTCTTCCCCATACTGACTAATATCATAGCATCCACACTTTGGTTTGATCTTCTTGCTTCTTGAGTTTCATATAGTCTGTGAGTTGTATTGTGGGTATTCCAAGCTTCTTCTTCATTAATATCCACTTATCAGTGAGTACACACCGTGTGGGTTCTTTTGTGACTGCACTACCTCACTCAGAGTGATACTCTCAAGTTCCATACATTTGCCTGAGAACTTTATGAAATCACTGTCTTTAATAGCTGAGCAGTACGCCATTGTGTAAAATGTACCACATCTTCTGTATCCATTCCTCTGTCAAGGGACATCTGGGCTTTCTCTAGCTTCCAGCCATCATAAACAAGGCTGCTATGATCATAGTGGAGCATGTGTCTCTGTAATATGTTGGAGCATCCTTTGGGTATATGCCCAGGAGTGGGATAGCTGCCTCCCCAGGCAGAACCAACTCTATCTCTCTGAGGAACCACTAGACCAGTTTCCAGAATGACCTTACCAGACTGCAATCCCACCAGCAATGGAGGAGTGTTCCCCCTTTTCCATAGCCTGTGAGTCTCTTATAAGTTCAGTGAAAGGGGTTGGGATTTAGCTCAGTGGTAAGGCCCTGGGTTCGGTCCCCAGCTCCTGAAAAAAAAATAAGTACAGTGAAAGCAAAGCAAGACAGTGCTTATTCTAGTGGATGACAAAAGAACAGCTGGCTTTAGCATTAGAATGGGTGGGAAGGAGAAAATCTTATGCACAATGAGACAGGTGAGCTATAGAAGCAGATCAGTGTGCACAGGAATGCAGAGTTTTGTTTTGTTTTGTTTTTTAATTCTCACACCTTCATTCCTTCCATATAGGATCCTTATATAGTTTTGGGTCAGGGTCTAATGTTTGGTACTTCCTATTGGCTTGATCCGAGAGCTTGGGGATATCTTTCTACATGTGGAAGGGCTTGGGGTGCTACTCCTATGTGACTGATGGCCACAAGCCTTTTATTTTCCAGTTGGGGGGAGGGTCTGCAGGGGCCTGTAGCTATGTGACAGAGACCTGGTGCCTGGGAACAGGCAAAACATTTATTCTCCCTTCATGGTTTCCAGAGGTTCAAACCTTAGCTCAACTGGACACTGGCTATCTTTCATAGCCTACTGCTTTACAACCCATATTTGATTTCCATGTTTCTTTGATTTTCTTCCTCGGCTACTTTTTTCTACAATGACTTATTTTCTATACTAACAACCTATGATCTCATAGCCTTAACCTCCACCATCTCCAGTCACTTTTAGCACTGTCCCTCAACTCAGCCTTTGCTGCTCATTGAGCGCCCTGGCTGCACAAGAATGAAAAGTCAATAGCTATTGCAAATCTGCCCACAACACATTGACACCCAGCATGTATCTCAAGATCATTTGCTTTATTATTCTGCCAGACTTAGGGCTCAGCTCTAGTTCTCTCTCTCTCTCTCTCTCTCTCTCTCTCTCTCTCTCTCTCTCTCTCTCTCTCTCTCAAATTTTTTGGATATTTAAAAAATTTAAATTTCAAACATTATCCTTTGCTCTGTGTCCCGGACATAAGCCCCCTAACCCATCCCCCTCCTGTTCTTCTATAAGTGTTCTCCCCTTCCTACCCACCCCCTGCTTCTCACCCCCACGACATGACATTCCCCGACACTGAGGGTCCAACCTTGGCAGGACCAAGGGCTTCTCCTTCCATTGGTGCTCAACAAGTTCATCTTCTGCTACATATGCAGTTGGAGCCCAGGGTCAGTTCATGTATAGTCTTTGGGTAGTGGTTTAGTCTCTGGGGGCTCTGGTTTGTTGGCATTGTTTTTCTTATGGGGCTGCAATCTCCTTCAGCTCTTTCAGTCTTTTCTCTAATTCCTCCAATAGGGGTCCCTTTCTCAGTTCAGTGGTTTGCTTCTAGCACTCTGTATTTGTCATGCTCTGACTGTGTCTCTCAGGAGAAATCTATTCAAGTTCCTGTCAGCATGCAGTTCTAAGCTTCATCAATCTTATGTAGCATATATATGGACCACATGTGGGGCAGGCTCCAATGGTCAGTCCTTCAGTCTCTGCTCCACCCTTTGCCTCCATATACCTTCCATGAGTATTTTTATTCCCCCTTTTAATAAGGACTAAAGCATCTGCATTTTGGTCATCCCTCTTCCTGAACTTCATGGAGTCCGTGAATTGCATCTTGGGTAATTTGAGCTTTTGGACTAATAACCACTAATCAGTGAGTACACACCAGTCAGAATGGCTAAGATAAAAACCTCAGGTGACAGCATATGCTGGCAAGGATGTGGAGAAAGAGGAACACTCCTCCATTGCTGGTGGGATTGCAAACTGGTACAACCACTCTGGAAATCAGTCTGGAGGTTCTTCAAAAAAATTGGACATAGAACTACCTAAGAACCCAGGTATACCTCTCTTTGGCATATACTCAAAGGATGCTCCAATATACAACAAAGACACATGCTCCACTATGTTCATTGCAGCCTTATTTATAATAGCCAGAAGCTGGAAAGAACCAAAATGCCCTTCAACGGAAAAATAGATAAAGAAACTGTGGTACATCTTATGGAGCACTACTCAGTTATCAAAAACAATGACTTTATGAAATTCACAGGCAAATGGATTAAACTAGAAAATGACATCCAGAGTTGTTCCTAAAGCAATATGAGCTTTAGGTGGATTAACCTGCCTGCAAGTCACTCAGAAGAAACTCTTAGTCAATGGAGTGTAAGCTGGAGACTGAGGTATGCAGAGATGTGGTCAATCAGCTAGGAACAACTTGAAAGATACTAGTTTCTAAAACATGTGTTTTGAGAATCTCTCTTGTTACAATGAGCTCATTCCCCAAGGAGAGGAAGTAGTCAGGGAAACAAGAGCATATGCATTGTTCTCTTGGAAGAATCATTGTCCTTGATGAATTTTATGATTAAGGATTGAGTTAATATGAAGATATACATGGAGGAGGACTGTGCAAGTGTTTACGATTCACCAGCCATTTCTGAATAATGCAAAGTCTCCCTGGGACAAGGTACATATATGTCATCATTATTATTTTAACATATAATGAGAGAGAGAGAGAGAGAGAGAGAGAGAGAGAGAGAGAGAGAGAGTGTGTGTGTGTGTGTGTGCTTGCGTGGATGGAGGAGGTGTCACTGCATATAAATGGAGGTCAGAGGACAACTTGTAAAATTTCAATCTTTCCTTCCACCATGTGGGTCTTGAAGAATCTTTTCTTGCATAAAAACTTAATTGAAGAGGTCTTTCCTTGGTGATCTATCCCTTTGGTTTCTTTCTATTAGCTCTCTCTCTCTCTGTCTCTCTCTGTCTCTCTCTATCTCTCTCTGTCTCTCTCTCTGTCTCTGTCTCTCTCTCTGTCTCTCTCTCTCTCTCTCCCTGTATGTCTGTGGTGTGTGTGTGTGTGTGTGTGTGTGTGTGTGTGTGTGTGTCAAGGAGACTTATATACTACAAGACTGGCCAATAATACACAAATGGAAAGCAAAAAGCTGCTTATTTCTACGAAGGTGATGCTTCCCTTCTGATATTTCCTGCTTTTTACTGAGTCCTTTTCTCCTTTCCATCCAATATGTGTTATAATAATAGAGTTTAAGGACAACAGTAACATTTATATTGCATGACTACTAGTAAAGAATAATTTCTGACATTTTTGCCAGTAACAGTGTGATTGCTCATTACTTACACGGTGTTGTGCTATATACTTTCTGCTCATTGTTCTATATATCAGAATAGAAGGATTATCTAAGGATGTCTCTGTTGTGTTGTCTTCCCCCTCTATCTTCTCTCTTTTATTCTTTTTTTCAATCTAAATAAAATTTTTGGAGGATATGAGTACCTCAAAAAAGGTGAATATATTTTAGGGTGGTTCCATCTAAGTTTTGTTTCCTTGTTCATAGCAACACATAGTGATTACCACGAACTTTTTCAAACACTATGATGAAGATTCTGTATTAATTGACAGTCTCAGCGTGAAAATACTATCTTAATTAGTAATGTGTGTCCTGAGCTACACACACACACACATGTTTCTATCATGAAAATTATTTATTTTATTTTCTCATGTTATTTATATAATATATGTTTTATTTTATGTGTGTGATATATACGTTTTATATATGGATATATATGTTTGGAGACATATATGTGAGGACATTCTTTTCGATAAGGTTTGTCTTGTTAACAATAAGAAATCAATACTGTTGCATGTTAAAATTTCATTTTAATAAGCATGAACCTAACATTTCCCATGTAGACAGATTTATGAATGTGTAGACACTTTCTTCGGTATAAGTTTATAGAAATACCCACAGTATGAAACAAGTGGCTTAATAGTAAAACCAGATCCCTCTTTTGCATCCATCCACCATAACGGTCATGAACTCAAACCACATTCATTGCAGAACTTCGTTTGGCTAAGCCCACTTTCCATCTATGGAAGCCATTTTTTCCCTGCCCAAAAAAGCTGAGGAGAGGTGAGGAAGTTGGTTGTGAATAAAAGAAGCGTCCTGTGCCAAGCAGTTTGGTTGCAAAACGAAAGAACTTGGCATAAGGTTAATTTTGTCTGGTTTTAGGTACAAATTACTTTATTTTAGTTTGGGGGGAAGTAAAATGAAGCAATTCAGAAGGAAGAAAGAATTCCGGAAAGAAATTCTATTCTTACCAACCCAGCAGGGATGTACTTTTCAATTGCTGAGAGGAAACAATATTAGATGCAATGCTAGAGGCTCATTGGAAGCGGAAGCAGAGCCTAATTTGAAGCCGGAGCCATTCATAAAATGACTCACAAACGTGCTTGCAAGAATTAAAGCAAGTTTATAAAGAATAATTCTTGTTTGCAATTTTTTTCCATTTCAAGAAAGTAATGAACAGGAACGTGGCCCATACCTGAGGCTGCATCAATCTTTCCTTCTGTTTTTCAAACATGGCCATCATTAAAGCAAGAGACAGACAGATAAATCTGTTGAATAGCCATGGGCTAATCAACAATAGGCAGGCAAATGCCTAAAATCCTGGCTCACTGCCATACGCACAGAGCAATAACAGAGCAGACAGCAAATGATATTTTATGTATTAGGAAAATCTGAGTGCCAGATTTCTCCCAGGCAGGACATTAGACAGTTTAGTCAATGACAGGTCCTTACATACGCCAATTTGGCTGCCTCAAGGGAGATGCATGATGAAAGCAGGCAATAAACAGGAAGTGTTTTTTCATCCGGGTCTTTTACATACTTCCTGCCTTACAGCTCTGGAGTCTGAGGGCACGTTTTAGCCCCGTGCCATGTTGTACTGTACCCTCCCCCACACTCAAACCTCTGAGGGGCAAAAGGCTTTGTAGGCAGTGGATGCCAGCAAAACATTTTAGTACTGAAAAAAGAAAAGGAACAGTCATCTTTTGAGTCAATTCTCAAGACTCTGGCTCTAACCATGGAACAACGGAGCCATTCCAGATCAGAGCTGCTAAGCATTCCGAAACTCAGTTCATGGGTCTCAGTGAATCTCTGTTCTTCCCACAGATTTTGCTGTCTCCTAATAGTAAAAAGGAGAACAAACTCACTTTGTCTCCTTAAGGCTGCTCTTATACACACCAGGATTCAGACTTTAACATAATAAGTGGACCTCGAATCCTTTGGGAGAGATAGTTCCAGTGTCAAGGCTTTCTCCTCTGAAAGACAAGTCAACGGCCATGTTTGGCAGCATGCTAGATGGGAGGAATCAGCCTTTCTCATGGGTGAAACATTCCTGTTCCACCTTTTCCTTCCCCTTCCTCCTTTCCAAAGACACATTGTCCCTAGTGTCTTAGGAGAAATAATGGCACTTTGTTCCTCTGTACAGAAAGATGGTTAGAAAAAATCATCAAAAACATGTAACGTTTACTTTGTGTAATCCTTGTATATAATTTGAGCAATATTTATAACTCCATCTCCAGAAGAAAGGGCACTCAGACAATATTGCCTTTACTGTAACCTGAAGGTTGGGAAAGGAGAAATGTTGCCCAGCTTGATGAAGGATTAAATCAGGACAGTTGGTATTCACATTTAAGTAATATGGCTATAACGGACTCGGTATGTGGGCATATTTCTTAGAGCATTGATTTTCAAAGTGTGTGTGTGTGTGTGTGTGTGTGTGTGTGTGTTTATATATATATATATGTGTGTGTGTGTGTGTTGTGTGTGTGTGTGTGTGTGTGTGTGTGTGTGTGTAGATGTCTGTGAGGGCCAGAGTAGTTACAGTCTGATGCCTAATGTGTGCTTAAGAATTGTAACTATGCCTTCTTAAGAGTGGCAATTGGACAGACATTCCCTTCAGTCTCTGCTCTACATTTTGTCTCGCTCTTTCCTCCGTAGAGTATTTTGTTTCCCCTTCTAAGACACTATTGTGGATGCCAAGGAGTACTTATTCATAGGAGCCTGATATAGCTGTCTCCAGGCTGAAAAATATAGAGGCAGATGCTCACAGCCAACCACTGGACTGAGTATGGGGGTCCCCAATGAAGGAGTTAGAGAAAGGACTGGAGGAGCTGAAGAGGTTTGCAACCCATAGGAAGAGCAACAATATTAACCATGCAGACCCCTCAGAGTTCCAAGGGACTAAACTACCAACCAAAAAAGTACACAAGGAGAAATCTATGGCTCCAGTGCATATGTAGCAGAGGAAGGCCTTGTCATCAATGGGGCATCAATGGGAGGAGAGGCCCTTAGTTTTGGAAAGGCTTGATGCCTCAGTATAGGGGAATGTCAGGGTGGGGAGGCAGAGGGAGTGGCTGGGTTAATGGGGGGGCATCCTTATAGAAGCAAGGAAAGAGGGGATGGGATAGGATTTTTTTCCCCAGAAATGGGAAAAAAGATAACATTTGAAATGTAAATAAATAAAATATCCAATTAAAAAAAGGAGTGGCAATTAATTTTAATTTGGGTCATCTTTCAGAGTTCAGAGTATTGGGCCAATGCTACTAAAGATTTCTGTGCTAATGAATACAAGTGAGCTAATGAGAGGAACCTGTAGACATAATGGGAACTGGGAGAAATTGTGTATAATGTACGTATGTGTGTCTGTGTTTGTTTTAGGTATATGTACAAACACACACACACACACTGGAATCACTAAAGAATTGACCTTAGAGTAGTTCTTACCTAAGTCAAATCATCTGTTTTACATTTTATGTGATAATATAAATTGAAACCAATCTACAACTACAAGGGCTACTAAAATAAACAAAAACAAGAACAAGAGCTCAATACAAGAGCAGGGGATGTGTGGTATACAGGCCTAGTAAGAACCTAGGCCTGGCAACAGAGTCATTGTATGTCTCCTGTACAAGGTACATACACAGACACATGCTACCAAATTAATAGGGTGATGAATTCATACATGTATATAGTTATTGATTATTCATTGTTTTCTTTATATCATGCATGAGCCCCTACAGAAAATTTATCCAGTCATTCTAAGATTTATTTTTCTCATTAGTAAAATGGAGATGCTAAATAAATATAAGTTTATATAAATAAATTAAGATGAAGCATGTGAATAATAAACATGCTCTTCCCCAGAATATGGTTCAGTCGTTATTTATTTTAGCTAATTAATTTACTAATGACTAAAAATAGGAACAGCAACCAGCCAATCTTAGCTGAACCTTAATAACATAATTCTTTGGCTGGAAAACATGATGTGACCTTTAATGGCTATCGTCTTCTTCCACCCCACCTCTGCCTTCATTGAATTTCATGCCTTTGGAGCACCAAGTTTGATCATAGGTCAGTTTTTATCGTCACCCTCTTGGATATCACTTTGGCATCATAGCTTGTTTCATATTTGATGCTTTTTCAAAGGGCTAGCTTTCCTTTAAGTTTCTTTCTCATGACCCAGATTCTGAATCCAACCTAATTCAATTCAGTTCACTAAAAGGAAAACAAACCTTGTGTTTTCTAATACATGCTATAGAGATGATTAAGACAAGTCCCTATCTGCATCATGTTTCTTGAAGCCCTTCCTTGTTCTACCTCAGGTCAGGCTGCTGATAATCTCCCTCTATTACTGAAATTTTAGCTGTTTTATTATGCCATCTTCTTACAGAAACAGGACCAAGCAAGTTAGAAATCAGAAGACCGCTAGCTGACCCTTCAAACGCAAGAATAACTGTCTGAGATTCATTCATTATGTGGAAACAAGGAATTCTTCAGAAGAATGGTTAATCTTCAACTGAATCAAGAATTTAATAAAGCTGCATGAGTCAGGGGCATTTTTCAAGGCAATAATGAATCTGACATTAACTGGCCTTGCTCTCTAAGTGTAAAAAACAATCCAGTTCTTTCCTTCTTCAGGAGGCTAACTCCGAGAGATGCACTAGGACTGGTTTCTCCCTGCAGTGTCTAAACTCCCACCCTTTTGTTGAGGACATTATCACTCCAAAGTCATTTAGGAGCCTAAACACTTCCCTTTGTTTGCATTAAAGAAATAACAGCCCAAATACCATGCCCATGAGAGAGAATGAAGTATTTAAAAGCAGGTATATAATTCTGCCCAGATGCCATTGCTTTCCAGTGACATAACATGTTCATTTCAGTCTAACATTTCTTCACTACCCTGACCATATAAAGTAAAGAGCAGATGCCCAAAGGGCAACAGTTTCATTGACTTAGATTCCTTAAGTCCCAAACTGATCTAAAAGCAGATAACTGTCAGAAAGAGAAAAAAACCTTGATGCCAGAAACCAATATGAAATATTCTGTGGCTAGCCCATTAGGTTGTGGTGTACTGAAATATTCTGTAGAAGTACTAACATTGCAATTTAATGTCTTTGATGTTTATAAAGAAATCTTGCATCCTGTGGCTCTTAAACTGTCTCCTTAAGGCATCAGTATCCTTTTTACATAGTTGATTGTCAAACTTAATGTATTTCAAAAGAACATATATGGACTTGAGGGGGGTTATTATGTATTCATTTTCTACATTATTAATTCATAATTTTCCTTCTTTCCTTTCTCTGATTTCCTTTAACTTGGTCTGTTGTCATTTTCCAATGTTTTGAGATAGTGGCCTAGATAATTTACTTTCAACTCTGTTTACTAACAGATGTACATTTCCACTAGGAATTTGTATATCTGACAAATGAGTGAGAAAGAGATTTTGCAGATGAGCGGTCAGAGTCGCAATATGTGACATGAACTGGTATCATGAGTACAGCATTATAAACAACATTTGGAGAAACTGATTTCTTTCCACCAAAGGCTTACTTAATTCATTTCCCAAATGCTTAGATCAGTTCATACCTTTTGTTTGACTCTTGCCTTTGACAATCATCACTGGTCATGCTTACGACTCACAACATTTTACAACTGTGGAAGAAGAATTGAAGGATGAAAAAGCTAACACATAAAAATAAATGTTAAAGAAAGTTAGACATGGGCCTTGGAACATGAGCGGCTGAGTCAGTGTCAGCAGCCAGTTTCTTGTTATGCGAAATCAGTGTACCTCCTGTTGTTTAAGATATTATTAGGAGAATATCCCATTGTCTTTCACTAAAACAAATTCCTAACAGATACAGAACTTTCCATCCATGACTGGAACTTTACTTATTCTCAAGTCTATTATCATAGATGTTTATGATGAAGGATGGCTCAATGAATTGACTTACCTAAGCAGACATTTACACTTTTTAAAGCTGGGTTAAATCTTCAGAAAACCTAGGGAGTATGAAAAAGGAAAGTATGAACGAGTGAGAGGCATATGTTGGCACCAAACAGTGAGTCTCATACGCATCAGAACTTCTTTTAATGACTTAACACTTAGAATAAATTTAAAGACAAATGTAGATAAATTTTGGAACTTATAAGAGTCTCACTACATGGTCAAGAGAAAGAACTCTGTATCAATGATACATAAAATATTCAGGAGAATATTCTAAGATAATATTTCTCTTATTTATTGTTATTGTCAAAGGCAACCTTCAAGATCATGATCTTCAAGTTATGTAGAAACAAAAGATAGAAAGTATTAGATAACTAGTTATATATCATCAGTCTTTGTTGACATTCTTGCCACACAACTCCTTCATAGTCTACAGTCTATAAAAGAGAGAAGTGAGACAGCAAGAATTTGATTACTACTCAGAAGGATGGCACCTGAGTTACAACTCTGGTATAGACATCCTAACCTTACAGAAAGACCATTAATAGATAGCTCTCTTAACCTGGCTCCAGAAGACTGAAACCCTGTGCTATATAGCAGAAGGATTTCTGATAAAAAATAAGGACATATTATGCCCCATCCATAAAAGTCCATCTAAATGGGCTGGTCAGTCCCTTGGATGAAACAAACAATCCCTCTGGAAAAGCTGTTTATTCTGGAGATTCTAGAGAGTGGTATGGAAACATGTTTAAAATGTCAATTGAAACAATAATTTCTAGGCTTTATCCACTTACAGATTGGAGATCGTGTCTGGATCTGCTGTATGCCATCTTCTACATTTCATTATTAGTTCCTGGGAAACAAGGGGAGTCAAGAGCACCATGTTGATGGAAGATTCTTGTCTTTTGTAGAGAGGAGAGGGACAATACAGAACATTAGAACTAAATAACTTTATGCAGTCAGGAGTCAGTGTGTTCAAGTCAAAGTCTACCTCACTGAAATAACTTTTCTTCTCATATTGTCTGAGCATATGTCTTCTGTTCCTAATCATCATTTTATCCAATTATCATCTCATGTTGCTTACCCCAGTGAAATTCCCCTCTTTTATTACTGGACATTTGATGCCTCCTTCCGTTTTGATTTTTGTTTCTACTTCAGGTTGCTTTGTTTCTGTTTTGGATAATTGTAATATGTCTACCCTCTATGCTACACTCTCTAAAACCCAAAATCAGATTGCTCACACAAGTCAAACCTATCTACATTTTCTAGATTTTTCTTTACAGTTTAGTCACCATCTATTTTTCCTATAAGTTTCTATCATTTAATTTTTATACTATATGTTACCTCCTCATCAAATATACTGGTAATTACATTATCACATATACTCTTGCATATGGGATACTGAAAATTAAGTACTGGGCCTTGTAGCTTCTGAGTCAAGATGAAGAAGAAGAAGAAGAAGAAGAAGAAGAAGAAGAAGAAGAAGAAGAAGAAGAAGAAGAAGGAGGAGGAGGAGGAGGAGGAGGAGGAGGAGGAGGAGGAGGAGGAGGAGGAGGAGGAGGAGGAGGAGGAGGAGGAGGAGGACTAGTAAGAAATTAATGTTTCATTCTCTAGCTTATGGACATAATAGAGCTGCTGATGGTTTCTTAGAGAACATCGATAATTAAAACACAATAAAATTCTGTTAAAGTCAAAAGTATGGTGGACCCTAGTTGAAGAAGCTAAGAATATATTTCCTGATCTGGAAAAAAGCAGAGGCTTAAAGAGAAAAATTGAGTTGCAGCACAGTGCCAGAAAGTAGTTGAATAAGGAAGAGATGCACGCAGGCTCCTTGTCACAGACCATGTTGCACTCAGTATTTTGTGCCATTTGACTAGCAGTTGTGATGTAGGACACTCACAGCCAGCATACTGATTTAGTTATTGTTGAATTTACTGGTTTCTATTATTAATTTAAATCTCAACCAACTGTTGTCTTCCTCTTTGAGGAACTGAAAGGCTGAAAACCTACTTTGTAGACTTGTGAGTAAGGTCGGTGATTATTCCAAACTACTAATATGATTTTCAAAAAATCTTGCCCAAAGACAACTAAGTGACTCAAGTTCACATTGTCAAAAGAAAACCACGGCTTTCCTTTTTATACACCGCAAGAGGTCCACTTGTCCTTATTTCAGCAGGCTTCTGCAGTTTGTTTAACCTGACATCTAAAAGGAGGGGAAGAATGCTGAATTTTTTTCTTTGGCATATCCTTGAGAATTTTAAGGTTTTCTGTTTCTGGTGCTATTCTAGGGATATTCAAATTAATCTTCTAATAAATCACTGAAGATTAGGTAACAGCCCCACAAACAGACAATACCAGGCTAGCAAATATAAACCAAAGACCTACAAATAAATGACCTCTTTTTGATGTGTTGGCCAATAGCCATAGTTTTACAGATGAGTAGCAATATTCCTGCTAACCCTATGAGACTAATGAGAAGACACTAATACTGAAGATTCTCCAAATTTGAGTCATAGAACATGGGCACTTCAAACTAATTCTCACTTGGAAGTAGTATCTCTATGATTGAGAGTTCATAATGCTAGAAGGTGTTTTGTGAGCCCCCAGAGGAAAGAAAAGGAGGCCTCAATCTCAGCCAGGTATAATCCCTGCAAGATACAACAGAGCTCAGAAGCTAGGAGAAGCTAGGTCCACTGAAAAAGCAGTGCATAAATGTCATGGAAGTTGAGAAACCACTTCTAAGAAGTTGGATTAAAGGTCTATTCCACAAGACAGTACCCATACCTAACACTATTAAAGGGCCAGGAATCTGCCACAGGCCCTAGATGGAAACCTAATTATATTACTCTGCTAAATGAACATGATATTCAAATACTAACTAACGAATTATTGTTTGGTTCATCAGAGCATCTCTCAAATTTAATAAAAAAAAGTTTCTCATTTCAGTACATGAAAATGAATACTGAGACAGCCTGAACTGGCCATCACACAGTTAAGAACAAAAGATTGTGGACACTTCAACCTAAAACATTCATGCGGTAACCCTTTCCCAAGATTAAGGGATTTTGGTGGATCAGGGAACAGGCTTTAAGAACCAGTATACAGCCACCAAACCAGATAAGATGGATGAAACAAAGAAGTGCAGGTTGACAGGAACTGGATGTAGATCTCTCCTGAGAGACACAGCCAGAATATGGTGAATACATAGGTGAATTCCAGCAGCAAACCACTGAGCTGAGAACAGGACCTCCGCTGAAGGAATCAGAGAAGGGACTGAAAGAGCTGAAGGGGCTCGAGACCCCATATGAACAACAATGCCAAGCAACCAGAGCTTCCAGGGACTAAGCCACTACCCAAAGACTATACATGGACTGACCCTGGGCTCCAACCTCATAGGTAGCAATGAATAGACTAGTAAGAGCACCAGTGGAAGGGGAAGCCCTTGGTCCTGCTTAAGCTGGACCCTTAGTGAACGGGATTCTTGGAGGAGGGCAGCAATGGGAGAAGAATTGGGAGGGGAACACCCATAGGGGATATTCGCATGGAAACTGGGAAAAGGAATAACATTTGAAATGTAAATAAGAAATACCCAATTTAATAAAGATGGAGAAATAAAAGAACCAGAGGTAGGTAACATCAGGGAAACTGATATTTAGGCACAGCAAGGCGGGTATACATTTGAACTTATAATGTTTATAACAGTAGACACAAGATCTTTGCAAAATATCACAAGATAAAATCTGAGCATGGGTTGGGGTGTGTGGACAGGTTATTCCAGTAGTAATTTGTAGTCTTCAGCTACTTTATGGGTTTTTATTTCTTCCATTCTTCTCCACATTTTTTCTACCATCCTCTAACACTAGAAAAAGGGATAGAGAAGAAAAGAAAGAGATCCCGGAGAAAAGTCAGTGTTCAGAAAGGGGGCCATGTTATCTGTAGACTACTTCCCGATGATTAGGAACATCGAGTTTGATGCAGTTTGATCTTTTCCATCAGGACATCTAACTTCTTTTTTGTTTCTCTCATTGTTTTATCTTTGTGCATGATTACTTAGCAAACAGTGACTAACAGCAACCAACAACCAACCATCAACCACCCAACATCCCACCACCTTCTCATTGCCTTAGCATTTATATATCTTTTCAAATACCCACAGAGTTCCAAATGTCACACAGTTGCAGAGCATCTGTAGCTGCCAAAATCATGCTCCTGCTAAAGCATGAGCCAAATCATAGTCAGCTGCTGTGTCCAACCTGAAGCAGCCCCATGTCTTACACCCGTGATTCAAATAGAAAACTATTTTTATTATAATATTTGTGTGTTTTTAAAGAAACTAAAATTCCAAAACTTTCACGACAATATTTGAGGACCAACTGGAACTTAATGATGAGGGAAAGAAGAGTCAGATTTCTCTAATGATGTCTATCACTGATAGGCTGTAAACACTAGGTCAGGCCTTGATCCAAAACTGTCCTCAATGGGAAATAGGAAGAAATAATCTGAGACTTGGATGGGAAGGGATTAATATGGAGAGGTGAACATGCTCAACAGTACATTGGATAAAATTCTCAGTTAATAAAACTATTACCAAAAAATATAAATAAATAAATAAATAAATAAATAAATAAATAAATAAATAAATAAAATATTACCACCAAGATTTGGTGCTTTAAAAGACCAAAAGAGTAGCTAACAAGCTGACAGATATTCTTACTCAGAGATATTAAATAACATATGTAGAGAAGATAAGGCAGACTTTCCATCTGGCCATACTGGCATCACCTGGAGGTCAACTAAACACTGACTTCATTCCTTTAAGATTCCAATTTGATAAGCTTTGCATGGACCCTAAGCATTGCTGTCTATTAAAGAAACTCAGAATATTAATGTACAAGTAGGGCTAAAATTTGGTACTGTAGCCCAGGTGGGGCATCAAGCAATAAATCCAAACTCTGATGATACAGAAACAAGATGATCAGAAATTCCAAGCTAGCCTGTGCTACACAGGGATACTTTGTATAAATAATCAAAAAAGACACAAATATAAAATAAGCCAATTCTTTAAATACTCATGAATAAAGGAAGGGAAGCTCTCTTCACTTGGACTTAATCAACAACAAATCTCCTGGAGCCTATACTTTTGGTTTTAGCAATTGCAAGGCTTGGTGGTATTTTTCTTTTTCTGTGCAATTCTTTAACAAAATTTATTGTTTAATTCCCAACTGATCTCAAAAGCAACTTATCATTTCTTGGACTATAAACTATCCACTGTTACACACAAGAGGAGTCTGAAAACATATGACAGCATAACATGGAAGGGTTTTTGTTTTTGTTTTTGAACATAAGAAAAATATTGGTAAGAATATTTTTGATACAAAAATTAGATTTACTTAATATAAAATGTGTCATGTAAACAGGATAAGATTACACATACCTATAATTCCAGTAGTTATCGGGTAGATGAATGTGTAGCACCTGAACTCTAGGTCAGCAAGAGCTACACAGTAAATGCTATACTGACCTGGACTATACACCAAAACCAAGTATAGTAAAAATGCTATGCTAATCTAAAATGTTTATAACATAATAAATTGAGGTAGAGACTAATATATTGAAACACTTTTACTATTTTATAATTTTTCTATAAGTGAAATTATTATATATAGGCTTATTTTTATCCTCATTATGATTAAATTACAATATTTCTTTTGTCAATAGTCTTTTGTCACTAATTGTATGCATATTGTATATAAATATATTGATAAATACTATCTGTTCAGTCCATATAATTTAACTTTATTTTTAAAGCAGATAGAGTAAAATGATATGTTCTTTATGAAATATCACATTTTCATATGCAATGTCAAGTTAGCATTTTTTATGTTAAAAGTAGCATGCAGTTAGCAGTCTCTTTTATAGTTCAAAACTGAGAATTGAACCTCGGCCTTACACATGCTAGCCAAAGCTCTACCTCTGTGTGATTATCCATTTATTTACAGTTTATAGCTATGTGACCATATCTATTTATAGAGTACAATTTACTTATAGAACTTCTGTACTAATGAGCTGGTAAAATAATTCATAAATGTATATGAATTCCAAATAATTTCACATGCCATACAATAAGACATACAAAAAATAAAATTATAGAAATGATAACCCAATTGTCAATAACACTAAACAGAAAAGAAAATAAAGAAAAATACAGTATTTGAATGATAAGGGAAACAATTTTTCTTTTTATTAGCAACAACGAAATTAACTCACTTAGGAGTAGTGTTTTTATTGCCCTAAAGTTCCTCTTGCCTTCTAGATCATGTGTAACTTCTATTGATATATTAGTACTTTGTAATACATGAGTTGTCATTGTTTTCAAAGTTAGAAAATGGAACAGATGGAAAATATTAAATAGTGTGGGTGGTTTGTTTGACTCGGCATTCGAGATTTGATTCTATAATGTCATAAATTATACTGAATTTAATCCTATCTACTACTATTACTATCTACAACTAACTACTGTTACCCTGAAACCTGCTGCTCTATTCAGGACTTCTTGGGGCCGCTCATGCATATATTTAACAATATAATTTCTTTCAATTTCATGTTCCATAAGCCTTTGCAATGGAATTAAAAAAAGCATGAAGCATGTGGGCAGTGTCACAACCCTTACATTTAAAATATTGAAGCTAATAGCAAATTATTGACATGGAATGGAACAAATAAAAGAATCCAGAAAAGCCTAAGGAAGCCAGGAGAATGGGATACCATCTACATAGGAAGTCACTTAACAAAGCATAAGACAGATATACTTGACTTTTTACCACTGATCAAATTCTGAAATTATCTATGGAACATGTGCCATGGGCCAATGTAAGAAAATAATATTTCAAAAGAATATAAATGAGTGTCCTGTGAATCCAAAGATGCTAGGTTTAATCCTTAATCTAGTCTCGTATCCATGATGTAAGTCTTCCATTTCTGAAGGTAAATTGAGGGTAGTAATGCAAAGTGATAGGATTCCTTTAAGAACTACATTAGGTGCCATGTGTTAAGTCTTGAACATTGTATTAAATATTGAATTGAGAAGAGCCCAATTCTATACAAAGAACTATAGGCATCTGAGGGAAGCTGGTAAAAGGAAAGGTAATCTTCGCAAAAAACAGCTCACCAATTGGTTGTCCAATGCCAAATGGTCAGTTCTGAAAACATATATAAAAGTTATACTATCTGGACTGAGTAGGTTATATTTAGGAATATAAACATATATGCATACCATAGCGATTAATGAATAACAAGGCATGAATTTGAAGCAGAGTTAGAACACATAAGCATATATGCATACGTATACACATACACATATACATATATACATATACTTATGGTTTTAGAAGGAGGTGAGGCAAGGAAAAAATAATGTATTATATTATTATCTCAAAAAACTTGTTGATTTGAGTTGCCAAACCAAGATGATGTCCATGTATACATCTTTACACAGAAATAAGTTTGTCTTTGCCATAGGATTCTTTGACTAGGAATTAATGTTCCGTACTGCAGCATGCAGATTATACTGATAGTCTCAGGAATAAATACATCCTAGTGAATGTGTCAGCTCTTTCTTAAACAAAAGTACTCCTGAAAGAAAAAAATTTTGTCAAATACTATTTACTATTGATTGTGCCAGATTTTATTTTTGAATGGAATATAAGAATCCCAATTGTGAATCTATAATTGGTAGTGCTGTTTCACATACCAAAAGCTGTCATGGCTGTATGTCACAGCCCAGTACCCAGGAGACTTAATTTATCCTGGAATAATTCTTGTTTATTTACACAAAATGTAAAAGTCACCATTTAAAACATCTCTATGGTTATGATTGTATTATTTTCACAAGATATATTTGCCTAATATTTGGCATATGAAAATGACATAAATTTTGGAAGCAAAATTGAAAGAAATCTAAGTCAGTAGAATTTATAGAACATAGAAACATAATTTGCCTTATGAATGTTAGGTAGTGAGAATGATGTTGGTTCTGACATCAGTTAAAGACCTGTGTGTTAGAATTCAATAGTCCAGTAGTTGAAATCGGTCTTCCATAATTCAATAATTTCAATAATTTTATAAACTTAATTCTGTGCACAAAATCTCCTTGGGCATTACCTGAAGATTTTTCTTCTTTTTATAATTCTCTATAATTGGTACTCTATGTAACTTTCATGAAGAACTTGACTTTGAATTCAAGATTCCTCAGACAGAAGTAATATCACAAAAAAACCCCAACAAATTATTTATATTTTAAGGGTTGTTTCTACAATGAAATTACTATGATGTCAGTGTCATTATTACTGTGCTCAAAAGATAAATTTGAATTTGTGGTCACATAACTCTTTTATACCCTTCCACTTCCTTCACTGTGTTGGTTTTTTTTTTTTTTTTTTTTTTTTTTTTTTGGATCCACTATAGGCTCACATTATAGCCTATGTCAGCAGGCTTCCAATTTCTGGCTACTGGTTAGGCTTAACCAGTGCATAGGATTGATAAGAACTGGATTAGAA
Organism: Rattus norvegicus; assembly: GCF_021556685.1. NCBI lineage: Eukaryota > Metazoa > Chordata > Mammalia > Rodentia > Muridae > Rattus > Rattus norvegicus. Next base: position 94,006,385 of record NC_141536.1, on the reverse strand, counting down.
GAATGGAGGTATATATATATATATATATATATATATATATATATATATATATATATATATATATATATATATATGGGATATCTGTTATCACTTCAAGTTTTCCAATCAGATTTAGGTTTTCATTTTCTATCCTTAAAGGCCACTGCTTTTGTCCAGGAGTGCTCCCTCTAGGAATCACTGAATTGCATTAGTGAATTTGTTTCTCTTGATGATTTAGGACTGGGGTATTTGAATGACAATGGCCTCCATAGGTCCATGTTGAAACGCTTTGTCCCTAGTTGGTGCACGAATTTGGGAGGGATTAGAAAGTGTCCTTGTTAGGATTTCTTTTGCAGCAAGGAAACCCCAGGACCTAGTAGCAAGATGGGGATGGAAGGTTTTATTCAGTTTATACTTCCACATTGCCATTCTGCACCAAAGGAACTCAGGACAGGAACTGAAGCAGAACAGAGAATGTGGATGCAGGAATTGATACAGAGACTATGGAGAGTGCTCCTTACTGACGTGTTTCCATGTCATTGCTCAGCTTTCTTTCTTCTAAGTCCCCAGACTACAATTTCAGGGATAGCATCACCCACCATGGGCTGGGCCATTAATCATAAATCACTAATTAACAAAATGCCTGAAGCTGCATATTATGGAGGCATTTTCTTATTTGAGGTTTCCTTCCTTTCAGATAGCTCTCTACATTGTGTCTAGTTGACATCAAATTAACCAGGACAGGAGGTTTGACCTTGTTGGAAAAGGTGTGTCTCTGGGGATAGAGTTTGAGGTTTCAAAAGTACACACCATATCTAGTTAGTTCTCCTTCTCTGCTTTGTGCCTCTGGATATGCATGTACCTTTCATCCATGGCTCCAGTCCTATGCCTGCCTGTCATTATGATCATTGACCCTAGACATCTGGAACTCTAACGTCAATAAATATTTTCTTTGATAAGTTGCCTTGGTCATGGTGTCTCTTCTAAGAAATAGAAAAGTAAGTAAGAACTAAATATATGCTTTCTGTTTTGGTTAGTTGGTACATTGAAAAATTCCTTGTTGATGGTCCTTTGTCCTGTATATACCTTAGTAAACAGTTGTTCCATTGTATTTGCTTCATTTTTATTGTGCCACCGCTGTCCTAGAGATCTCTAGTTCAAATGAGAAAGGAAATGAGGGAAATTAAACTAAAAGGTCAAGAGAGAAGTAAAGCAACCACAAAACTCTAGCATGAAGTCTCAAAATAAGCTTTGTCTCAAAATAATACATGTCCTCCAGCAAGGCTCTGTTTCCCTTCTTCTAACCACATACTCATCCCTTCATGCCCACCTGTAGACATCATATTCATGTGCACTGAGTCTGGATTAGCACTGAACTTTAGGAACTTCAGTAAGAACTTCAGTGGCTCCCTAGTGTCTTAGAATCACCCAAATTTCTTAGATTCATGGAACAAATTATCTATGTTCCTTAAACTATGCCTTTAGTCATAGGTTTTATGCCATTCTTAGGCTGGAGACCTTACTAAAATCTGCATACTGTGGGTCTCTAGTCACTCTGCTCCTGTTACATTTAGTTTTAGAATTTAGCTCAACTTTTTTCTATTTCCATTTATTTAATTATTTATTTATTTATTTATTTATTTACTTATTTTTCACTTCACAACCAATCGTTGCCTTCCCTCCTCTCAGACACCCCTTTTCACACAGTCATTCCCTCATTCCCTCCTCCACTTCTCATCTGCGAGAGTACAGGCACACCCTGAATATCACCCCACCCTGGCACATTAAGTCTATGTAGGGCTAAGTACATCTTTTCCCACTGGGGCCAAATAAGGCAACCTATTTAAGTGAACGAAATTCACAGTCAGGCAGCAGATTTAGGGACAGCATCCTCTCCAGCTGCTGTGGAATCCACACAAAGACAGTTACACATGTGCAGGCGCCCATGATCCAGCCTATGTATGCTCTTGGGTTGGAGGTTCAGTCTCTGTTGTATTGGTCTTCCTGTGGAGTACTTATCCCATCCAGGTACCTCAATCCTTTCCCCAATCCTTCCATTAGAGTCTCTAAGCTCCATCCAATGTTTGGTTGTAGTGGTTTCTGTCAGCTACAGGGTGGAGCCTCTCTGAGGGCAGTTTGCTAGGCTCCTGTCTGCAAGCATAATAGGATATAATAACTAATATACACAAATATATATATGCATTCAACAATATACAAATATGCAAATACATATATTATATACACCAACAATTAATGAAAAGGAGTCACATACTTAAAAAAGAGAAAGAAAAAATATACTGGAGAGTTTAGAATGAGCAAAGGAAAGTGAGAAATGACATAATTATATTACAATCTCAAAAAACATCAAAATTAATAAAAATATTTAGCTTACCTTTCTTTTTTTTATTAACTTGAGTATTTCTTATATACATTTCGATTGTTATTCCCCTTCCCGGTTTCCGGGCCAAAATCCCCCTAGCCCCTCCCCTCCCCTTCTTTATGGGTGTTCCCTTTCCCATCCTCCCCCCATTGCCGCCCTCCCACCAACAGTCTAGTTCACTGGGGGTTCAGTCTTAGCAGGACCCAGGGTTTCCCCTTCCACTGGTGCTCTCACTAGGATATTCAGTGCTACCTATGAGGTCAGAGTCCAGGGTCAGTCCATGTATAGTCTTTAGGTAGTGGCTTAGTCCCTGGAAGCTCTGGTTGCTTGGCATTGTTGTACATATGTGGTCTCGAGCCCCTTCGAGCTCTTCCAGTTCTTTCTCTGATTCCTTCAACGGGGGTCCTATTCTCAGTTCAGTGGTTTGCTGCTGGCATTCACCTCTGTGTTTGCTGTATTCTGGCTGTGTCTCTCAGGAGCGATCTACATCCGGCTCCTGTAGGCCTGCACTTCTTTGCTTCATCCATCTTGTCTAATTGGATGGCTGTATATGTATGGGCCACATGTGGGGCAGGCTCTGAATGGGTGTTCCTTCAGTCTCTGTTTTAATCTTTGCCTCTCTATTCCCTGCCAAGGGTATTCTTGTTCCCCTTTTAAAGAAGGAGTGAAGCATTCACATTTTCATCATCCGTCTTGAGTTTCATTTGTTCTGTGCATCTAGGGTAATTCAAGCATTTGGACTAATAGCCACTTATCAATGAGTGCATACCATGTGTGTTTTTCTGTGATTGGGTTACCTCACTCAGGATGATATTTTCCAGTTCTAACCATTTGCCTACGGATTTCATAAAGTCATTGTTTTTGATAGCTGAGTAATATTCCATTGTGTAGATGTACCACATTTTCTGTATCCATTCCTCTGTTGAAGGGCATCTGGGTTCTTTCCAGCTTCTGGCTATTATAAATAAGGCTGCGATGAACATAGTGGAGCACTTGTCTTTTTTATATGTTGGGGCAACTTTTGGGTATATGCAAAAGAGAGGTATAGCTGGATCCTCAGGCAGTTCAATGTCCAATTTTCTGAGGAGCCTCCAGACTGATTTCCAGAATAGTTGTACCAGTCTGCAATCCCACCAACAATGGAGGAGTGTTCCTCTTTCTCCGCATCCTCGCCAGCATCTGCTGTCACCTAAGTTTTTGATCTTAGCCATTATCACTGGTGTGAGGTGAAAATTCAGGGTTGTTTTGATTTGCATTGCTCTTTTGACTAAAGATGTTGAACATTTCTTTAGGTGTTTCTCAGCCATTCGGCATTCCTCAGCTGTGAATTCTTTGTTTAGCTCTGAACCCCATTTTTAATAGGGTTATTTGTCTCCCTGTGGTCTAACTTCTTGAGTTCTTTGCATATTTTGCATATAAGGGCTCTATCTGTTGTAGGATTGGTAAAGATCTTTTCCCAATCTGTTGGTTGCCGTTTTGTCCTAACCACAGTGTCCTTTGCCTTACAGAAGCTATGCAGTTTTATGAGATCTCATTTGTCGATTCTTGATCTTAGAGCATAAGCCATTGGTGTTTTGTTCAGGAAATTTTTTCCAGTGCCCATGTGTTGCAGATGCCTCCCTAGTTTTTCTTCTATTAGTTTGAGTGTGTCTGGTTTGATGTGGAGGTCCTTGATCCACTTGGACTTAAGCTTTGTACAGGGTGATAAGCATGGATCGATCTGCATTCTTCTACATGTTGCCCTCCAGTTGAACCAGCACCATTTGCTGAAAATGCTATCTTTTTTCCATTGGATGGTTTTGGCTCCTTTGTCAAAAATCAAGTGCCCATAGGTGTGTGGGTCTTCAATTCTGTTCCATTGGTCTATCTGTCTGTCTCTGAACCAATACCATGCTGTTTTTATCACTATTGCTCTGTAATACTGCTTGAGTTCAGGGATAGTGATTCCCCCTGAAGTCCTTTTATTGTTGAGGATAGCTTTAGCTATCCTGGGTTTTTTGTCATTCTAGATGAATTTGCAAATTGTTCTGTCTAACTCTTTGAAGAATTGGATTGGTATTTTGATGGGGATTGCATTGAATCTGTAGATCGCTTTTGGTAAAATGGCCATTTTTACTATATTAATCCTGCCAATCCATGAGCATGGGAGATCTTTCCATCTTCTGAGGTATTCTTCAATTTCTTTCCTCAGTGTCTTGAAGTTCTTATTGTACAGATCTTTTACTTGCTTGGTTAAAGTCACACCGAGGTACTTTATATTATTTGGGTCTGTTATGAAGGGTGTCATTTCCTAATTTATTTCTCGGCTCGTTTCTCTTGTGTATAGAGGAAGGCTACTGATTTATTTGAGTTAATTTTATACCCAGCCACTTTGCTGAAGTTGTTTATCAGCTTTAGTAGTTCTCTGGTGGAACTTTTGGGATCACTTAAATATACTATCATATCATCTGCAAATAGTGATATTTTGACTTCTTCTTTTCCGATCTATATGCCCTTGACCTCCTTTTGTTGTCTGATTGCTCTGGCTAGAACTTCAAGAACTATATTGAATAAGTAGGGAGAGAGTGGGCAGCCTTGTCTAGTCCCTGATTTTAGTGGGATTGCTTCAAGTTTCTCTCCATTTAGTTTAATGTTAGCAACTGGTTTGCTGTATATGGCTTTTACTATGTTTAGGTATTGGCCTTGAATTCCTATTCTTTCCAGGACTTTTATCATGAAGGGGTGTTGAATTTTGTCAAATGCTTTCTCAGCATCTAATGAAATGATCATGTGGTTCTGTTCTTTCAGTTTGTTTATATAATGGATCACGTTGATGGTTTTCCGTATATTAAACCATCCCTGCATGCCTGGGATGAAGCCTACTTGATCATGGTGGATGATTGTTTTGATGTGCTCTTGAATTCGGTTTGCCATAATTTTATTGAGTATTTTTGCGTCGATATTCATAAGGGAAATTGGTCTGAAGTTCTCTTTCTTTGTTGGGTCTTTGTGTGGTTTAGGTATAAGAGTAATTGTGGCTTCATAGAAGGAATTCGGTAATGCTCCATCTGTCTCAATTTTGTGGAATAGTTTGGATAATATTGGTATGAGTTCTTCTATGAAGGTCTGATAGAATTCTGCACTAAACCCGTCTGGACCTGGGCTCTTTTTGGTTGGGAGACCTTTAATGACTGCTTCTATTTCCTTAGGAGTTATGGGGTTGTTTAACTGGTTTATCTGTTCCTGATGTAACTTCGGTACCTGGTATCTGTCTAGGAAAGTGTCCATTTCCTGAAGATTTTCAAGTTTTGTTGAATATAGGCTTTTATAGAAAGATCTGTTGATTTTTGAATTTCCTCTGAATCTGTAGTTATGTCTCCCTTTTCATTTCTGATTTTGTTAATTTGGACACACTCTCTGTGTCCTCTCGTTATTCTGGATAAGGGTTTATCTATCTTGTTGATTTTCTCAAAGAACCAACTTTTTGTTCTGTTGGTTCTGTGGTCCTTTTTGTTTCTAATTGGCTGATTTCAGCTCTGTGTTTGATTATTTCCTGCCTTCTACTCCTCCTGGGTGTATTTGCTTCTTTTTGTTCTAGAGCTTTTAGGTGTGCTGTCAAGCTGCTGACATATGCTCTTTCCTGTTTCTTTCTGCAGGCACTCAGCGCTATGAGTTTTCCTCTTAGCTCAGCTTTCATTGTGTCCCATAAGTTTGAGTATGTTGTACCTTCATTTTCATTAAATTATAAAAAGTCTTTAATTTCTTTCTTTATTTCCTCCTTGACCAGGTTATCATTGAGTAGAGCATTGTTCAATTTCCTCGTATATGTGGGCATTCTTCCATTATTGTTATTGAAGACCATTTTAGGCCGTGGTGGTCTGATAGCACGCATGGGATTATTTCTATTTTTCTGTACCTGTTGAGGCCCGTTTTTTGACCAATTATATGGTGAATTTTGGAGAAAGTACCATGAGGAGCTGAGAAGAAGGTATATCCTTTTGCTTTAGGATAGAATGTTCTATAAATATCTGTTAAGTCCATTTGGCTCATGACTTCTCTTAGTCTTTCTACGTCTCTGTTTAAATTCTGTTTCCATGATCTGTCCATTGATGAGAGTGGGGTGTTGAAATCTCCTACTATTATTGTGTGAGGTGTAATGTGTGTTTTGAGCTTTAGTAAGGTTTCTTTTACGTATGTAGGTGCCCTTGTATTTGGGGCATAGATATTTAGGATTGAGAGTTCATCTTGGTGGATTTTTCCTTTGATGAATATGAAGTGTCCTTCCTTATCTTTTTTGATGACTTTTAGTTGAAAATTGATTTTATTTGATATTAGAATGGCTACTCCAGCTTGCTTCTTCTGACCATTTGCTTGGAAATTTGTTTTCCAACTTTGGTAGGAAACTCTGAGGTAGTGTCTGTCTTTGTCTCTAAGGTGTGTTTCCTGTAGGCATTAGCTTACCTTTCAAAGGAAAGTTTCATTCTCTCAGTTGCCTGAATACTCGTATAAGCAATGTAATCTCCTTCACACCCCATGCCCATTACTTGGACGAATTTTAATGCATTTGTATTAATGACATATTTATTTTTTAGTAATGTATATTTGAAAGTTTTAGGGGATATTTGTCAAATGTTTCCCACCCATTAAACATTTTTTTCAAGTAAATCACATTTAAATTTTGTTTTGAAACCATTAAGTAGTTAGTAAAATTCTGGTTCCAACTCTTGGTAGCCATAATATGTATGAGTTCATTACTGAGTTTAAGCATCAATTTCTTTACTCAAAAAGGATACACTTTTCATCCTTTTCATCTACTACTTCATCATCATTTTCTCCATCACCAGCATCATCCCAACTCTATAGGTCATAGTAAAGATTAAACTAGCTGATATACAAATACATTTAAGGAGAAATAGTACATTATATGTATTCTACAAATCTCGGCTACTATTATCATTTTGTTTTGTAAGAGAAAGAACAATAAAAACCTTTGAAGACATTAATTTCTTGTTTCAGTAATTTAGTTACTAGTTCTGCTTCAGGAATTTGAGAGCAATCCAGGAATTAGAGTCTACCTGTGTCTATAGTTACTGTGCAACTCAATTATTTGATTACATTTTTCTTATAGACAGAGAAATTTTTACGTTCTTTGGAGTGAGGCCACATTAGTAAAATCTTCAAAAATATGAAAAAATATCGAGCTCATCTGAAATATATGTATTTTCCCCTGGTCAGGTGATGGAAAAGGACATTATCACTTTTATTTTCCTTCTGTACCTTACACATACCAGAAAGATAAGTATAAAAGACAAGATCTAAGTGCAATAGTTATAATAGTTACTTTTTCCAGGAAGTAGATAAAAATGATATCCTTCTTTCAATTTCATTTAGACAATATATCTATTTCATTAAAAATAATATGCATGCATTTTCTGTAAAGTATTCTTTGAAGGATAGTCAAATAAAATAGCATAACTAATTCCTAGATTAGTAACCTGCAATTATAACCATCTTGCTTAATCCAGAGTATTTTCTATAGCACATGCGTTGTTTGACTGTGTCAGGCTACTATTTGTCTTTAGTGATACAAAGCAGAGGAACTTAGTACAAACACAGCTAATTAAAATTCAGCCAAACATCTTAGATTTTCAAGTGGGAAAAGGCTCAGGAAATTAAGTGAGCTTCCTGTAGGAATGTAGTTTCAATTCACATTTTATCTGGTATCATATTTTCCTGCCAAAACCATTGTATTACGCTACAATTATCCAGTGGTGCTATTTTACACTTGGGTTATTATTTCAGAAACCCTGCTTCCGATGTCTAATAAGGTTTCCACACATAACTCCCACACCCTAGAGCTGCCTTCAAAGGTCATTTCTTCATCCCATTCTTTGCTGGCATAATTGCACCTGCCAGGTGAACTGCAAAACAAGTCCCAGGCGCACAGGGTGAGTCAGCCACTGTCATCCCAGCCGCTTTCCTGTTTATGCTAGGCTTGAGAATTATGGGCTGGGAAAGCTCGGGGGCCATTCAAAGCTTCTCCTTCTGATAGCCAGAATTTTCCATACATTGGTCCTCAATTCCCAATTCCCCATAACAGGAAGTCGAAACAGACTTGATATCAAAGAAGCAACTTTAAATAAGCTCAAACAAAGGAAAAAGAAGGGAGAGAGAGACCCCTAATGTTTCTGAAACATCTCAATTTGAAAAGGGAAGTGTGTCATGTTCCTGAGACGGTTTTAAAGGCTTGCAACTGACTGCCAAATCTTTTGCTCCTGTCTCCCTGTCATGTTTACATTTTGTGCCGTCTCCCCTGGGTTCCCTCAGTTAAAATTCACATTTCCTTATTGCTGGGTGCAGGTCTCACAGTCGAACAGAAGATTTCTCTGAACAAATAGAAGTGGTTATATTTTTGCAGCTAACATTCATAATTTAGGGATATCTTCAAAATTCCATCATATCCTTGGCACATAATGTATTAATGTGACCTCCCTTGCAAGAGTTTTATCAGCCTGAAACTGAGTAACCATGTGGAAAGTATAGTCTCAAAGTCAGTGATGTCACCTTTTTCTTGTCAATTAACATTTGTAAAGATCTAAGAACTTGTGGTGTTAACTGACAAAGGTAAATAAGATACTATTTATTCCCAGATGTTCCTGGCCATTGCTAATACTCCTTGTAGACCTACAGAAAGTAACAATAAAATCCCATTGCTAAAGGCATCCCACATTTCAGTCATAGAGCATAGCAAAATCCAGCTGGCACTGAACTGGAAGCTTCATCTCTACCAGTGAGCTTTCATAGTTCTGGAAGGTACTATGCACATTACCAGAGCAGAAATTAATCATGTTTTACCTATCTGTGAATCCTGCAAGCTACAATAATGACTGTCCTGGAAAGACATGCAGCACACTGGTGAAATGTTGCTACAAACACCATAGGGATAATTAATATCTTCCTAATTAAATGTCAGGCCTATTTAACAAAATGAAAGCTATTTCATAAAATGCAACCATTATCAGGTTGAAAAGCTGTGATTAGACAGGTCATAGGCCATACTGGAGAATCTAGTACTATTATTCTACTAAAGGAATACAATATTAAACTAATTTCTAATGACACAGTATTATACTCACTGATTAAGCTGCATTTATATCCTCATCAGTGAAGCTTCTGTTTGCAGCAGATGACAACCAACAGATTTACAGTTGGTTCAAAATACAGAGAACAAAACCTTGTGGGGTGCTCATCCCTAAAGGGAGCATATATTCTTCACTCCCACCTCCCAAGGCTTAGCAATCATTGTTGAAGAATGTCAGAAATAATCCAAGAGCTGGAAGCAGTGGATGATAACAGGGAAGGCGTGTCTTTCAGACACTATGTAGCAGGGCAGCAAAATATATGGATTTACAGTAGTTATGGCAACATGCACAGGACCTGTAGAAGTTCAAGCTAGAGAAATACTAGCATGAAAAGAGTAAATGGGCAAAGGGTTCTACCCCTAGCTGAGGAGAACTTGGCAATGGCTGGATTCTTGAAAACAATTAGTAGGTTTTCTCTAATAGTAGTAACCCCTAATAAATGAGCCATGTTCTAGTAGAAGGGCATACATTCACAAACATTTAAGCAAATTGGCCTTGAGGGGGAATAAGAAAGACACAAATTTAGGTGAGAAAGAAAGGAAAGGCTGGTCTGGCAAGAATGGGAGGAAGGAAGTAGTTATGACCAAAATTTATTCTATGAAATTCTCAGAGGTAATAAAAAGAAAGGCTGTTGATGGCATAGAGTATTTTGTTGTTTTGTTGAAATTGTGTGACAACTAAACTTTGGTATAATTGTTTTGGTTTGGTTTGTTTTTTTTTTTTTTTTTTTTTGGTGTCAAAAGACTCTGGCAAGGATACTTCAAAGTGAAGAGGTTCACTTGCCTCACAATTACAGGTTATAGTATATCCCTTGATTTCAGGGAAATCAAGGTGCCAGGAAGATAAGGCAGCTAGTCACATTGTACGCACAGTGAAAAGAGGGAGTAAGTCAATGCTTGTATGTTAGTGTTCAGCTCAATTTATCTTATAGAGCTCAAGATCCCCTGTAGGGAATGAGGTCATCCACAGTGAATGGTTCTTGCCATTTCAATTAATACAGTCAACATAAACTATCACAGATATGTCTGTCTCATAAGGTTGGTGGCAGAGATGACACAATAGCTCACAACAATAGCTCAGATTATTTTTGCTCATAGCATTCAAAATAGTCCTTGCATATTTTCTAATCCCACTGGAGAAAGGCTTCTGATATTAAAGGCATACTAAAAATGAAAGTGTGTTAAGTACTCTATTCCCTCACTTTTCCTTATGCTGTCCCTGAGGTAGGTAGCAGTGTTCTCATTTTGCATTTAAGAAATATATTCAGTGTAAGTGGCTACACAAATCACACAACTGGGAAGATAGTAGCCCTTAGATTATGCCTCCAAGAGCCTGACTCTAAATCTTACGTTCTTCCTTTACTAATCTGTCAAATTTAAAGTGCTATATCATTAAAATATTATGATACTAATATAATTAAATATTAGAACTACTGTGATAAGCAGTGATAATTTTACATTTTAACTCTAAGTTAATTTGGTATCACAATTTCTATAAATATATATCACAATATTTAGGTAGTTATTCAATGGAAAGACAATGATTGATCAAAAGAAAGGTCTTGAAGTAAAGTCTAACCACTAAGAGGTAAATGAAGATCAATCTCAGGGTTATTATACAAATAAGTGAGGTAAAGAAATGTTTTGATAAATAGTAACTCCTAATAATAAGTAAAACAAATAAGCAAAACAAAAAATAAAAAAATAAATGAAATAAAGTTGCTCACCTAATTCCGGATAACAAGCAGAAGAAAATAAGGATCTTTTGTTTGTTTTATTTTCCTTTGTTTTGTTTGTTTTGTAAGAATCAAGGTATTTATTGATACCGTTTTTAGGCAAATTTTCAACAGTTCACGATATGTTCCTAACTTAAAAGTTCTAGCACCTGAGAGTTGACTCATAGGTTTTGTTAGTTACTGTCTTAATGTGTTTCCATTGCTGGGAAGAGACATCATAACCAATCACAATATTTATCACAATAGTTAGAAAGGACAACATTTTTTTTTTTGGTTCTTTTTTTTTTCGGAGCTGGGGATCGAACCCAGGGCCTTGCGCTTCCTAGGTAAGCGCTCTACCACTGAGCTAAATCCCCAGCCCCAGAAAGGACAACATTTAATTAGGGGTGGCTTACAGTTTCAGAGGTTCAGTCCATTATCATCGTGGTGGAAAACATGGGAGCATTCAGACAGACACAGTGCTGAAGAAGGAACCGAAGTTCTGCATTTTGATCCAAGGGCAGCCAGATGGAGACTCTACTCTTCTGCAGGCAGTCAAAAGAAGGCTCTGCTGACAGAAGCCTGATATAGCTGTCTCCTGAGAGGCTCTGCCAAAGCCTAACAAATACAGAGGCAGATGCTCAAAGCCAACCATTGGATTGACACAGGGTCCCCAATAGAGTTAGAGAAAGGATTGAAGGAGCTGAAGGGGTTTGCAAACCCATAGACAGGACAACAATATCAACCAACCAGACCCTCACTTCCACCCCCCCCCCCCCCCGCCTCAGAGCTCCCAGGAACTAAACCACAAACCAAAGAGTACACATGGAGCGGCCCAAGGCTCCAGACGCAGATGTAGCAGAGGATGGCCTGGTTAGACATCAATAGGAAGAGAGGCCCTTGGTCCTGGGAAGGCCCCAGTGTAGGGGAATGCTAGGGCAGGGAGGCAGGAGTGAGTGGGGGATGGGTCGAGGCCACCATCATAGAAGTAGGGGGAGGGAAGATGAGATAGGAGGTTTCCAGAGGGGAAATAGGAAAGGGGATAAGATAAATAAAGAGGATAAATAAATAAAATATCCAATAAAAAAGGATGGTCTTTCTTCCACACTGGGAGAAGCGTGGGCATAGGACCTCAAAACCACTCCCACAATGACAATCTTCCTCCGACAAGGCCACACCTACTCCAACAAGGGCACACCTCCTAATAGTGCCATTTCCCATGACTGAAGCCTATTCAAACCACCACAGTAAATTTTCTTATGAGCAAGTACCTCAGAAGAGGCGTGTATGTTTTGTCTTGCATATCAGAGCACTGTGATCCGCTGGTAGAGAAGAGATGGTATCAGGAGCACCTTGTCTTACTTCATGATGGTAAGGAAGCATCCAAAGAGGAATTCAAGTACTCAACTCATTTTCTAGCTTCCCCTTTTTATTTAGTCTAAAACAACTTTTCCAGAACTGGATCTCCTAGGGGAGATTTGATCCAGCATCAAGACCACTACAAACAAATCAAGAGATCACAAATCATGGGTGAGGCGATCACCACCTGGCATTTGAACTTCAATGTTCCCACTAGTGTGTTGTGGGAGTCCTTCCTAAGAAACTGAACGGATATTACACTGGCTAATTTTGTTTTCTGGTTTGATTTCCAAGTTCAGCATTCTCTTTCTTTTAAAACGGAGGTCACATGAAAAATACAGATGGAAAATAAGAAGCTTATTGCTTATTCAGAAAGAAATTCAAACAAGGAGTTTACAGAAACCATTTATTTATAGACACTCAATACCAGTTTTCACATTGATGTTATCTCTTAAATCTGGCTGTCATTAAACTTCTACTATGAAGAACCAGGGATTTCATCTGCAACATTTCATAGTCAAATTTTTATTAACACTGTATCATTTTCAATATCTTCTCCATTCTGCCATAATTAAGGTCTTTATGAAATGGAAATATGATAATGTTGATATGCTTAAACTCTAGAATATCTATATTTTCTTACAAAATACATTATGCTTTTTCAGCTTTCAGAATTGTTCTTTGATAAAGTAAAACTCTTTACTGCTCAAAACTCATTTTATTTCTTTTTAAGTTTTAGCAATATTAAAATACATATAGTTCTCTGAAAATACCATTTTATTTTATAAATAATGATTATCAACTCTATTTTGTATAGAATATTTCATATGAACATTTTTTTAAGGTTTATAAATGTGTTTTATGACATACAATCAGCCACTATCCCCTTAAGGATCTCAATCTTCCCTATTGTCTTCCTGTTTTTGTAAACCAATAGGTCCAATTAGTACTACACATAAGAATAAATGTATTGGACAATCCAGAGAACCTATCTGTAGCCACAACATATAAAGATTGATTTTGTCTCATCTAGCAGCAATTAACTGCCAGCACTTTCTCAGAACTAAGTTATGGAGCTCAGTGAACATTTTCCCTCTTTTGTTGGCATATAACTGATAAATATCAATAAGGCATCACATATAAGTGATAAGTATCAGTTTGTACATTGTACTTTGATCACATTACAATCTGTAATCCTTTCTTACAATTTCTCTGTCCCACTCTTTTAGTATCCTTGACTCAGTTTAACTTCTATTTTTTATGTCATCTATAAGCACGTGTGTGTGTGTATGTTATGTATGATTTTATGCATCTATATAAAACCTAGAATTCACAAAAGAGAGAATAAACTTACTGTTTGTGTTTCTAAGACTGACATATCAATCAACATGAGAATTTCCAATTTATGAAAACAACAACTTTGTTCTTTTTTATATATTGGATAGTTTATGTATTTACATTTCAAACGCTATCCCCTTTCCCCATTTGCTCACTCTCATATCTCCCCTCCCCCTGCTTCTATGAAGATGCTCCACCTTCCACCCATGAACTCCTGCCTCAACATGTTGGCATTCCCCTACTTTGGAGAAATGAGACTTCACAGATCTAAGGGTTTCTTCTATTGATGCCAGACAGTGCCATCCTCTGCAACATATGCAGCTGAGCTAAGGGTAGCCCCATATTTATGTACACTTTGGTTGGTGCTTTAGTCCCTGTGATCTCTGGGAGGTCTGGTTAGCCGATATCATTGTTCTTCCTATGGGGTTGCAAGCCCCTTCAGCTCCTTGAGTCCTTTCTCTAACTCCCCCATAGGGGTCCACATGTCAGTCCAATGGTTAGCTGCAAGAATCCTCATCTGTATCAGTAAGGTTCAGGCAGATCCTCTCAGGAGACATCCATATCAGGTTTCTGTCAGTAAGAATTTCTGTGCATCGGCAATAGTGACTGAGTTTGGTGGCTGTATATGGGATCAATGCCCAGGAGGGGCAGTCTCTGAATGGCCTTTTCTTCAGTCTTTGCTTCACACTTTGTCCCTGTATTTCACCAATGAGTATTTTCTTCCCTCTTTTAAGAAGGGCTGATACATCCACATTTTGATTTTCCTCCTGATTAAGCTTCATATGGTCTGTGAATTGTATCTTGGGTATTCTGAGCTTCTGGGCTATTATCCACCTATCAGTGAGTGCATACCACATGTGTTCTTTTGTGATTGGGTTACCTCATTCAGGATGATATTTTTCTAGTTCCATCCATTTACCTGAGAATTTCATGAACTCATCGTTTTTAATAGCTGTGCAATACACCATTGTGCAAATGTATCATATTTTCTGTATCCATTTTTTGTTGAAGGGTATCTGGGTTCTTTCCAGCTTCTGGCTATTATAAAGAAGTCTGCTATGAACATGGTGGAGCATGTGTCCTTGTTATAGGTTGCAACATCTTTTGGGTATATGTGCAGGAGTGTTACAGCTGGTTCCTCAGGTAGCACTGTTAGTAATTTTTTGAGGAACCACCAGACTGAGTTCCCGAGTGGATTTACTAGCTTGCAATCCCACCAACAATGGAGGAGTGTTCCTCTTTCTCCACATCCTTGCCACCATCTGCTGTCACCTAAGATTTTGATCTTAGCACTGCTGACTGATGTGAGGTGGAATCTAAGGTTGTTTTGATTTGCATATCCTTGACGACTAAGGATTTTGGACATTTCTTTAGGTGTTTTTGGCCATTCGATATTTCTTTCTCACTTGAGAATTCTTTGTCTAGCTCTGTATCCCATTTTTAATGGGATTATTTGATTCTCTGGAGACTAACTTGTTGAATTCTTTGTTTATATTAGATATTAGCCCTATATGGGATGTAGGATTGGTAAAGATATTTTCCCCAATCTGTTGGTTGCTATTTTGTCCTATTGATGGTGTCCTTTTCTTGAGAGATGCTTTGCAATTTTATGAGGTCCCATTTGTAGATTCTTGATCTTATAGCAAAATCCACTGGTGTACTGTTTAAAAATGTTTGCTTGTGCCTATGAGTTCAAGGCTTTTTTCCAATTTCTCTTCTTTAGTTTCAGTGTATCTCATTTTATGTGAAGATTGTGGATCTACTTGGACTTCAGCTTTGTACAAGGAGATAAAAATAGATCAATTTGCATTTTCTAGATGCCGATTGCAAGTTGAACCAATACTATTTGTTGTAAATGCTATCTTTTTTTCCATTGGATGGTATTATCTTCTTTGTCAAAGATCAAGTGACCAAATGTATGTGAGTTCATTTCTGGGTGTTCAATTCTATTCCACTGATCTATCTCTGTTCCAATACCATGCACTTTTTATCATAATTTCTCTGTACTACAGCTTGAGGTCAGGGATGGCGATTCCTTGATAATTTCATTTATTGTTGAGGACAATTTTTCCTATCCTGGCGTTTTGTTGTTGTTGTTGTTGTTGTTGTTGTTGTTGTTGTTGTTGTTGTTGTTGTTGTTCCAAATGAATTTGTAAATTGCTCTTTCTAACTCTATGAAGAATTGAGTTGGAATTTTGATGGGGATTGCATTGAATCTGTAGATTGTGTTTGGCAAGATGGCCATTTTTACTTTCCATCTTTTGAGTTCCTCTTAGATTTCTTAGATTTCTTTCTTCAGAGTCTTAAAGTTCTTGTCATACAGATCTTTCACTTGCTTGGTTAGGGTCACACCAAGGAATTTTTTATTATTTGTGACTATTGAGATGGGTGTCTTTTCCCTAATTTCTTTCTCAACTGGTTTATCTTTGAGTAGAGAAAGGTCACTGATTTGTTTTGCTTAATTTTATATCCAGCCACTTTGCTGAAGTTGCTTATCAAAGATAAGAGTTTTCTGGTGGAATTTTTGAGGTCACTTATGTATTCTATCATATCACCAACAAATAGTGATATTCTGACGTCTTCCCTTCAAATTGTACCCCTTTAACCCCCTTTTGTTGTCTAATTTCTCTGGCTAGGACTTGAGTAGTATATTGAATAGGTAGAGAGAGAATGGCCATCCTTGTCTAGTCCCCTGATTTTACTGGGATTGCTTTAATTTTCTCTTCAATTAATTTGATGTTGGCTACCTGGTTTGATGTACATTTCTTTACTATGTTTAGGTATGGGCCTTGAATTCCTGATCCTTCCAAGACTTTTATCATGAAGGGGTATTGAATTTTGTCAAATGCTTTCACAGCACCTAATGAAATGATCATATATATATATATATATATATATGTATATATATATATTACTACATTGATGGATTTCTGTATATTGAACCATTTCTGCATCACTGGTATGAGGCTTACTTGATCATAATGAATGATCTTTTTGATATATTATTGGATTCTGTTTAGGAGAATTTTATTGAGTATTTGTGCATCGATGTTCATGAGGAAAATTGATCTGAAGGTCTCTTTCTTTGTACAGTATTTGTGTGGTTTTGGTATAAACATACTCTGGCTTCAAAGAATGAATTGGGTAGTATTCTTTCTGTTTCTATTTTGTGAAATAGTTTAAAGAGTATTGGTATTAGGTCTTCTTTGAAGGTATAATAGAATTCTACACTAAACCCATCTTGTAAGGAGCTTTTTTTGGTTGAGAAACTTTTAATGATTGCTTCTCTTTCTTTAGGTGTTGTGGGACTGTTTAGATGGTTTATCTGATCCTGAATTAACTTTGGTACCTAGTATCTTTCTAGAAGATTGTCCATTTCATCCAGATTTTCCAGCTTTGTTCAGTACTTGGTTTGTAGTAGGATCTAATTTTTTTTTTAATTTCCTCAGTTTCTGTTGTTATGTCTCTCTTTTCAATTCCGATTTTGTTAATTTGGATATTGTCTCTGTGCCCTCTGGTAAGTTTATTTGGACACACTCTATGCCCTGTGGATGGTCTGGCTAAGGGATTATCTATCTTGTTGATTTTTTTCAAAGTACCAGCTCCTGTTTTTTTATCATTTTTATATTTCTTTTTTTTTCCTACTTGGTTGATTTCAGCCCTGAGATTGATTATTTCCTGCCCTCTACTCTCCTCTTGAGTGCCTGTGCTTCTTTTTGTTCTAGAGCTTTCAGGTATGCTGTCAAACTGTTTGTGTAATCATCTCCCCAGTTTCCTTTTGCAGGCACTCAGAGCTATGAGTTTTTTTCTTAGCACTGATTTCATTGTTCACATAAGTTTGAGTATGTTGTGCCTTCATTTTCATTAGATTCTAAAAAGTCTTTAATTTCTTTCTTTATTTCTTCCTTGACCAAGTTATTACTGAATAGAACACTGTTCATTTTCTATGTGCATGTGTGCTTTCTGACACTTTTGTTGTTATTGAAGAATACCCTTAGTCCATGGTAATATGATAGGATGCATGGGACTATTTTAATCTTCTTCTGTTGAGTCCTGTTTTGTGACTGATTATATGGTCAATTTTAGAGAAGGTACCATGAGGTGCTGAAGAGAAGGTATATTCTTTTGGTTTTTGTTTAAATGTTCCACAGATATCTGTTAAATCCGTTTGTTTCATAACTTCTATTTCACCGTGTCTCTGTTTAGTTTCTGTTTCCATGAAATTTCCATTCATGAGAATGGGGTGTTGAAGTCTCCCACTATTTTTATGTGTTGTGCAATGTATGATTTGAACTTAAGTAAAGTTTCTTTTATGAATATAGGTGCCCTTGCATTTGGAGCATAGATGTTCAGAACTGATAGCTTATCTTTGTATATTTTTCCTTTGGATAACTTTTGGTTAAAGGCAATCTTGTTCAATATTAGAATGGTTACTCCAGCTTGTTTCTTAGGACCATTTGCTTGGAAAATTGTTTTCCAGTCTTTTACTTTGAGGTACTGTCTGTCTTTGTCACTGAGGTGTGTTTCCTGTATGCAGCAAAATGCTGGATCCTCTTCATATATCCAGTCTGTTAGTCTATATCATTTTATTGGGGAATTGAGACTATTGAGTTTGAGAGATATTAGGGACCAAAGATTGTTGTTTCCTGTTACTTTTCTTGTTACAGATGGAATTGTGTTTGTGTGGCTATCCTCTTTTGGGCGTGTTGAAAAAAAATTACTGTCTTAGTCATGGTCTTTTGCTGTGAACAGACAACATGACCATTGTAAGTTTTATAAAGAACATTTAATTGGGGCTGGCTTAAAGGTTAAGAGGTTCAGTCCATTATCATCAAGACAGGAGCATGGCAGCATTCAGGCAGGAATGGTGCAGGAGGAACTAATTTCTATATCTTCACCCAAAGGAAGCCAGGAACAGATTGAGCATCCACAGGCAGCTAGGAGGAGGGTCTCCAAGCTTACCACTACAGTGACACATCTCCTCCAACAAGGCCACACCTTCAAATAGTGCCACTCCCTGGGCTAAGCATATACAAACCAACACATTCCACTCCCTGGACCAAGCATATGCAAACCATCACAATTATATCTTGCTTTTTCTAGCTTGTAGATTTTCTCCTTGTGTTTGAGTTTTACATCTCTTATCCTTTGTACCACTGGATTTGTGGAAAGATCTTGTGTAAATTTGTCTTTGCCATGGAATCTCCTGGTGTCTTCATCTATGTTAATTGAGAGCTTTTCTGGATATTGAGCCTAGGCTGGCATTTGTGTTCTCTTAGTGCATGTGACATCTTCCAAGGATCTTCTAGCACTCATAGTCTCTGTTGAGATGTCTGGTGTAATTCTGACAGGTCTGCTTTTATATGTTACTTGACCTTTTTTTCCTTATTGCTTTATGTATTATTGTACTGTTATGATTCCTATGTGATGGGAGGAATTTTTTTCTGATCCAATCTATTTGGAGCTCTGTAGTCTTTGTGTATGTTCCTGGTTATCTCTTCTTTAGGTTAGGGAAGTTTTTATATATATATATATATATGTATATACATAATTTTGTTGAAGATACTTCCTGGCCTTTTATGTTGGCTGTCTTCATTCTCTTCTATACCCATTATCCTTAGGTTTAGTCTTCTCATTATGTCCTGGATTTTCTAGATGTTTTAGGTTAGAAGCTTTTTGCATTTTGCAGTTTCTTTGACTATTGTTTTAATGTTTTCTATGGTATCTTCTACCCCTGTGATTCTCTCTTCTATCTCTTCTATTCTGTTGGTGATGCTGGCATCTATGACACCTGATTTCTTTCCTAGGATTTCAATCTCCAGGGCTGTCTCTTTTTGTGATTTCTTTATTGTTTTTATTTCCACTTTTACATTCTGGGTGGTTTTGTTCAATTCCTTCACCTGTTTGTGTTTTCCTATAATTCTTTAAAGGTTTTCCATGTTTCCTCTTCAAGAGCTTCTACTTGTTTACCTGTCTTCTGTATTTCTTTAAGGAAGTTATTTATGTCCTTCTTAAAGTCCTCTATCATCATTGTGAGATAGGATTTTTAAATCCAAATTTTGCTTTTCAAGTGTGTAGGCTTATCTAGCACTTGCTGCTTTGGGAAGACTGTGTTCTGATGATGCCAAGTAGCCTTGATTTCTGTTGCTTATGTTCTTGTGCTTGCCTCTAGACATCTGGATATCTCTAGTGTAATTTGGTTGTGCTGACTCTGACTGAAGCTTGTCCTCTTCTGGGCCTGTGAGCCTGTGATTTTAGAATTGAGCGCACTAGTGGGAGACCAGCTCTCTCTGGTAGTGATTTTGGTCTGGAGGGCTGTGGGACAGCCTTAACTCTGGGTGAGGTGGAGATCAGATGAATCCTGTTCCTGGTTGCTGTGTGGTTCCTGTGCCCTGTGCACTCCCGTGGGGGTCCCTCTTTGGACAGTTATTGGAGCCAAAGTGGAGTGTCACCTGCAGGCTTAGGAGTTAGAGAACTCCTAGGAGACCATCTCTCTCTGACCAGGATTTAATTATGGAGGGCTGTAGGACAGCTTTAGCTCCAGGACACAGATTGAGACAGGAAGGATCCTGTCTGTGGCTGCTCTGTGGTTCCTATGCCATATAGGCTCTTAGTGGGTCCCCCTTTAGACAGTTATTGGAGTGAAAGTGGGTTGTCTGCCACGGGTTTAGGTGTGAGAGCAATCCTGGAAGACCAGCAGGTCTCCCTGGGTAGAATTGGGGTTTAGAGGTATGTGGAAAACTTTTTCTTTTTTCTTAACGTATTTACATTTTAAATGTTATCCCTTTTCCTGGTTCTCTCCCTCTCCCCCTTGCCACTAGGAGGATGTTTTTCTTTACAATTCAATTTGTCTTTGCCAGTGAGAGATATTTACTGAAGACATCAAATAGACAAATCATGTTTTCAAATGCAACATTGCAGTTTTTAATTCGAGAATTGAAGACAACACCAAGAGTCATCAATGAAGAGTGTATATTAATTCCTCTAGTTTAGTTGGTTTTTAATTTTTTTTACCTTGCTAGACTTTGCTACACACTATAGCCAGAAGCATTTCTATCCTGCTTCTTTGCTTCCAGAATAACAACTTTGAGACTTAATTATTTATGAGTAAATTCCTAGGCCTTAAGCTTTGGCTCATTCCTTGACTAGTTTATAAGTAATATAACTTGTTAATTCTACTCTATGTCAGCCAGAGGGTTAGTTATCTCTCCTGGTTTCATTTGTCCATCTCTTCCAGAGTCCTGGTTGAACTCTCCCACTCTTGCCTCTTTCCTAGAATTCCAATCTCTCTCTGCTGGATGTGCAACCTTTTAATCCTGCTTTAGTTTATTGTTCATCAGCTTTTTATTGACAAGTGATACATCCATATAGTGCAAATTTCTCTATATCTCCCTCTTTTAGTTTAATAAAAGTCTCTTTCTCTACATCAGTAAACTATATACAATAAGAACATATGAAAATATCCTAGTAAGAGCACCAGTGGAAGGGGAAGCCCTGGATCCTGCTAAGACTGAACCCCCAGTGAACTAGACTGTTGGGGGGAGGGCGGCAAGGGGGGGAGGGTTGGGAGGGGAACACCCATAAGGAAGGGGAGGGGGGAGGTGGACGTTTGCCCGGAAACCGGGAAAGGGAATAACACTCGAAATGTATATAAGAAATACTCAAGTTAATAAAAAAAAAAAAAGAACATATGAAAACTATCAGGTAAGAATTATATTCCCAATGTTCAGTCCATATTCCTTTAGCAATCTTGAAGAAATTATTCCATTACTAACCCTATTATGGTGAGTTTGAATTCATACATAAATCATTTTATCAAAACTTAAATTTATAAATCTAATAATATCTTCTTAGACACTAAAACATTTTTTCAAATCCTAAACAATTTAAGTTTAAGTGTAAAATTATAATTATTTAGTACTCAAGCCTGTCAGAGCCTGAGAAGGAAATATTACCTGAGTATACAGGAAGTATAGACAAACAGCTTCCAAAACTGTAGAAATGACAGAGACAGATGTCTGGACAGTCACCCAAAAATTTCTCTGAATTATTTGAACATCATCTTTGGCCTTCTAGCCCAGATAATTTGATGCACTTGCCTGTAAAGGAGGAATTATGAAGGCCTTGCCTACCTTGTCCTTGCAAAGCTTGGCACTTGACTCAGTTACACCTGTTTGTTCAGTTTGGACAGCATACTGACTTAGGTAGGCTTTCCATTGCTGTAAAGAAACAACATGACTAAGGCAACTGTTATAAATAACAACATTTAATTGGGGCTAACTGGTTCTGAGGTTTAATCTATTATCATCATGACAGGAGCAGGACAGCATCCAGGCAGCCATGGCACTAGAGGAGCTAGAAGTATTACAACTTCATCCAAAGGAAGCCAGAAGCAGACTGTTTCTTCTGTACTGGATATAGCTTCAAAGCCCACTCTCACAGTGGCACACTTCATCCAACAAGGCCACACCTCCTAATAGTGCCACTCCCAGGGCCAAGCATATTCAAAACAACTCACATAAGGTCTGCAGATTTTTTTTTTGTCCAGTGGCTAACTTGTTACATTTGAAACAAACTCCATTAAGAGGTTCATTGATGCTCATCATGTTCTTTGAAGTAGAATAGGGTGTTGCCAGTAGCAGACATGCCTCTTATTAATAAAACATCTTTAAATGCCATATTCTATAAATCTTTATGGTTTTTGAAGAGCATCTATCTATAGTATATCAGAATTGCTTGTTTCTATCTATCGACTATTTGCTTAACTTTGAAAATATCTATAAGAAACAAAATGAAGCTTCTTCCTGTAATTAACTAACATGACCATAAATGTGATTGACTAAATATTCACTTGGATTTCTTAATTATTCTGAACTGTTTGTAACAGCATCTTTTGAAAAAACTAGAAAATAATGTTGCATTTTTTTAAAGAATTACAGACTTAAGATATCTTAAATGAGAGATGAAACATATACATAGCTAGCTGTAACAAAATATAACTTTAAATTTGTAATATAAAAAAGTTTATACCAATGTACAGATATTCTTTGGTCAAAAAGTAAATTCAATAATCTAACTTTTTATTACTCCTATTACTCCTATATCCCCTTTTAAATTTTTTTTCATTCCTTCTTTCCACTTTCCTTTTCATCCACTCTTTCCTTATTTCTCCATACCACTAGATAGGAGAGAAATAGGGGTAGAGAAAAGAAAAGGAAATAGAAAAAGAGATGTCTAAATCTAACCTTCATTATTTCTTCCTGACCAAAACTATTAACAACTTGATCCCAATGCCCCTTAAACAACAGCAAACATCCATCACCCTATGACAGACAAAAACCCTTCTGCCCCACTCTTGGGAAAGGGATGGTGTTCTCTTAATATTGTTTCCTGCTGTCTTAGGGCATCATTTCCTTTTGGGTGACCAAAGAAAATTGAGATATTGGCCAGTCTTAAATTTAGCTGTGACATTTGCATTTCAATCTCTATGCTAGATGATCTAGCCAGTCACTTTGAAACTGACCTGGATGCAGATTTTTGAGGAAGCAGCATTGAGGCACTCTGTTAGACTGAATAACCTGGGATGCTTGTTTTGTGCCTGGTCCTTTTGCTTTCCAAACATATAAACACTCACAAGTAATATATGCTTCTCTATTAATACATGTATGGAATATATACTGTATATATGATATAGATGAAGATGATTCTCTGTGCTTTGTTTAATCTGGTACTGGATCTTTTTTCTTTATAAGTTAATTTAGACTGTATAACCAAACTATAACATAAATTTTTATCCATGCCCTCTAAATGAATGATTATGACTAGATGAAGTCCTGGCTGAAGGCATTGTCTCAGAGTTGTTCCCATGTTGAGGGATTAGCAGTTAATGTTACATGTTTTGTTGGTCTTGATTTCTTTCTTTCCTTTGGATGCCAAGATTTTCAGGGAGTCTTCCCCTCAAATCTAGTTTGTATTATTTTTGAAGGAATACATAGCGTTTCTTCTCCTGTGGAAACAAATACAAAATCTCTTCTCTACTGTAATACCTTTCCTGCCTTCCATTCTGAAGTCATCACATATGTAGGATTAACTAATTCATCAGTCCTTTATAAAGTCCAGTGTATTTCAACCACTGTGTTATCTGTCTCATTGACATTTAAATATTTTAAATTAGTAAAGCATTTCTTTTTTTCTTTTTCTTTTCTTTCTTCATCTTTATTAAATTGAATATTTATTTACATTTCAAATGTTATTCCCTTCCCAGGTTTCCAGGCCAACATCCCCCTAGCCATTCCCCCTCCCCTAGCAAAGCATTTCTTAATTATTGCTGGGGATACTATTTCCCCTTCTGTTTCATTTAAAGTCCTGTTAGAACTCTCAACAGTTGCTTGGAAGATATATCTATACTGTTATTTATGCAATAATGTTTAAAAAATTGTTGCAATTTACTGGATAAATATGCTGGAGTATGATTAGCTTCAATTATCAAAGACATTTCTAAGAGAGCTACTGTCTCTAGTAAACGTGAAATTTCAGAACATTTCTTTCAGAGCATAAGGCAGAAGTCCATGAGTATTCTGAGTATGTATCAATAGGACAAAATATTAGCATGTGTAAATATTTAAAATTTTTAAACTCAACACAGTGAAATATATAATCTACTATATTGTATATGTTTCTGGCCTGGTGCTCATGAATTTCTTGCACTTGTGTTTGTCATCAAAAGTTTTCCTCATTTTTACGTATGAAGAACAGTTTTTTCTGAATAGAATTAGCTGTGTTGACAGTAATTCTTTAATAGGTTGAAAAACAGCCTTTTATATCCTGGCGATGTTTATAGTTTCTCTTCAGCTAATTACCGTATTTATGATTCTTTTACCTCTATATTATATATGACATAATAATTCTCTATTGAAACTTTCCATGCATTTTTCTACCTAGTACAATGTTTTGACTGTAGTCTGATCCTGTAGGTTTCTTTTCTGGTCTTGCATTTATAATGTTCTAAACACATTTCAAGTCTGAAAAGGCTATATTTTTCTCTTACTTTGGAAAGTTTTCAAATATAGTTTATTATATACATTTTATATGCACCTTGCTTATAATTATCTTTATTCTATGACCACAAATCATACATTTGGCTATGTAATTCTGTCATGTGCTTTGCATGCACTGCTTACATTTATGTAGTATTTGATTTTTAGTTTGGTCTGGACATTCTAATTCAGATACTTTGTATTTAGGCTTTCATAGTCTGGTCTATTTGATCCCATCTCTCTGTGAGACTTTAAATAAATGTTTTTATTTTGTTTACTGAGGTTTCCTTGTATGAAATTACAATTATATTTTCTCGGTATTTCTTTTTTTTATTAGATATATTTCTTTACTTACATTTCAAATGCTATTCCCTTTCCCAGTTTCCTGTACAAGCCCCCTAATCTTCCTCCTTCCCCAAACACGTATTCTCCCCATTTATTCCCCTTATTGAGCTGCCCATATTCCCCTGAACTGAAAGTCCAACCTTGGCAGGACCAAGGGCTTCCCCTTTCACTGGTGCCCCAACAAGGCTATTCTCTGCTACATATGCAGTTGGAGACCTGAGTCAGTCCATGTATAGTCTTTCAGTAGTGGTTTAGTCCCTGGAAGCTCTGGTTGGTTGGCATTATTGTTCTTATGGGGTTACAAGCTCCTTCAACTCCTTCAATTCTTCTTCTAATTCCCCCCAAGGGGGTCCTGTTCTCAGTTCAGTGGTTTGCTGCTAGCATTGACCTCTGTGCTCTGGATGTGTCTCTCAGGAGACATCTATATCTGGTCCCTTTCAGCATGCATTTTTTAGCCTTATAAATCTTATCTACTTTTGGTGGCTGTACATATATATGGGCCACATGTGGGGCAGGCTCTGAATGGCCATTCCTTTAGTTGTTGCTCTAAATTTTGCTTCTATATCCCCTCCTACGAATATTTTTTTACCCTTTTAAGAGGAAGTGGGAGCATCCACATTTTGGTCATTCTTCTTGAATTTCCTGTGGTCTTTGGATTGCATCTTGGGTAATTCGAGCTTTTGGGCTAATATCCATTTATCAATGAGTGCATACCAAGTGTGTTTTTCTGTGATTGGGTTACCTCACACAGAATGATATTTCCTAGTTCATTCCACTTGCCTATGAATTTCATGAGGTCATTGTTTTTTGATAGCTGAGTAGTACTCCATTGTATAGATGTACCACATTTTTTAACCCATTCCTCTGTTGAAGGGCATCTGGGTTTCTTCCACCTTCTGGCTATGATAATTAGGCTGCTAAGAACATAGTAGGGCATGTGTTTTGGAGCAACTGAGGTATAGCTGGGTCCTCAGGTCCAATTTTCGGAGGAACCATCAGAAAGGTTGTACCAGCTTGAAATACCACCAACAACAGAGGAGTGTCCTCTTTTTCCACATCCTCACCAGCATCTGCTGTCACCAGAGTTTTTGATCTTAGCCATTCTGACTCCAGTGAGGTGGAATCTCAGGATTGTTTTGATTTGCATTTCCCTGATGACTGAGGATGTTGAACATTTCTTTAGGTGCTTTTTGGCCATTCAATATTCCTCAGCTGAGAATGTTTTGTTTAGCTCTGTACCCCATTTTTAATAGGATTATTGGCTCTCTGGAATCTAACTTCTTGAGTCCTTTGTATATTTTGGATATAAGCCCTCTATTAGATATAGGATTGGTAAAGATGTTTTCCCAATCTGTTGGTTGCCATGTTGTCTGAATGACAGTGTCTTTTGCCTTACAGAAGCTTTGCAGTTTTATGTGATCCCATTTGTCTATTCTTGATTTTAGAGCACAAGCCATTGGTGTTTTCTTCAAGAACTTTTCCCCGGTGCCCATGTATTCAAGACTCTTCCCCAGTTTTTCTTCTATTAGTTTGAGTGTATCTGGTTTAATGTAGAGGTCCTTGATCCACTTGGACTTAAGCTTTGTACAGGGTGATAAGAATGGATTGATCTACATTCTTCTACATGCTGACCTCCAGTTGAGCCAGTACCATTTGTAGAAAATGCTATCTTTCTTCCATTGGATGGTTTTAGCTCCTTTGTCAAAGATTGAGTGACCACAGGTGTATGGGTTCATTTCTGGGTCTTAAATTATGTTCCACTAATCTATTTGCCTGTCTCTGTACCAATACCATACAATTTTTTATGACTATTGCTCTATAATACTGCTTGAAGTCAGGGATGGTGATTCTCCCAGAAGTTCTTTTATTGTTCAGTATAGTTTTCACTATCCTCGGTTATTTGTTATTCCAAATAAATCTGCAAATTGCTCTTTCCATCTCTATAAAGAATTGAGTAGGAATTTTGATGGGGATTGCATTGAATCTGTAGATTGCTTTGGGCAAAATGGCCATTTTTACTATATTAATTTTGCCAATCCATGAGCATGGAATATCTTTACATCTTCTGAGATATTCCTCAATTTCATTCTTCAGAGACTTGAAATTCTTGTCATACAGAACTTTCACTTGCTTGGTTAAAGTCGCACCAAGGTATTTTATATTATTTGGGACTATTGTGAAGGGTGTCATTTCCCTAATTTCTTTCTCAGCCTGTTTATCCTTTGAGTAGAGGAAAGCTACTAATTTGTTTGAGTTACTTTCATACCCCAACACTGCTGAAGTTGATTATCAGGTTAAGTAGTTCTCTGGTGGAACTTTTGGGGTCACTTAAGCACACTATCATATCATCTGTAAATAGTGATATTTTGATTTCTTCCCTTCCAATTTGTATCCCTTTGATCTTTTATTTTCTGATTGCTCTGGCTAGGACTTTGAGTACTATATTGAATAAGTATTAAGAGAGTGGGCAGCCTTGTCTAGTCCCTGACTTTATTTTGCTTCATTTTTCTCTCTATTTAACTTGATGTTAGCTACTGGTTTACTGTATATTACCTTTACTATGTTTAGAAATGGGCCTTGAATTCCTGATCTTTCCAGGACTTTTAATATGAAGGGGTGTTGAATTTTGTCAAATGCTTTCTCAGCATCTAACGAAATGATCATATGGTTCTTATCTTTGAGTTTGTTTATATAGTGGATTTCATTGGTGGATTTTCATATATTAAACCATCCCTGCATCCCTGGCATGAAGTCTACTTGATCATTGTGAGGAGCTGTCCGAGGAGCTGTCCTCACAGATGTGAGGAGCTGTCCGAGGAGCTGTCCTCACAGATGTGAGGAGCTGTCCTCACATACTCCATTACAAGATGGCACTGGCATACGGCAGAACGCACCTAGTAAAAAGGGCAATACGCAGGCGCCTGGTAACTTCCCTACTCAAAGGGACACGTATGCTTTGGTACGTCATCTGGCATAATTGGCAGCGACCAGTCAGAGAGTGACAAGTCCTAGGTGAGGATAGTTTCCTATATAAGGGACGGTTATTCCTCACTCGGCGTCTCCGCATTGTAAGCTTATGCTCTCCCTCTCAAGACGCATTAAAGCTTTTCTGCAGTAGGATCCTGTGTGTGCCGCGTCGTTCCTGCTGGCGAGACGTAGCGTGGGACATATCATGATGGATGATGATTTTGATGTGTTCTTGGATTTGGTTTGCCAGAATTTTATTGAGTATTTTTGCATTTATATTCATAAGGGAAGTTGGTTTGAAGTTCTCTTTCTTTGTTGGGTTTTTGTGTGGTTTCAATATAAAAGTAATTGTGGCTTCATAGAAGGAATTTGTTAGTGCTCCGTCTGTTTCTATTTTGTGGAATAGCTTGGACAGTATTGGTATGAGGTCTATGAAGGTCGGCTAGAATTCTGCACTAAACTCATCTGGTCCTGGGCTCTTTTTGTTTGGGAGACATTTAATAACTGCTTCTATTACTTTCGGAGTTATGGGGTTGTTTAAATGATTTATCGGTTCCTTATTTAACTTTGGTACCTGGTATCTGTCTAGAAAATTGTCCATTTCCTGCCAATTTTCCAGTTTTTTGAATATAGGCTTTTGTAGTAGGATCTGATGATTTTTTTAATTTCTTTAGATTCTGTTGTTATGTCTCCCTTTGCATTTCTGGCTTTGTTAATTTGGATACTCTCTCTGTGATCTCTGGTTAGTCTGGCTAAGAGTTTATCTATCTTGATGATTTTGTCAAAGAACCAGCTCCTGGTTTTGTTGATTCTTTGTATAGTCCTTTCATTTCTACATGGTTGATTTCAGCCCTGAGTTTGATTATTTCCTGCCTTCTACCCCTCTTGAGTTTATTTATTTCTTTTGTTCTAGAGCTTTTAGGTGTGCTGTGAAGCTGCTGTAATATGCTTTCTCCTGTTTCTTTTTGCAGGTATTCAGCTGTGAGTTTTCCTCGTAGCACAGGTTTCCTTATGTCACAAAAGTTTGGGAATGTTGTTTCTTCATTTTCATTAAATTCTAAGAAGTCTTTAATTTTTTTTCTTATTTCTTCCTTGACCAAATTGTCTTTCAGTAGGTCATTGTTTAACGTCCATGAATATGTGGGCTTTGTTTCATTATTGGTGTTATTGAAGACCAGTCTTAGTCTGTAGTGACCTAATAGGATGCGTGGGATTATTTCTATCTTCCTGTATTTCTTGAGGCCTGTTTTTTGACCAATTATATATATAGTCAGTTTTGGAGAAGGTACCATGAGGTGCTGAGAAGAAGGTTTATCCTTTTGATTTAGGATGGAATGTTCTATAAATATCTGTTAAATCCAATTTGTTCATAACTTCTGTTAGTTTCTCTATGCCTTTTTATTAATTTCTGCTTCCATGATCTGTCCACTGATGAGAGTGGGCTGTTGAAAACTCCTACTATTATCATGTAAGTTACAATGTGTGCTTTGAGCTTTAGTAAGGTTTCTTTTATGAATGTAGGTGCCCTTGCATTTGGAGGACAGATATTTAGGATTGAGAGTTCATCTTGGTGGGCTTTTCTTTGATGAATATGAAGTGTCCTTCCTTATCATTTTTAATGACTTTCGGTTGGAAGTCAAAATTTTTGATATTAGAATGGCAACTCCAGCTTGTTTCTTCGGGCCAATGCTTGGAAATTGTTTTCAAGCCATTTACTCTGAGGTAGTGTCTGTGTTTGTCTCTGAGGTGTGTTTCTTGCGTGCACCAAAATGCTGTGTCCTATTTACACATCCAGTATGTTAGTCTATGTCTTTTTATTGGGGAATTGAGTCCATTAACGTTGAGAGATATTAAGGAATAGTGATTGTCGTTTCCTTTTATTTTCGTTGTTAGCGGTGGAATTATGTTTGTATGTCTCTCTTTTGATTTTATTGCAAGGAAATTATATTCATTCTTTCTGTATGGTGTAGTTTCTCTCCTTGTGTTGGAGTTTTCCATCTATTATCCTTTGTAGGGCTGGATTTGTAGAAAGATATTGTGTAAATTTGGTTTTGTCATGGAATATCTTGGTTTCTCCATCTATGTTAATTGAGAGTTTTGCTAGCAACAGTAACTTCGGTTGGCATTTGTGATCTCTTAGGGTCTGTATGGCATCTGTCCAGGATCTTCTGGCTTTCATCATCTCTGGTGAGAAGTCTGGTGTGATTCTTATAGGTCTGGCTTTATATGTCACTTGACTTTTTTCCTTTACTGCTTTTAATATTCTTTCTTTGTTTTCTGCATTTGGTGTTTTAACTGTTATGTGACTGGAGGAATTTCACTTCTTGTCCAATCTATTTGGAGTTCTATAGGCTTCTTGTATGTTTATGGGCATTTCTTTCTTTATATTAGGGAAGCTTTCTTCTATAATTTTGTTGAATTTATTTACTGGCCCTTTAAGTTGGGAGTCTTTACTTTCTTCTATACCTATTATCCTTAGGTTTGATCTTCTCATTGTGTCCTGGATTTCCTGTATGTTTTGGACTAGGAACTTTTTGTGTTTTACATCATCTTTGACAGTTGTGTCAATGTTTTCTATGGTATCTTCTGCCCCTGAGATTCTCTCTTCTATCTCTTGTGTTTGGTTGGTGTTGCTTGTATGTATAGCTCCTTGTCTCTTCCTTAGGTTTTCTACATCCATAGTTGTCTCCCTCTGTGCTTTCTTTATTGTTTCTTTTTCCATTTTCAGTTCCTTCACCTATTTGATTGTGTTTTCCTGTAATTCTTTCAGGGATATTTTGTTTCCTCTCTAAGGGCTTCTATTTGTTTACTTGTGTTTTCTTGCATTTCTTTAAGGGGGTTCTTTATGTCATTCTTAAAGTCCTCCATCATTATCAAAAAATGTGATTTTAAATCTAAATCTTGCTTTTCCAGTGTGTTTAGATATCCAGTATTTGCTTTGGTGGGAGAACTGGGGTCTGATGATGCCAAGTAGTCTTGGTATCTGTTGCTTAGGTTCCTGCGCTTGCCTCTAGCCATTGGGTTGTCTCTGGTGTTTGCTTGTCTTGCTGTTGCTGGGAGTGGCTTGTCCCTGTTGTAGGTCTCTGTGTCAGCACTCCTGTAGAACTGTTTTCCTGTTTTCTTTCAGCCTTTTCTGAGAACAGGTGCCCTGATCTCAGGTGTATAGGTGCTCTTGGAAACTGTCTTTCAGCTCTAGGCGCGGGCAGAAATCAAAGGGTCCTGCCCCTGATTGCTCCTAGGTCCTTCCACCCAGGGGGCACAGTTGGCACTAGGCAATTCCCTCTTGGGTCTGGACTGTGGGCAGAGGGTAGTCTCCTCTGACTTCTCAGGAGTATCCACACTTCTGAGGGTATAGCTCTCTCCCCCATGGGATTTGGGTGCAGGGATCTGTTTGTTCGGTTCAGTTCTGTCCTGAGCACAGACCAGAACTGCAGGTACTAGCAGCTGACTGTTCCCATATTCCTTTGTTCAGAGGCACTGTACAGTTTCCCTGTGGACCAGAGATGTGGGCAGAGGTGTGTAGAAGTGGCAGTCTGTCCTGTCTCAGGATGTCTGCACTCCTGGGTGTTCAGCTCTCTTGGTTTTTCTTTTTTAAATTGAATTGATTTGTTATGGAGAAAGGTCATACATATGGAGGTAATTTCCTTCTTCTTTCATGTAAGTCCCTAAGATAAAACTCAAGTTGTCTGGCAGTAGATGCTTCTGGCTTTTAAGTTATCTTTTCAGTCATTTCTCTACATTTAAGGTCTCTACACTAAGAGGTTTCTACATGGGTATTTCAAAGGTCTTTTGTCTTACACCTCCTGAAGTAAAAATTTCTGGTTTTTGTTGTTGTTGCTGTTGTTGTTATATTACTACCCTGTAATTCTTTCTTGCTTACTCTCAGTGTCATGAGATGTTTTTCTACAAGCTGTTCTATGAGATGTTTTGCTGAAGCACACAAATTAAAGGATGTTTTGTTGAGAACACAGCTGTGATGTTTTGCTGGAAGCTATGTGATAAAAAAAGGAAGATGATGTTTTGCTGAAGCAGATGCTCAAGAAGACCTGTGATACTTGGAAAGACTATACACCCAACATACAGTGGACTACATGCTGGCATTTGTTCACATTCCTGGTCTTTGTTGGGCTTCTCTGACACTGGTCTTAACTTACGACACTATTGCATTTTCTCTGCTTTCTTCACTAATCTTCACCTCTATTTCTTCTGGTTTGAGCCATTGCTGCTCATTTTAGTGGAGTGAATTGCTGACAACAAAGATTGGAATCACCCAAAAAGAATTACTATTAAATGGGTCTATATCTCCCTTGTCTGATTCGCCATATTCCTCCCCTTGAGGCATTTATAAATCTTTATTAAAGTAGGCTTTGAAAAATATGTGTACAACCTTCCCATGCTTTTCTTGTCTATCTTGGCTTGCCATTATACACACCATCTAATAATTACTGTTTCATGATTCTCCTTACTGAATTTATAACTCCTCTGTGTTCTACCCTCCTTCCCCTGAAATCTCCCATGGCCTCTTACTAGCTTCCTGATTTTATGTACACTCAAATTTAAACACAAACATTCAAAGAAAGTGTCAGTCACATAACTTTGCAGAAGTTGGAGAGGAATGATTATAAAATCTAGAGGTAGAAGATGTCTGCAACAGAACAGTATTTGTTGGCCACAGTATGGCCACTGAAAACATGAACTCATAGCAGCTATGACTTCATGCATAAGACTACACAAGTTCAAGTCAGATAAAAAGTCCCAGAGGAATTGCAGTAGCTCATGTTGTAGCCCCATCCCCATTACCCACCTGTGGCTTTGTCAGCAATTGATGGTTGCTAAAGGGAAAAATATCAATTTTCTTCCTAGGCGAGGTGTTTTGTTTCTCCACAGATACTGACTACAATATCTGAGGCTGTGATGTGGTCCTACCCCTAAATGCTTATACTTAGCTTTGTGGATGAATATTTTTGTATTATTGTTGCTTGGGTTACAATCTTAGCTTCAGTATACTTAATTAACTGGATTTGTTCCTTAGCACCTACTGTTCTTACTTGGGGAAGTGATAGCACTAGAGTTTAAAGAAATGAGTTTGGAGAATTCTGCATGATTCCTATCCAGTTCTTGCTCCCTGTTCTCTCCCATCTTTACAGGTAGTGTCATATCACAGCAGCACAGACATTCCCCACAGCTGCTTTACCCAGATGTGAAGTCTGGCATTGAAAAGATGCTATTTGCTGTCTTGGCTCCTGGAGGTTTTCTTTTCTGTTTGTTTGTGAAATGTGAGATTTGGAGGTGGAGTTTCCTCCCTTTCCTACAATTATGAAATATCTATTTTAGTTTATTACTTTCCTTACAAATTTAACCTTCATTAATTCTATATTTTGATCTACTATTTCAGTACTACATTTCCTATTATACTTCCTTGTTTCTCCAAACCTATCTCTTTTCGAAGTAATGGATTAATGTTTTCTTTTAGATTTATGGAAATTTAGAGAAATGTTCTCTCTCTAGTCTGCCACCTGCTGGTTTACTACCATGCTTTTAATGACTTTATTATAGTTCAACATAATAGTCTCTTTGGAGCAAAACATTATTTACCATGTTTCAAGAAAGATTTACATGATTTGTTTTGCATGTACTAAATCAACTACATTATTTTCTGGATTTGGTGGACATCTTTCCTAGAATAGTATGATTTTTAGATTGAAATTATCTTTTGAATCTTTCCTCAAAGATTGTCTTGGGTTTTTTTTTTTTTTTGTTTGTTTGTTTGTTTGCTGTGTTTTTAATTAGTCTGGATGAAACTTAGAGACTCAAGTATACTTGAAAAGCCTATCACCACTGAATTTTATCCTAAGATCAGGATTGAATTTAGTTACTAGCAAAGTCTTTCTAAGGTATCTTAGCCCATGTTGCAGATCACCAGAATCATTGCAATATATGTATAGAGGCCAGGAAACAACTTTGATTGGTAACTTCTTACTTGATTGCTGTAACATTTGTTTTTTTCTGAAGAACAATGACTTCCCTAATAAGCTAAATATCTTCAAATAGAGACCATGGGTGACTTGGACCAAAAATCTTCCCAGATATGCTAATTTGCATTGACAGAATCACAATAATATATTTCAGAGAAATATGCTGTTTTTTAGTATTCTAATTTAGTGTATTCACTGTCTGTGTCAATGATGGCAAATATGTGACACAAATTTCATTGCTCTCATCCATTGTAAATATAATTGTCATCTCAATCTACTGCCTCATTTCTTCTTTTAGAGATGAAGCATGTTTGATTTCTTTGGATTATTTCACTGGTTCATTTGGAGGAAACTTTCAGTTGATTGAAAACCTGAATATGACAAAGAGGCAAAGCAAATTATGTCTCTTGCACATTTGTTTTTTGACTTGAATAATTTAGTTAACAATAATTATCTATACAATTATATAATAGATTTTTCTGAATTAAGTTCATTTATTATAAATATTAATAATAGAGTGATAATTAATTTGGAACTTTTTAAAGGAGATCTCAAGAAGTAGCTTCTAGCCAAATTCTGGGAATGGGGCATGAGAATACAATAAAAATTAGTCATAGATGCTGTTACTACGTTTAAAGAATGAGGTTGACTAGGTGACCATAATTTTATGGTAAATGGTCTTATATATAGTCACCCCGTGATTCAGGAACTTCTGCCTCTGTGTCACTTAGCACTGAATTTGAGGTGGCATGCTAAATTTGCCACAGTAGAAATTATACCACAAAAAGTAATAAGTATGTTCTTTATGAATATTTACTTTCTTTTTTATTAGAATTTTTTATTTATATTTCAACTGTTATCCCCTATCCCGGTTTTCCATCCATACCCCCTATCCCATTCCCCATTCTGGTATCCATCCACTCACCCCTTCCTACTTCCCTGCCCTGACATTTCCCTACATTGGAGGATCAAACCTTGGCATGACCAAGGGCTTCTCCTCTTATTGATGCCCAACAAGGCCATACTCTGTTACATATGCAGCTGGAGCCATGTATCTGACCATGTGTACTCTTTGGATGGTGGTTAGCCCCTTGGAGCTCCGGTATGTTGGTATTGTTCTTACGGGGTTGCAAATCCATTCGACTCCTTCAATCCTTTCTCTAACTGCTCTGATTGGGACCCTTTTCTCAGTTCAGTGGTTAGCTGTGAGCATTCACCTGTGTATTTGTCATGCTCTGGCAGAGCCTCTCAGGAGACAGCTATATCAGGCTCCTGCCAGCATGCACTTCTTGGCATCAGATATATTGTCTGTGTTTGTTGGCTGTATGTGCATAGGCTGGATCTCCAGGTGGGGCAGAGTCTGAATGGCCATTCCTTCAGTTTCTGCTCCAAACTTTGTCTCCGTATCTCATTCAAGGAGAAGGTCATACATTACTTTAAATAGGTTCAATTTACTGTGCTAGAAATTATCAAACATTAATTAATCAAGCAAATAATTTGAACTTCTGTATGGAGAGAATAAATTAACAAACAAAAGACACATGGTGAACTTAAAAGTACATTACTCCTCACCAACTATAAACAGGTTAAGAAATAATGAAGCATTTAGCAATTCATCTTTAATGTCTATAAGGGTGTTTTTGCAAGAAAATAACATGATTAATTAAAACAATGGGGGAAAGAAGGTCAGTGTTTACACTGTGTAGACATAGGAATTGTCTGGAAACAAATAGAGACAGGGGCCTTAGGGAAAGGAGAGAGACTGGTAGAGGGAGAGAAAGAGAGAAAAAACAACATTCTTTTATGACATCAAGATTCTCATACTATTTGATATCAAATTCCAAATTTTATGACTTCATGAGTTTGAGATTGCACCTGTCTAGTCCTGCCTCTAAAAGACACTTCAAACTTTCAGGCTCCACTGAGAGCTACACTGTCAGCTTTCTTTCTTTTCCCATATTCAGACCCAGACTATGTTGTTGTCCAGCAGCTTCCCTGGGACTCCAGCTTTTAGACCACGTATGGAAGGACTTTTTAGCCTCCACATATTCCTTCCATTTCTACAATATATCATGCCTGCTCTTCCTTCCCTTCCTCTCTTATTCCCTGCCCTTTCATACCCTCTCTTTCCCTTTTCCATCTTCTCATTTACACATCCATGGACAGATAGATATACCAAAATATAGAGATAGATGGGAGAAAGCATTCACATATACCCATACCCTATTAAGTTTGACTAATACATATGCTACACCTTTGATAATAAGACATTACTTTCTATCAGTTAGTCCTTAAAAACTTTATAGTGCCTTAAAATTTAAAGAACCTACACAGAAATGATCTTACTTGAAGTATGTATAGTTCTAGGGGTTAAGCGGGATCTTTACTTTGGCATTTATTATCTAAATCATAAAGCTGAGGAAATTTATGATGTGTAATAGCTGATAAGAATCTAAACAAAACCTCATCTTCTATAAAAAGAATTCATTTTTGCTCATATTTTACTTCCTTCTGGTCTAGGGAAGCGTAACTAACATAGAACCCTAACCCAATAACTGATGTCAAATGTTTATCATGGATGGTTCATTTTAAAGAATCATCTTGGTTCTTATCATCAATGTGTGACTGTATCTTCCTGTAGCATGTGAAAAAAATCCAGGAACTGGCACTGAGAAATGATGTTTTTGTTAGGTTTATTTTGTTTTTAGTTTTGTGTATCTCTCTCTGTCTCTCTCTGTCTTTCTCTCTCCTTCCCTCCCTCCTCCTCTCTCTTTCTCCCGCCCCATATGTGTGTGTCTGTGTGTGTGTGTGTGTGTGTGTGTTTGTGTGTGCACATGCGTTTGTGAACACATGAACCCAGGTATCTGTGGAGGCCAGAAGAGCTTATCAGATCCCCTGAAACTAGACTTAGAGGCCATAATAAGTCAACCAGTTTATGTGATGGGAAAAGAATTGTATATACATATGTGTATATACATATATATATATATATATATATGCTATTAACTACTGAGTCTTCTACCCTGCTCAGAAAGACTTTTGATCATTATTATTATAATCATGTTTTGAATCAACTCTTAAGGAAATCCTAGTAGTTTCTACTTGTCAATTGATTCAAGTAAAATTGTTGAATTTAGTCAAATTAATTCTCGGTTTTTTCAATTGCTGAAATCCTGTATCTAGAGAATCATGCTAAATTGCAAGAGCTTGGGTAATGGCACACATTCCTTTTTGCTGCAAGTCAACTCTGAGTCCTAGTTTGCAAACTATGTCTTCAGGGGGAAATTTAATCTTTCTGAATTTTGGATTCTATGACTATGCAAAAGGACAAAGGATTTATTTAATTTCAAGACATCGATGATATTTTTCCATCAATTATTTACTAGCTCCTGCTGATTTGAAACAAGATATTCCTTGTGGAAGTCCCATATCTCTGTACTGTCTTACTCTCTGCATTAATCAGAATCATTATTCATATTTGTGTCACCTGTCACTGTCACTTTTCATCATCTCCGTCAAGAAGTAATGAAATAATCACTTCCTGAGAAATATTATTCATCACACACTTACCAACATCTTATTTTGTTTTCATTTCTTTGTTTAATTTTTTGGTACTGGGGATGAAACCTAGGAACTTGGACATGCTAATTAAGCACTGTGCCATGAGCTATATATATTGCTTTATTATTATTATTATTATTATTATTATTATTATTATTATTAAATTTCATGTAATGAGCTCATCAAGATTCAGAATATCCTTGAATTTATTCAGTGATCATGACAGACACTGAGATTAAGTTCCTCCTGCCTCAGCTTGCTGAATAACTTGGATAACTGAATTGGGCAGTCAATCCCAAGTGGCACTGTAGACATTCTAATTATTTGCCAGATGCTATTGATCAATAATATCTCTACACTGTCTAGATTCCTGCACTATGCATGATCATTTCAATTGTTTATTTAAGCACTAACTTTGAACTAATGTAACAGTAATCATATATGATATCACCTGCTTCATCCTCATCCCCATCCTCTATTATCCTCATTATTAACAATGGTGGAAACAAAAGCTACATACTCCAATATGTTGTTAAGATCTCACATAGTTAAGTTAACTGTTGAATACATTTTATTTTTTTCTTTCTAAAACATTTTTTTGAGATAGTATCCTGCTATAAAGCCTACTCCACCCTAAACCTTACGTAGTTTAAGGCAGACTTTTGACTTATAATTGTGTTTTTTAGACCAACTTAGCAAGTGCTAAGATTGTACGCAAGTTATACAACCTTTTATTAATTGACAAGTATCCTCATTTTAGCTAGAAAGACTATTATAAAAGAAGTATGTGAGATGGGAGTGTCTCGGAAACTCAAAATCTCCGAACTATTTGGTCCTACCAGAAACACATCCAAAGAACGGCATCATATACAAAATCCTTACAAAATAGTCAAAAGGTTGAATCATCCTACATGCCCACTGACAGATGATCATGTAAGGAAAATAGAATAAATGTTATTTTAACTATGTAGATTTTAAATCTATATTTAACCTGAACAAAGAGACAGTGATTACTAGAAAATGAGATGGAAAATGAAAAGGTAAGTTGGTGACAAATACTAAGAATAATAGAAGTAAAAAAAATAGTCGAGACCCCATATGTACAACAATGCCAAGCAACCAGAGCTTCCAGGGACTAAGCCACTACCTAAAGGCTATACATGGACTGACCCTGGACTCTGACCTCATAGGTAGCAATGAATATCCTAGTAAGAGCACCAGTGGAAGGGGAAGCCCTAGGTCCTGCTAAGACTGAACCCCCAGTGAACTAGATTGTTGGGGGGAGGGCGGCAATGGGGGGAGGGTTGGGAGGGGAACACCCATAAGGAAGGGGAGGGGGGAGGGGTATGTTTGCCCGGATACCGGGAAAGGGAATAACACTCGAAATGTATATAAGAAATACTCAAGTTAATAAAAAAAATAAAATGTAAATAAAAAAATAGTTGCACAACATGAAGGAATAACCATTACCCATAAAACCCATTTTATCAGGATATAAAGGCTGGGTTTATAGGCTCCCAATATAAAAATATAATAAAGAAGGGAAAAAGCTAATTGGACAGGAGAATGCTAAAATCTTGAAGTTTTTATCATTGTACCTTGCATGTGTGTTTTTAATTATCCCACTGATACTCATTAAGTGCACTATTAATATATAAACTAAAATTAAAGACACAAAATATCTGGAAAACATACACATTATTTACTCTTCAACCGTAAAAAGATGTTCAGTCTCTGGTGGTAATATGAATGGAACTGGAGAAATTTTCTTACGAATAAAAAAAACAAGGTACAGAAAAACAAAGGTCACATGAACTCAGTTAAAGGTGGAATCTCTAACAATTAAGCTCAAAGAAGAGTGTATAATGATGGTTATCAAAGACTTGGAGTTGTGTGGGTCTTGAAAGGACTTCAATTTGAATTAGGCAAGAGGAAGAAATTCAGGAACAGGAGTTACATTGTGCATCATGGTGACTGTATCTAATAGCAATATAGTGTTGTTTTATTCAATTTCATCATGAATATATGGAATAACAGCATGTTGCCATTAAACACTGTCATATGTTGTAAACTGATTTTAAGATTTCTTAGAGTAGATTTTATGTTAATGCAAAATATGAACTTCATTTTTAAGTTGAATGTTTTAACAAGGCTATATAGTCCTTTCTTCTTGTTAGCAAGTATACTTTTACAGATTTTCTTAAAGGACATCAAGGTCTATAATAAGGGTATTTTCAAAAATAGTTCTCTAAAAATCATAAAGCATATATAGTGAGCAATTAAAATATACCCAGTAACTAGCAACTTCAAAGTAAACCCTAAAATTTGTGTTAGTATGCAGTTAGTGCTATAGAAAACTTAAAAAGAACCAAAGATCTGTTACTCATTTGGAGCAGACTGAAGAAAAGGCCATCCAGAGACTGTCCTACCTAAGGATCTATCTCAATAGCAGGCACCAAACCCAGACACTATTTTTGATGCCAAGAAGCACTTACTGGCAGGAGCCTGGTATAGATGTCCCTGAGAGGCTCTGCCAGAGCCTGCCCAATACAGATGTGGATGCACAAAGTTAGTCATTGGACTGAGCATGGGGTCCCTAGTGAAAGAGTTAGCGTAAGGACTGTAGGAGGATTGCATCCTCATAGGAAGAACAACAATATCATCCAACCAGACACCACCCCACCCCAAAGCTCCCAGGGAATAAACCATCAACCAAAGAAAACAAATAAAGAGACCCATGGCTCTAGATGGATATGTAGCAGAGGACTGCCTTATCAGATGTTACTAGGAGGGGAGTCTCGAGGTCCTATTGAGGCTTGATTATCCAGAATAGTGGAATGCTAGGATGCTGAGGCAGGAGTGGGTAGGAGGGGAGCACCATCATAGAGCCATGGAGGAGGGGGAGAGGATAGGGGTTTTGTGGAGGGAAACCTGGGAAGAGGGATAACATTTGAAATGTAAATTAATAAAATAATGAATGAAAATGGAAAAAATCTCATAGTTAAAGTCCAGACATAGGACAAATAGTTTCATGGAATGATGATTAGTTCACTTGCTTTTATGTGATATTTATTTACTGTTTAAAAAATATGTTAAATGTTTATATTGTCCTACATGGCTAACGTTCCCATCAAACAACAGATTATAATCTGTTGGGGGCATAAGTTTCTATTTGCCTCTCTAAAACTTGTAGGACAGGTTTTCTCCACTGAGAGCAATCATCATGCTTTGTGAGGAATGAAGGAAACCAATAGAAGGGTTTGTGCACCTTAAATTGAGACCAATAAACATAGGGACTTAAGATATTCAACTAGGAGCTGCTTGGAAGATGAAAAATACATAATCTATAATACTGATCTATAATACTGATGTAAGGTATATGTTGCAAAGAATTTTAAGATGCTATAAAAATGATTTAGGAATAATAATCGCTCTACTCTCCCTATTTACTAATCAAAAGCAGCACCGTGTCTGAATTTTTTTGAAGCAAACATCCAAATAACGTATTTTGGTATCCAGTGGTGTCAATCTCATTTTTCAATACACCCCCGTAGCTTGTTTTTGTTTGTTTTGTTTATAAGATGAAACAACTTAGGATAACAGCCACCCCTCTTACAATAAAATGGGAATGAGAGGAATACATTTGGGAAAATATCACAGCTTTCATTTGGTATAGAATTCCAATCAACTAAGACTTTGAGCTTGTGTTCTATCTACCTTCCATTATTTGTACCCTATTTAAGCAGGTAGAAAACATTAATGAAAGTAGGAATCCCCACATTGTCTCAAACTTTTCAAAGTTATCTAAATTTTACAGTTACTGATGTTTCTTACCTCTTCCTCTTTCCATTCTTTATATCTTTACCTGATCCCTTGTCTGTTTGTTTGTTTTTCTGTTTGTTAAATATGTTGATGTCTCCTTCAGAATACAGTGCACTAAGATAAATAAAAACACTTCTGAGGTTTTTGAAGACATATAGAACATTTCAGAAATTTCTGATCTCTATTATAAGTGAAAAGGATCATAATTTAGGACAAAGATGAAGAAATGAACTTGTGATATGGAAGTGGAAGAGGGGTACTGAGTGACAAGGACCAGCCTCAGCTTGGTGAGGGACAGGGTGCTGAAGACAGGG
Source organism: Rattus norvegicus (assembly GCF_021556685.1). NCBI lineage: Eukaryota > Metazoa > Chordata > Mammalia > Rodentia > Muridae > Rattus > Rattus norvegicus. Next base: position 93,964,474 of record NC_141536.1, on the reverse strand, counting down.
TACTGTCTCTGATTATCATGGAGTTATTAAGCTTGACAGACAGGTTCCTCCCTAGAGGAGGAGCATAAAGTAAAATCTACAAACAAGCTTTATGCTTATCAACCATCAACACTCATGTGGGCCCACACACTGCTGGCTCTGCGATGAAGTAGTGAAAAATATTAGAAAACAGAATGTTGGAGGAGGGGCTACTAAAATCAAACATTTATGCAAAAGCCATAGGAAAATCTCATACTTGATTCATTAACTAAAATAAATAAACAAACAAATATATAAATAAATGGGGAGTAAGCACAGATAGTTTTCATAAGTTAACAAAACTTCTCAGTAACTATGGGCTAATAACTGAAAATCATAGTGTCCTGGTTGCCATTCCCTTCAAGTTGTTGGTTGGAGAAGACATCAAGACCCTTCCTTTAAAACAATACAGACTATTGCTACTGATATTGGTCACCTACTACAACTAAATGATAAGATTTAGTTACTGGAGACAGTACACATTACATTTTAGTCACAAAACATAGAGAAATCCAGCTGAAACTGAGCTGGAAGCTTCATCCTGCTAACCAACACTCTTAGTACTGAATGGATTTATGTAGGCATCCGTGGAAAACTATCATTGAAAATCTTACTCAACCATGGACCCTGTATGCTAAACTACTGACTAGCCAGGGAAGATATGCTTCCTGAAACAATAATGACATATTCAGGTGTGTCATATATTATCTAACCACTATCCAATTAGATGTGTTGATTATTCCACAGGAGGGAATTCATATATGTCACAAAACGAATCTAATGACTAAAAAGGTTGCAGAGTGGAATCCATTGTTAGTGTTTTGGTAAATTAGATATGATGTGCTTATGAAATTGCTTTCTATTTATTTTGTTTACTTTTTTGTTGTTTTTATTTATTTGGTTATATTTTTGTTATTTTTATACCCATATATTAGTGTTTATATCATCGTTGACAGAGAGAATTATTTTTGAAATGAGCAATGGTTACTGAAAACACCCATAACTGCCCAGTACACTGAGAAAATCGGATTGTTGAAAGCAGAGTCTTAAATATAAGAATCTAATGCAAAGACAAATGAACAAGGGAATACAGAAAGTGTAAAGGACTGAAATGATGGAAGAGTTAGTGCTATGGAACACTCTCTTCCAGCCATGAAAAGTCCATGGCACTCTTGATCTCTCAGTAGCTATGGTGACCAGCACAAGACCATCACAAGATATTCTCCATTTAGAAGACTGAGTTCTGAAAAATTGTAAGAAGTAGAGGATAAAGATATCTGCTATGTTCTTGTGTATTTATGTCTTAGAGAAAAGCTGCATCCATGAAACCTCAACAGTAGTGCCACCTAAACAAGACCTCCAAATGAAAACACTGGCTGATTTCCTGATAGAGATGAGGAACATTTCAGGAGGCCCAATCCTAATATGAAGAGCTAGCAGGAACTAACAACTGCTGAGAGACTGATAATTAGTTTTCCTCAGGGATGCATCCCTAAGTGGTTATCCAATACCCAGAGGTGAGTCCTAAATCCATCCATAGATTTGAGAAATATAAGAAAAACTAAATGAACTCAGCAGGGTGTGTGTGTGTGTGTGTGTGTGTGTGTGTTTGTGTGTGTGTGTGTGTTTGTGTGTGTGTTGTGTGGTTGTTGTTGTGTGTGTGTGTGTCTGTACAACAGTAGTAGGTAAGGTAATATAGACAATGAATTGAGAAGAAACAAGGGAGGAGTCCAATGGGAGCAAAGAGGAGAAAATAATTAAATATAGTATGTATATATGAAATATTTTTTTTAGAAAATTAAAAGTTTAAAAATAAACTAGGCCTGTTGCCATATTTTCACAGAAAGAGAAGTTCAAAAGGTCCTATGCCTTCTTGAAGATAAAGATGCAGTTTGTGTGTGAGAGAGAGGGATAGGGAGAGATTGTCTTTAGTGATCTGGCAACCATGCTGCTTTAGACATCACTAACTAAAGTCAGAGGCTCAAAATAAAGTTAAGTTGTGAAGAGGAGTTAGACTTGATGTGACAAAGTCAACAAGATATAGCAGGGGTACGAGATTTACTTAAATAAAAGAAAAAACATGAAGAACTGAAAAAATGTACTTTACGGATTAAAGAGGGCATTAATGATCTAAAATCCTATAATCAAAACACAAGGAAAGAAAATTATGTAATAAATTATTCTGTGATGTCCATACCAAATGACAATACAAATTACAAATAACGAATACATAACTGATGTAAAATAAAACACGAGCGACTAGCAGAGACAGAATTAGAAGTTATCCTGGCGCTCCATGATGAATGTCAGTGTTGCAGAGTGTGATAGAAAGACGCTGACACAAAAAATACAAAGCTAACTAATGTACAAAAATAAACATGCTAAACATAGCGTGATAGGATGAGGTTTTGTTGGCCAGGGTTCTATCTGGACATCACAGCTATGTTTTTAAGAATTAATAAAGTAAGAAGTACCAAGAAATAGGCTCAAAATATTTGGAAGATTAAGGACAAAAAAATGAAGAACAACCAGATAGTCTTGGGAGTTGGGGTTGAGACCGAGAATGATCCCACATTACTGAAAACTCCATCGGCAAGAAAATACATTTACTAAACAATTAAGAGTTCATACACTGCAGAATGAGACTCCAAAAGACAGAAGTGGCTAATAGAGTGTCACCCCTGAAGTGAGATCTTTTTCTATGTTAGAGAAAAAAAGTAAAAAGGTTAAATATCCATACAACGAAGTGAGCAGTGACACACAGGTTGCTCAAACAAACAAATGAACTTTAAGATAAATGTCAGGCAGCAATCACAGAAAAGAACAAACATGATGGTTAGTAGAGTCAAAGGACAAGTTTGAGTGCTAATTTGAAAAAAAATGCTGTAGTCTGATTCCCAACATGGTAGCAGCCTACTTCATTTAGCCACTCACTTATTATACAGCACTGATTTCCTGGTCATCATTTATTTATAGTATCGCTCCAATCAAACTTCTTTTGTAGTTTTGAGACACATTCAATGAACAAGAACTATTGCAATCCCAGGCATGCATCTAATAGGAAATGAACTTCAGAAATTATTCCTTAAATGTACTTGAGATTAGGTTACCAGTGAAGAACCTTTTTAAAGAGTTGGCTTTACAGTCTTTCCACTCCCTTGTCCATAATATTCACTGAGGCTTTGTGTGTGCATATATGTCCATGTGTGTGGGGGTATGTTATGTGTCTAGATTGGGGATGAGAACTGTATTGTCATTTATTCTCTGCATTTGACCACCTGTGGGTCTCTGTAATAGTCTCTGTCTGATACAAAATGAAATGTTTCAATAATAGCTGCTTTTGTCTGTGGGTAGAAAAATTATTATTTAGAAGGCCGTTTTGTTCTATATCAGTTTAGTTACATGGTATTAGTAGGTTCTCCTCTAGGATCTTTAACATCTTCAGTAACAGATTCTGTGCTAAATTTATAGCATTAAGTAGGAATCTCCTCCAGTTGATTGGGATTTATGCACAATTAAACAGCTGATGGGTCCTTGCCAGATGCAAATGCCACTTTTGGACCTTAGGGATACCTTACAATTGCATCATTTTTGTTCCCGCGCTTTATAGGTGGTTAGGACTGTTGATAACGTTAAGCTCTGAACAGATCTTCAAAACATATACTAATACTATGAGTGCTAAACTTTAGGAAGGAGGCTAGTGGATCAGTATTGGATTGATTTACCAAAGTCTTGTCACCAAAGCATGTGGTGTCTTCAATTATTTTTATATTCTGGCAGGCATCTGAGATCTAGGATGACTGCTGGGAGATAGTGTCTTCTGGACAGAGCAAGAGTGCTATATACATGAGCTGTCATCAATAAGGCTACCTGAACAAAGACCAGAAAAAAGCAATACCTAGTTAACATGCCAACATGAGTGAAAAAAATTCACCAGGCTCCATGCTTAGATGGAGAGATACAGAAAGTCAATGGCTTCTGAGAGAGGAAAAACCAATTTTTCATATTTAAGGGCAGAGACCATAATCCTAAGTGGTGAGCTGTAACCACGTGCAAATGAGAAAACCCTAATTAGACTCTATAGAATATTTATGAACAAGAATTATAGAAGAAGAGATCATGAATTCCAGAGGGGAGTTGCAGAGAGCACGAAAGGACTGAAGGTAGAAATGGTGAAAATACAGGGTACTCATGTAGAAAATTCTCTATATTTAATAAAAGAAATAGTTGACTTTGAGGTAATTTAAGGCTTAAATATTCAGAATTTTCTCTCTGTGTAACAGTCTAGTGGAAACATGTTTAAAGGAAATGGAAGTCAGTACAACACCCAAAGCAGACGTTAACGTAGCCTGTGAGAGAGCAAGGATAAAGCAAGTGTGTGTGACACCTGCTATCTACAGGGAAGAAAAACTTGGGAGCATGCCTGTACCCTCATTTTCTCAGCATAACCCTGTTTATAGCTATTATAATGCAATTTTAATAGTAGCTCTTTTTATTTCATTAGTGCCTTTGCCTGAACAGTAAATTATATTAACACTTTCAACAGGGTATGGAATAAAACTTGAAAGGTATAAAACCCACAGGGAAAATTATGATATCTCCATTCTACTGCCTCCAAAGTTTAATGCTATTCCCTAATATATCTGCAGAAAGTGGAATTGCAACAGAGATGCTGAAAAAAATAAAATCATTAGATTTGGTGCAGCTATGACTAAGGTCAGTGGGAGTGTTGTTAAAGCCCTAGATCACCAATAAATTACACAATTTTCTTCTCTAGATAATTTATTTTCTGCTGTAAACCCTCTATAAATGCTTTTACATACTTCCTTTATAAAAAGTAGCTATACAGACCACGCTGTAATCCACCTTGAATTGTGGCCTTTCTACTTATAACATAAATATCATTATGCTGGAGCTTCATCACCAAGGCAACGAGATGTGGAGCATGAGCAGTTCAACCTTGCAGATAACCCAGATTTATTTGGTCAGTTCCTGTTTCCGTGGTTAGAAGAATGTAAATATCCTGTAACTCTTCATCATTTATATAATAGGCTAGGCATGCATGTGTTTTCTCCTCAATTGGCCATTTAAATTTGTACCATTTTATTAATATATTGATGGTTTTCCTTTTCAAATACATTATTCCCTTCAATCAATATGCCTAAGAACATGCAAAAGACTGTCAGCATTGATGGCCAGCATAAAAGATTGCGATTGTATTATGCTATAAAAATAAAGTATAGCATGCTGGAAGCGGAGAAATAATATAGCCATATAATTGTTTTGATTGTGGTGAGAAAAGTGGATCAGAAGAAATACGAGTTGAAAGAGATGAGTGGAAGCAGAATACAGTGGTAGCAACATTTTAAATGAGAAGTGACCTGTGGCTTTGCGAAGGAGAGGGCATTTAGTATGGATAAAGCTAGACACAGTCAATAAGTACTTTGAAAGTCCAGTAAGAAACTTGCTAATGGAGTAGTCCTGGGGTAGAACGATGGAGTGAAATGAAAACCAAGGACACTGTCTTCCTTTTACATGGCTATATGAGGGGAATACATGACCATCTACTTACATTGGAACAACAAAAGACGGCACATATGTGGGTGTTCTCTCTAGTGTACAGAGTGCCCAGAAAGGAGTAGTAAAATTGATTGTTTTTGAAAATTGATTTTTCTTTCATGTAGTCCATCCCCACCTCAGTTTCTTCTTCTTTCATTCCTCTCAGCTCTGCCCCCAACTTCCTTCTTGAAATCTACTCACCCTCCATTTCCCTTCAGAAAAGAGCATACCTCCAAGGGAAAACAACCAAACAAGACAAAACAAGAAGCCATAGAGTAAGGCAAAAACCCTCATACTAAGGTCGAAAAAGGCAACCTAGTAAGAGGAAAGGAATCCCAAGAGCAGGTAAAAGACTCAGGTTTGTTTTATTCATTTTCTATTAATCTACTGTAAAAAGGTTAGATGAAAATATAGAGTTCAGAGGCACCACACCGGGGTAAGACTCTAGGTTTGCTTTCCTCCTTTTGAATCTTGTACTTGACCTTCTGGTACCATGGATACTAGGCCTTAGGGTGGGGCGCACATTCAAATCAGTTCTAGCTCAGGTGTCCCTGGGCTCTGTTTCTGAAGTTTATCATGTCATCCATAATACAGCCTTACCTTCCACCCCTAGCATTACAAACGCAAAAGCAACAGGCTCTATGTTTTTGGAGTCTTTGCATAGAAATTTTGCAAATAAAATGTCAAAACACAAAATAAAGCAAAACATCCCAAAACGCAAAATTTTCTTAAGGTTCATAGAATTGACATCCTTTTATATTCACTGATGTAATGGAATTCCATATCTGAAGGAAGATAAGAGAAACAAGATGGCTTCTCTCAAATGAGTGAGTGTTTCAGCGTAGAGTGTGGGAAATAAAGGGAGCCAATAAAATCTAGTCTGTTAAGTGGTTGAAAGATACCTACGTGAAAATAGTTGACTCCTAGTACCCAGTTCTTATGGCTCCACATGAGTAAAACAAAGTAGAAGAATGAATACAAAGTAGGTACACATTCAAAGGTGTTTCGTAAGATTATTTTGGGCTAGAATTTTCAGAAAACAGTGCACTCTGTAATCTATAAACTTCTGAAGTTTTAAATTAAGGGTGCTAGAAACAAAATTTCCTACTTCTGATAAAATCTGATTTCAAAGAAAGGAATTTTACATTTATTAATAATTAAATGACTTCTAAGAATTTCTAGAAAAACTGAATTTTTATTCTCTACTAAAATGAAGGTTTCATTGTTCTGAGACATTAATTTTCTTATACATTTCTATGTACCTCCATGGTGTCTGACACCATGCTCAATAAATATTTTTGAAATAATGTAATCTCTATGTTGACCAGAAGAAAAGTCTCCATATTTTAAAGAAACACATTTTTTCTTAAGACTACAACAATGCCAATCAACCAGAGCTTCCAGGAACTAAACCACTACCCAAAGACTGACCATGAACTGACCCAGGACTCCAATTGCATATGTAGCAGAGGATGGCTTTGTTGGGCACCAAAGGAAGGAGAAGCCCTTGGTCCTGCCAAGATTGGACCCCCCAGTGTAGGAGTTTAGTGGAGGTGGGAAAGGGGTGAATGGGGAAGGGAACACCCTTATGGAAGAAGGGAAGGGAGATGGGATGGGGGCTTATGTTCAGGAAACTGGGAAAGGGAATAACATTTGAAATGTAAATAAAAAAACAAATACAAATATTCGATAATGTTAAAGAGATAACAAATTAACTAATCCAAGGTGTTTTATAAAGCAAGTTTATCTGAATACAAAATAAATTAATTATAAATGAAAAAAGATTACATATATTAGTACATATGTCTCTTGCTAAACTATTCCTTATATGCAAAATCCTTTTAACTTTTCCATATTTATATGATACAATCCCACCTCCAAACTGACAGACAAGTCTGATTTCAATTCTAGTCTATGTCTTCATCACTAGAGGGCTGTTACCTAATTGTGCACATTGCCTTGATATGTTTTGCCTTCTTTCACGTAAATATAAGTTTATGAGAATTCCATGTACCCTTCCATTGGCATCAGTGAGTAGTCTAGCCTGAACAGTGCTGGAGAGTTTATTCTGGTGGTGCAGATGTGAGACACCAAGTCGACTACCACCCAGGACCAGATCTAAGATCTTGGATTGGCCCATTTGAAAATCTATATCATCTGTAAACTGTTGGATTGTATAAAAGGACCAGTTCTGCTGATACAAAGCACCAAGATCTCCTTGACACAGGGCAACAGCCAGATAAGTGGCAGGAGTCCAGTGAGAATCCAATACAAATGTTGTCAGAGAAGTCAGAGAACTTGAACCAGACCAATGACTCATTGCAATAACCATTCACAAATAAAGATGTGTGACACACTCTGACACCCTACAGTGTCCATGATGAAATGTTTTGTGTGTGTGTGTGTGTGTGTGTGTGTGTGTGTGTGTGAGTGTGTGTGATTTTGGCAGAGAGGTTGTAAGGGTGGAGAACAGAGAGTAGGGCATGGCAAGACTAGTAGAACTAGGATGCATGATGTGAAATACAAAGGAGGAATCAATAAAAGCTTGAGAAGAAAAGAATTCCATGCATAATTAGCACATGCAACAGTGTGTTTTCCATGTCTTTCTAACAACCTTGCCTTTTCATAGTACAAAGAGAAAATGGGGATAGACATTACAAACCCAAGTATATTTGTAGCTCAGTCACTCTTTTTTGTTCAGTGCTGGATAGGTAGCCCAAAATCCTTCAATTGATGTCCATTCAACATCAAGCAAATTTCCTCTTGAGAGAAAATGTCACATGAAAAGCTGAGACACAGTCTCCTCTTAATTGAAACAGTGAGAAGCCAAGGTTATAATCATAACCCTCATAAGGCAAACATGGAACCTAGTATTAGAGAATATGGGCTGATGAAGTGCAGACCGTGGAGAAATGATGGTGTTAGAGGAATATTTAGTTTGTTTCCAGTAACGTTCTACCTTCCAGAAATCCCAGCCTTATGTTTAGTTTTCTGCCTTTGGCCTGTGAGGTTCTTCTGTCTTCCATTTGAAGAAACTACTGCTGTTCAGCTCAAGTGGATTGTTTGTTGCAGAAATCAGTCTTGCCTGAGAACAGAGCTCTTATGTTATTTATATTTCAGTTCCTTCATGTCTTTGCACATAGTAGGAGTTAGTAAATTATTGGCACTATGCACTTCGTTTTAGAATCCACAAGTTCACTAACTCAATAATTAGCTCGATATTTGTTTCCAACTATAATTGTCTGTTTCTCACCTCAAGTGCTTATGCAATGCATGGAAACAGTCCTTATTTATGGTTGAGTCACTAGATTGATAACACTCAACTTCAACCTGATGTTTCAGTGGTTAGTAATAAACTATGAATACTAGATTTTATAAGAGCAGATTAAAATATTTCTTTAAAATGTCAATGAAAAAAAAAGACACTTTGAAATAGTCTCTTCATATAATATGCATCTCCAGAATCCTGGACTGCCAGTGCCAGCTTTACTTATATACAAAAGGATTATTTTAAGTCAAGTTGTTTTTCCTAGTGCTGACAATATTCACTACATTTATTTGCCCAATGAAGTATGCTTTATGCTTATTTTTGTTCTTTATCAAAGCATCTCTTGTCCTTGCTGGGCTGATGGTTGAGGATCAGAAAGCAATATTCCAGCTGTTCTTAAAGGCAGTATTTCTTAGCAAGGTTAAGCAGTGCCTTTTCAAACTCCCTGTGCTGTATGCGTCATCTCCTGATGAGTCAAACTTGTTACATTAGTGAATTTCACAGAGAAAGGCCAGCAAACTTAAAACTCAAACTTTGAAAAAAAGTCTCACTTCTTGGTCTGTCTAAGATGGCTTAGATGTATTAGCTTCAACTCCTCCTGCATTCATGAAGCCTTCTCACTTGGTACCCCTTATTATTTATCCATTGATCCCCCAAATACCCACACAACTTTAGCTAGGAAGAGAGAGAGAGAGAGATCAAGATATTAGAATCACGTGGCTCTTTACCAGCTACTTGTCATATTGCTACAAGGAAATACCAAAAGTGATGTAAATTGGGTCTGTGCTTGCTTTCTCAATCAACCTGAGACTCTAGCACAGTGGAATGGTGCTTTCACATTTAGCATAGGTCTTCAATCGCAACGAACTTAATCTAGAAATTCCTTCACAGACATACCTGTGTTTCCATGGTGATTCAAGATGTCATCAAGCTAACAGTCAAGTTTAGTCATTGTAAAGAAAGTTGTAAAGTTTATCTTTGAGAGAAAGCTCTGAACAACTGGGCAGTGGTCCGTTTCTGTTCCTATGACTGGGTATTACTTCTGTCCACTAAAATTCTGATGCCTACTTAAATTCTACATATATACTCCATTTCTCAAGTATCTCATGCCCCTAGCTTCTTGCTTGATGGAATGCAAATACAGGAGTATATTTCAAAAAGGGCCAAGGAAGAGTACAAGCTTCTTAAACACAAAATTCTGTGTGCCTTTAAAATGTTAAAAAGTATGCTCTGTGTTTTTATGAGGATGCTAATGAGTGCCTGTTTCTGAAATTTATCTAATGACTGATCCCTTTATTTGGTAAGAAATAGCTTATGGGGCATTACTGTTTGGATGGGAAGTGCCCCCCTATTAAGTCCCTGTAGTTCATACTTGGTCCTCAGCTTTTGCTGAAGTTTTGAACTTTAGAGAAGTAAGACTCGCAGCATGGAATGGCCTTTTTTAGAGTGAGTCTTGGGGGTTATACCTTGCCATTGCCATATTGTCAACACTCTGTTTATGATGCTTTGACATATCAGCAAGTAAGTAGCTTCATGTTCCTACTGCTACAACTGTTAGCTACCTTTAGGCCATGACTTTTCCCGCATGATGGGCTTATAGTCCTCAGATAATAACCAAAAATAAACCTTTCCCTATATGAGTTTCTTCTCAGGTAATGGCACACAACAATGAGAAAATAACTAAGAAATTGCCATTGGTGCTCTTGATGTAAGGTGTTTGATAAGAATAGGAAGAATTTTGGTTCACAGAGGGAATCCATGCTATATACTGCAAAAGGTTCCTGTTTCTCCACAAATACTACATTGAACTTTGACTTAAGATTAATCATCCAGTTTCACTGGATTTCATCTATATACAAACATTTAAATGTAACTGTTTACATCATATCTGCCTATTTTTTCTTCATTCAAAATCATTCTATTCACTCTTTCTGAGAAAAGTTCAATTTATCTCTTAAATGTCAATTCAAATGTTATCTTCTTCAATGTGGACTTATAAAATACCAGAAGTAGAAAATACATTCGTAATTGTCTTATCCTGATTTCCTTAAGAATAGAAACACATAGAAGAGTCCCATTACTCAGCCCAAGTCAAACAAAGATGGAGGACTAGAGATAGTATACTAACCCGAGTATGAAGAATAACCCTTCCACAAATAATCATACCTAAGTGAGAGATTGAAAACAATCAGATAAAGTGCTGGGTTAGAACACTGTAGCCCAAGAATTATATGTAATTACATACTGGGTTCTAATGACAAAATACAAAGATTGGAAAGGTGAGGGTGTAACAGCACTTCCCATAGTTAAATAGATTATATCATTATAATTTTACAAATATGAAGACCATAGTTTCTAGGCTCTGAAATTTAATTGTTCTGGATTTAAATTACACAGTAATTATCATTACTTGAAGATACTAAGCCAACATTTCCTAAAAATTACAAATCTGTGGTATTTGTGGTTTTTTTGAGCTTTGCTTTTGTAAGCATACAATTACATAGACCTCATGACTCTGGGAGAACTTTCTTCTTATTATGCCATATTCCCTAACTTTTCTGAAATTTCATAGAACAACAAAAATATTATTTGTGCTCACGGAGATGGAAAAGATAAAGAAATGAGAGTAACACTGTGATAAGGGCCACAGTATAAGTTTGTCTTTCCTTCTAATGAGAATAACTATTCCCCAATCATCCACATTTTGTCATATGATCTACTTGTGAGTGGAATTTCCTTATAACTCTGCTGGTCTTCTTTCTAAATACAGAACTGATAGCAATACTCAATATTAGGGATTAAAATGATTCTTATATTTCAAATTCTGCTTTTTCCATAGCCACTTCAACAGGTGTTAGATTTATATAACTGCTAAACTTCTACTTCTGTATCCTTGGAATATTTGAAAATATTTGGCATACTGCATGGGCGAGACTGGTTGCCATTATCTTTACCTTTAAGTTTATTTAACAATATACATATCCTCTTCAAACAAATCTCACTGATGTCTAAAGTTTGGCATTTTCAAGGGAGAGCTTCTGTTTGCTCTTCAGTGTGTTCTACTAAACTTCCTCTCTCCATTCATTCACTCAAATGTAACAATATCTCATGCTAAATTTTGATTCTTCATAAATCCTTAATTTATTTAGACTTGAAGATGCCTTGTTTCCTTAACATCGATGTTTCATAAATTGATGGACTAAGGCACTCATCTAAGCCTTCCTCATGTTCTTCTAAAATAGTGTGACATTCCCTTGAGTGACTACCTTTTGCTGTATGCCTTTTCAAAGTAGGAATATAATCCATCTATGCCTCTGCTCATGACTTTTCCTGGATTAAAAACTGGCAGATAAAAGAAATTGGCGATCCAAGTTCAGTAGAGAACCAATGAGTAGGCTGACGTTACTTGTAAGGCGGTTGCTTACAGCATGAGTAATCTTAAGGAAATTTCATTCTTGAAAACTTCTACTCTAACCTGAGTCAAGATTTGTGAAAACTGTGTCCCTGAAACTCAAGTCTCAACCCCCTCTTATTTATTCTATACGTAGCACCCACAAGACCACATGCAACTGCAATGGTGGGAAAGTATGAAGCCTTGAATCTTAGCTAATTATCCACCTCCAATGAATACAAAATGCATTCTGCTATGGAGTTAGAACATATGCTTTGCAAAATCTAAATTCTAACTACTACTAATTCTAATCATTTTTCTACTATTTTCTAAGTAGAAAATAGTGTAATGTACAATATTATCTCCTTATTTCTCTTTTTGTATCGCTTCTGTTTTTAAATGAAAGAGCTTTGCAGTCATGACTTCAGTATCTTGCTCCATGCTTATAAGTTCCTTGATTCTATGCCTGGAACAAAGCTGGACGCATGCCCACTGCTGTTTGTTGAGCACCATCTATCATAGTAAAGCATATATGGGTTTTACAAGAAAGTGAGAGAAAAACCTATTGAAAACCTTCTAAAGAGGAGATGGAAAACTTCACACAAATCCTCAGTGTGGTACGGGAAGCTAACTGCTGGAGCTTTCACTACTGGGGAAGAATTCCTTCTTATCCAACCTATGAAGTGTGCCTGTATGTAAAGTATATGAGTATGGAAGATAAAAGAATGAGTGAGGCTATTTTTGAGTGTTTTCTTTTTAATATGCATTAATTGACAAAAAGTTACATCATTTATCCTTCCTCCAACAAGTCCTTCCCAGTTAGCTTTTATGAACTTCTACATGGCCCCCATCAAGATGATAACTCCATTTTCTTTGCTTATTGGTGTTGAATATTTAAATGTATGGTTATACATAAATGTATAAATAGATGCAACCTGATGAGACTGTTTTTTTTGTCCTGGTTTGTGTGTCCATGACTTAGGTCCTACCACTCTGTTCTGTAGAACAAATAAGGGGATTCATCTTGAAAGAGGCTAATTCCCCCTCTTCTCATGGTCATATACTGTCTGAGTTCTTTGTTTGGGGGTTAGATCCTATGAAATTCCTCCCCTTCACAGAAAAACATGGCCATGATATCGCTATTGCTGTAGCCTTGTTCATGAGGCATCTCTGAGAGATATTATTTAAAACAGGAAACCTGGCATGCTGGCTCTTGCAATCCTTGCGCCCTCTCTTCCACCATGTTTCCTGAGTCATAAATGTAGGAAGTGGGATGTAGATGTATCTCTCAAGGCTTAGGAGCCCATGATTTGCTGACTTCTTTGTTTCATCCAGTCGAACTTTCTGGAAAAGAGGCTTCTTGATGGTAGCAACAGATGTGCAGGAAAAGTAGCTCATGAATGGTGCCATTTTTACCTGTACAACTGTTACTCTTTTTAACATCTTTCCAAACATCAAATTTTTTTCTTTCTATGTGTTTTCTTTTTTAAATGATAATAGATATTTTCCTTACAATATATTCTGATCAGGTTCCCCTCCCCCAACTCCTTTCACACACTATCATTCCCATGATACCACTGGAATCAGAAGAAATTAATAGGGGAAAAACTTGTCTCACCCGTACCCTCAGTACTAATATCTTATTGGCAACCCAAACTATTTTGAAAGAATTTTGTTAGCTACTTATTACCTATGATATTAATCTTGACACCCATAACCTTTAATTTTATGAAACTGGGCAATGATTAGTGGCTCAGTTATTTTCACTACTTTTCATGGAAGAGCACTCATGAGTCCTTTCAACCAGGAAGGATACTGATAACAGTTTGGAAATACAATTAAATCTCTAACACAAGATATGTGTAATAGACAAGAAACAAACACAGAAGGGTGCTTTTTACCCTGACAGTGCCTAGAAAGAGAATGGAATAGACATAGTGGGAAAACCATGTCATGCTCACATTTCCCAGTTCTGCAAATAATGAAACAGGCATTAGGTAGTAAAAAAAACAAAGAGAGGAAATCACTTTTTGGAGGGAAGAGGGAAGAGTGAAGAAAAGGCTCGTTTCTATACCTGTATTCCTTTGTCTTCAAATCTGTCTCATATAGTTATAAAGTTCACTACTAGATTGAGTATAAAGGGAGGGAAGTATGTTAGAAAGTCTGAGTATGCTAATTAATGTTGATATTTAACAGGATGTCTTCAGTCCCTGAATATGCACACATAGATATAAGGCAGCTTGGATGATACAAACCTTTACTCTATGCATTGATTTATTACTTCTTTGAAAAGAGGAAAGGGAAAAAAACCCACTAAATTTACCATAATGAGAAGAATACATGTACACTTAGATTGTTTTTCCTTTTTCATTCTCAAGCCTGTAGGGAGGGGATGTAATATAGAAAGGCTGTGCCTCCAGATAGAGAAGCAGCTGTCTTTCCACCAGAAACAGATTCTACCTCTCAGTCAGACAGGCAGACGAGCAACACAGAGCTGATCTATCACTTGTTAGCCTAAGTCCTTAAAGAGTTAAGGATTGCACATGCTCTTGGTTGCTATGTGCAGACAGTGCAGGAACACCTCTTTAATAGGTGAAGAGGGATAGAATCAGCCACCACACACTTGCTGCAGAGCAGTCAGTCCCCAGAGACTCTCAGAGGCTGTTTGTGTGTGTGATCAATGTCATATTTCACTGCTAAATTTAGGAAGCCCACATCCAATGACACAGACACCTCACTATGACTAATTAGCAACGAAAACTGTGGATTTTGACAAGCTTAATTATTTGATCTTCAAGTTTTTGATAAATTAAAGTTTTCTGCCACTGGGCAGAAATTTACATGTATACAAGTTAATAATATAAAGTATTGAAGCTTATACCACAAGCCGTGAGATAAACAGTCTAATGATTCAGCTACTCTGTGTTAATAGGAAATAAGGTGTGTGTGTGTGTGTGTGTGTGTGTGTGTGTGTGTGTAAAATGCCAATGTGAGTGTTCACATAAACTAAGACATAGGCCTGCTTATGCATTTATAAAACGGTTTTAGCAATTATAGAATGCATACAAGCACAGTTGACTGTGGGGTATTTATATATGAATGAGCAGATAGAAGATACACACACACACACACACACACACACACACACACATATATCACTAAGAATTCTTTGCTTTTGGGAAAAATATTGGAATTTCAGGTATATACATAAAATGGAATTTTAATTCCACAGTGATTAAAAATTATTGTGTGTGTATGAGTGTTATGAGTGTTTTTGTTTGTATTAGTAGGTATATATTGTTAGTTAGTACCTGATTTTTAAAACTTAAGACAGCATCTTATAAAAACACATACATCATTTATTTATGAAATGTTTTATTTATAATAGATATCTAAATATAAAAGAATTGTTGATATGCACATTAAATTGTCATTCTACCAAACATGCTTGTATGCTTTTCACAAAATTCAGCAATTCTATAAGTATATTCATATAACAGAGATATGTTTTGCATTTATTTTATGGATATATTATATCTGCCCAATATATAAAACAACATTCTTGTGTACAGTGGAAATAGATAATATAAATAATTCTAATATCGATTACAAAAATATAGCAAAATTTTAAAATGCCAAATTTGATGGTTCATACATGATTTCATCTTCAAGCAATTGAGGACAAATACTTTTAATATAGCAGATGGACGAGTTTAACACTAATAATGCTTGAATTCATGTTTACTAATTAAACATATCTGGTTGATATTAATATTTTAAATTATAAAATCACAGATTTAAATGTAAAAAATATAAAATATGATGAAATAGATGTCTGAATATAACCCTGAAATATAGGTGTGTTTATAATATATCTGAATTCTGCTTATAAGGGTTGACAGGCCTCAACAGTTACAGAAAGACATAAATAATCCCATGCATCCTATCAGACCACCACGGGCTAAAGCTGGTCTTCACCAATAATAAGGAAAGAACGCTCACATATATATGGAAGTTAAACCATGCTCTACTCAATGATAACCTGGTCAGGGAAGAAATAAAGAAAGAAATTAAAGACTTCTTAAAATTTACTGAAAATGAAGGTACAACATACGCAAACTAATGGGACACAATGAAAGCTGTGCTAAGAGGAAAACTCATAGCTCTGAGTGCCTGCAGAAAGAAACAGGAGAGAGCATATGTCAGCAGCTTGACAGCACACCTAAAAGCTCTAGAACAAAAAGAAGCAAATGCCCCAGGAGGATTAGAAGGCAGGAGCCAATTAAACTCAGAGCTGAAATCAACCAAGTAGAAACAAAAAGGACTATACAAAGAATCGACAGAACCAAAAGCTGGTTAGATAGATAAGCCCTTAGCCAGACTAACCAGAGGACACAGAGAGTGTGTCCAAATTAACAAAATCAGAAATGAAAAGGGAGACATATCAAAAGAAACAGAGGAAATTCAAAAAACCATCAGATCCTACTACAAAAGCCTATATTCAACCAAACTTGAAAATCTGGAGTAAAGGGACAATTTCCTAGACAGATACCAGGTACAAAAGTTAAATCAGTAACAGATAAACCATTTAAACAACGCCATAACTCCTAAAGAAATAGAAGCAGTCATTAAAACTCTCCCAAACAACAAAGAGCCCAGGTCCAGATGGATTCAGTGCAGAATTCTATCAGACCTTCATAGAAGACCTCATACCAATACTATGCAAACTATTCCAAAAAAATTGAAACAGATGGAGTGCTACCGAATTCCTTCTATGAAGCCACAATTACTCTTTATTTATTTTTTTTTGTTCTTTTTTTTTTCCGGAGCTGGGGACCGATCCCAGGGCCTTGCGCTTCCTAGGCAAGCGCTCTACCACTGAGCTAAATCCCCAACCCCCACAATTACTCTTATAACAACTCTTAGACCCAATGAAGAAAGAAAACTTCAGACCAATTTCCCTTGTGAATATCGATTCAAAATAGTCAATAAAATTCTTGCAAACCAAATCCAAGAACACATCCAAACAATCATCCATCATGATCAAGTAGGCTTCACCCCAGGTATGCACGGATGGTTTAATATATGGAAAACCATCAGCATAATATGCTATATAAACAAACTGAAAGATAAAAACCACTTGAACATTGCATTTGATGCTGAGAAGGCATTTGACCAAATTCAACATCTCTTCATGATAAAAGTTCTGGAAAGAATAGGAATTCAAGGCCCATACCTAAACATAGTAAAAGTCATATGCAACAAACCAGTAGCTAACATTAAACTAAATGGAGAGAAACTTGAAGCAATCCCACTAAAATCAGGGGCTAGACAAGACTGCCCACTCTCTCCCTACTTATTCAATATAGTTCTTGAAGTTCTAGCCAGAGCAATCAGACAACAAAAGAAGAACAAAGGGATACAGATGGGAAAGGAAGAAGTCAAAATACCACTATTTGCAGATGATATGATAGTATATTTAACTGATCCCAAAATTTCCACCAGAGAACTACTAAACCTAATAAACACATTCAGCAAAGTGGCTGGGTATAAAATTAACTCAAATAAATCAGTAGCCTTCCTCTACACAAAAAAGAAACAAACTTAGAAAGAAATTAGGGAAACAACACCCTTCATAATAGTCCCAAATAATATAAAATACCTTGGTGTGACTCTAACCAAGCAAGTGAAAGATCGGTACAATAAGAACTTCAAGTCTCTGAAGAAATTGAAGAAGATCTCAGAAGATGGAAAGATCTCCCATGCTCATGGATTGGCTGGATTAATATAGTAAAAATGGCCATTTTACCAAAAACAATCTATAGATTCAATACAATTCCCATCAAAATTCCAATCCAGTTCTTCAGAGAGTTAGACAGAACAATTTGCAAATTCATCTGGAATAACAGAAAACCCCAGGATAGCTAAAACTATCATCAACAATAAAAGGACTTCCTGGGGAAATCACTATCCCTGAACTCAAGCAGTATTACAGAGCAATAGTGATAAAAACTGCATGGTATTGGTACAGAGACAGACAGGTAGAGCAATGGAACAGAATTGAAGACCCAGAAATGAACCCACACACCTATGGGCACTTGATTTTTGACAAAGGAGCCAAAACCATCCAATGGAAAAAGATAGCATTTTCAGCAAATGGTGCTGGTTCAACTGGAGGTCAGCATGTAGAAAAAAGCAAATCGATCCATTCTTATCACCCTGTACAAAGCTTAAGTCCAAGTAGATCAAGGACCTCCACATCAAACCAGATACACTCAAACTAATAGAAGAAAAAGTGGGGAAGAATCTCAAACAGATTTGAGATTAGATCAAATTTCCTGAACAAAACACCAATGGCTTATGCTCTAAGATCATGAATCGACAAATGGGATCTCATAAAGCTACAAAGCCTCTGTAAGTCAAAGGTCACTGTTGTTAGGACAAAATGGCAAGCAACAGATTGGGAAAAGATCTTTACCAATCCTACAGCAGATAGAAGGCTTTTATCCAAAATATACAAAGAACTCATGAAGTTGGACTGCAGGAAATCAAATAACCCTATTAAAAATGGGGTTCAGAGCTAAAAAAAAATTCAAAGCTGAGGAATATGGAGTGGCTGAGAAGCACCTAAAGAAATGTTCAACATCTTTAGTCATAAGGAAAATGCAAATCAAAACAACCCTGAGATTCCACCTCATACCAGTCAGAATAGCTAAGATCAAAAACTCCGGTGACAGTAGATGTTGGCGAGGATGTGGAGAAAGAGGAACACTCCTCCATTGTTGGTGGGATTGCAGACTGGTACAACTATTCTGGAAATCAGTCTGGAGGTTCCTAGAAAATTGGAAATTGCACTACCTGAAGATCCAGCTGTACCTCTCTTGGGCATATACCTAAAAGATGCTCTAACATACAACAAAGACACATGCTCCACTATGTTCATAGCAGCCTTATTTATAATAGCCAGAAGCTGGAAAGAACTGAGATCCCCTTCAACAGAGGAATGGATACAGAAAAGGGAGGCAAAGTTTAGGACAGAGACTGAAGGAAGGCCCATTCAGAGCCTGCCCCACGTGTGGCCCACACATATACAGCCACCAAACTAGATAAGATGGATGAAGCAAAGAGGTGCAGGCTGATAGGAACCGGATATAGATTTCTCCTGAGAGACATAGCTGGAATATGGCAAATACGTAGGCGAATGCCAGCAGCAAACCACTGAACTGAGAACGGGACCCCCGTTGAAGGAATCAGAGAAAGGACTGAAAGAGCTTGAAGGGGCTTGAGACCCCATATGAACAGCAATGCCAACCACCAGAGCTTCCAGGGACTAAGCCACTACCCAAAGATTATACATGGACTGACACTGGGCTCCAACTGCATAGGTAGCAATGAATAGCCTAGTAAGAGCAACCGTGGAAGGGGAAGCCCTTGGTCCTGCCAAGGCTGGACTCCCTGTGAATGGTATTTTTGTGGGGAGGGCGGTAATGGGGGGAGGATGGGGAGGGGAATACCTACATAGAAGGGGAGGGGCAGGGGCTAGGGGAATGTTGGCCTGGAAACCGGGAAATGGAATAATATTTGAAAAGTAAATAAATACCCAATTTAATAAAGATGGAAAAATATATTAAAGAATCCCCCCCCCAAAAAAAAGAGTGTTGACACTATGAATGCTATTATTGCAAATCTGTACTTTGTCTGGAAACAAGTGATATGCACAACAGTGGATTAACTTCCCTGTGACCATGTTTCTAATTTTTGAAATACATGGATAAACAATTTGTATTGAGTTAGGCACACAACTTTAGATATGTTGATTGCATGTTCAAATTTCCATAACTATAAAACTTAATATTTTAACTATGTTTCAATTTTAGATTCAACACATTTAAAGTATTAATACCAGTTTACATAGACCATCACTGTCCTTCTCCCGGGCATTTTTTTTTAATTTTGTAAAACTGCATAGTTCTCTTTATTAATAAAGTCAAAAATGTTCATTCTCTGACACCTCAGCCCAGTTGTTCATCCTCTTTATTTGTATGATTTACCTCTAACATACCTCAAAAATATAATTTCACACAGTGGTTGTTATTTTGTGACTGCCATATTTTATAGGTAATAATGTGCTCATAGATAAAATACCTCATCACAACAACATTCCTCTTCAAAGTTGAATAAAATAAATGAGCACACAAGTATGTACGCACATGCCCGCGCACGCGCATGTGCACACACACGCACAGACATATTTGTGCGCGTGCACATGCATGAGTCCTTGCTTCTGTAGGCATGATACTCTAGTAAAATGTATTAAGACTAATGATCTGCCTGATAATATATGCTAACAAAAGCAGTACAATGAGACCTGAGCACAGAAGGACTGGGGAATTACTCTTTTATATGAGGTAATCTGAAAAAGAACCTTCAATAATCTGGATTTGAGAAGAAAAACAAAAGAAATTGGCTGGATAAACATTCAGGTTAAAATTACCAGGAAACAATAACTCAGGCAGAGATCTGGGAAATGGCCTTGACATGTAACTACATATTTTAAAAACAGCAATGATGAAAACCTGTTTGGTATACAATAGGGGGCGTGCAAAGAAGTACAGGGAGATATTGCAGACACCAGGTCTTGTTAAAACAAGATAATTTTTCCTGTTGCAAAAATAAGTATCACAAAAGGAAGTGTATAACTGGTAACTTACTTCATTTAAACTGCATTGTTTTGGTTTCTGTCCCACAATCATTTTACAAATGTCCAATATCAAAGGGCCAGCCTCCCTGTGGTAAGTTGCAGGGCACTGGCCTTCATCTGGAGCTGCAGGAAGTTGGTCAACACATTGAAATTGCTTCTAACCTTAGAAATAAAATATCTGGTCTCAGAAGTCAGTGACAGTTCTCTACGAATCTGTTCTCTCTGACTACTGCATGCATCTGTGCACATAAAACAGCAACGTACCTCCTGACCTGAATGGCTGAAGCAATATTGGAAATGACATTTAGGGTTCAGGTTTATAATCAAAGGAGTGGAGTTTTTGAAGATTTTGAAGATTGGTTTGTTTGTCCTTCAGTGTATTCTCCTGTTCCCCAGCTCCCTAGTAAAACTGAATAGAACCTTTTCCATGTTGCAATAAAAATCATCAGCAGTGAAAAGAGAATAGGGCCATCATAGAAACCAAACGCAGGTTACACACAGTGAGTACATTTTCAAAACTCTCCAGGGTCAGCTCTTTTCAAAGCTGGCTGCACAGCAACAGTGCCTGCAGAACATTGTCCACCTCAAAACAAAATGGTTTGCATTTATTAGCTCTCCAGGTGATTCTACAACACTACCAATAGTCAAACACCATTATCATTCTGACTGACGTGAAGTGCAATCTCAGGGTTGTTTTGATTCGCATTTCCTGATGACTAAGAATGTTGAACATCTCTTTAAGTGCTTCTCAGCTATTAGATTCCTCAGGTGAGAATTCTCTATTTAACTCTGTTCCCAATTTTTATTGGATATTTTCTTTATTTATGCTTCAAATGTCATCCCCTTTCCTGGTTTCCTGCTGGAAACCCCCTATTCCATTCCCTCTTGCCCTTCTTTTAGAAGAGTGCTCCCCACACATCAACCCACTCCCTCCTGCCTCACCACCCCAGCATTCCACTACACTGATGCCTGACAAGGCCATCCTGTGCTACATTTGTGGCTGGAGCACTGGGTCACTCTGTGTTGTGGTTTGCCCTGAAGTTGTCTGTATTTTGATGCCCCAAGGACAGCTGCCTAGTCATGTACTCAGAACTCAGGTGACTTGACCAGAACTACCACCTCCCCACTGAATTTGTAAAGTACAGGTGAGAGGCAGGTACAGGATAGAAGGAGACAGACCAATCATTGGAGGAGAAGGAAGGATGGGCAGGAGAAATGTTTGAAGGAAGAGGAGGAGACTAGAGGAAAAAGGAGAGACAGGAAGAGGAGAGAGTGAGAAGTCATGACAGGTGATACTGCTCTGTGTATTTACAGGTTGTTATTAATGTTCCTCAGGGATGGATGGTACCGGGCTTTGTATGTTTAAGTGCACAATTATATCTTATCAATTGGGTCAAAGATGTTTGTGTTCTTTTATGTGAGGGTTTGAGTGTAGGAAAGTGTGTGGTGGCAAGATACACTGGGCTGCTGAGGAGTGGGGATGTGTTTCCACCAAGATAACTAGCAGATATCTTGGGGCACCGCGGTGCTGGAGTTAGCAGGGAAATAGACAACTATTCTTTTTATTTTTATATTTTTACAACAACAACTCTATGTGTATTCTTTGGTTGGTGGTCTAGTTTTAATAGGCTTATTTGGTTCCCTGAAGTCTAATTTCTTGAGTTATTTGTATATTTTGGATTAGCCCTCTATCAGATGTAGTGTTGGTAAAGATCTTTTCTCAATCTATGGATTGCTGTTTTGTCCTATTGACAGTGTCCTTCACCTTAGAGAAGCTTTTCAATTTTATGAGGTCCCCTTTGTCAATTCTTGATCTCAGAGCATGAGCCATTGGTGTTCTGTTTGGGATATTTTCCATTGTGCCAATGTGTCCAAGGTTCTTTTCCACTTTCTATTAGTTTTATCGTATCTGGGTTTATGTGTAGGTCCTTGATCCACCCATCAGTAACCATGGCTAAGACCAAAACTAAGCTGACAACAGATGCTGGCAAGAATGTTGAGAAAGAGGAACACTCCTCCATTGCTGGTGGGATTGCAAGCTGGTAAAACCACTCTGGAAATCAATCTGGCAGTTCCTCAGAACATTGGACATATTTCTACTTGAGGACCCAGCTATACCACTCCTAGTTATATACCCAAAAGATGTTTCACCAAAGGACAAGGATAACTGCTACACCATGTTCATAGCAGCCTTATTTATAATAGCCAGAAGTTGGAAACAACCCAGATGTCCCTCAACAGAGGAATAGATACAGAAAATGTGGTACATCTACACAATGGTACTACTCGGGTATTAAAAACAATGATTTCCTCAAATTTGCAGGCAATGGATGGAACTTGAAAATATCATCCTGAGTGAGATAACCCAGTTATAAAAGAACACACATGGTATGTGCTCACTGATTTTCGCCAAAAAAGATTCTTGGAATACCCATGATACAACTCACAGATCATATGAAACTCAAGAAGACAGAAGATCACAACAAAGTGTGGATGCTACTACTCAATAGGGGGAAGAGAGTAAACTCTGGTAAGGAGAGTGAGAGAGGGATCTGGGAGGGAGAGACGAGGGGGAGGGAAATGGGTGGGAGCAGTTCAGATAGTGGAGGAGATGGGGGAGAAATACAGAGGGTCAGGAATTTGAAAGCAGGTGTGGACAGAGGGGAAGGGGGACTGGATGCTGGATATAGCCACTAGAAAGTCCCAGATGCCAGGTACCCAAGAGGTTCCCAGGACCCAAGAGGGAGGATGTTAGCCAAAATATCCAACAATGGGGAGATAGAACTGGTAATAAACATATCCAGTGGATAGGCACAGCCCCCAGTTAAGGGATGGAGCTACCCACCCATCTCAAAAATACGAATCCAGAATTCCTCCTGTCAAAAGAAAATGCAGGGACAAAGAGTCGAGCAGAAACTGAAGGAAGGGCCACCCACAGACCACCCCACCTAGGGATCCATTCCATCTGCTGATACCAAACCCAGATATTATTTCTGATGCCAAGAAGTGCTATCCTCTGAAAGGTTCTGCCAGAGCCTGACCAATACCGATGCAGATGGACACAGGCAAACATTGGACAGAGTAAATGGACACTAATGGGGAAGTTGGGGCAAGGACTGTAAGAGCAGAAGGGGTTTGCAACCTTATAGAAAGAACAATAATATCAACCAACCAGACAACCCAATACTCTCAGGGACTAAACCACTAACAAAGAGTACACAGGGGGTACCCATGGCTCCAGCGGGCTATGTAGCAGAGGATTGTCTTATCTGGCATCACTAGGAGGGGAGCCCCTTGGTTTTGTAGAAACTTGATGACCTAGGGTAGGTGAATGCTAGGCCCCTGAGGCAGGAGTGGGTGTATGGGTAGGAGAGCACTCTCATAGAGGCAGGTGAAAGGATGGAGGGAACAGAGGGCTTGTGGAGGGGAAACTTGGAAGGAAAATAACGTTTAAAATGTAAATAAATAAAATAACCTTTCAAAATAAAAAATAAATAATTTAAGAAAAGAAAAATTAAAAAGAAAACCACCATCATTGCTGTCAAGTTATGACTTATATGATGGTATAGGGAGACAGAAGTTATATTTTTGCTTTAAAAACATACCAATTAGTTTATTTTGTCTAAAAAATTAAGCTATTCAAAGTTCTAATCTCCAAATGGACTGTGATTATTCATAAATAGTTATGAAATCCTAAGCCTGTGTAACACCCACTTTTCCCTCCTAATTTCACTACTTATCTTCTGTAACATAGCAAGCCATATAGGCTTTGAAGAATATAGGCTAAGTAAGGCTGGTCTCCTTACAATTGTCTCTAATATTTCATTTCTACAATTTGGTATAATTGTGCACATTTATTAATGGATTCTAAAGTGTGTTGTCTGTTATTATTCTCCTTGCATATTTCTTGACTGAGTACCACCGGCTAAAAATTTAACTTTTCAGTTGTAACAAACAGTTCTAAAATTGACTCAATTCTACATTCATGTCTTTCAATGATTTTGAAAAACCTAGAGACAAGATATTGATGACTTTAAGGGAAGGTCACAGTGAATGTAAATTCTACATAGTAATATATAAAATTGGCTTTAATTACCTCAGTTGGGAGAATAAGGCTGGAGAGGTTGCTCTGAAATGAGGATCACTAAATGCTTTTACGGAAAAAATCAGGTCCAGTTTCCAGCACCCACATGGCAGCTCGCACATATCTCTACCTCTAGTTCCATGGACTCTGATTTGTTATTATGGAATTTACAGGCAGACAAAATGCTCATAAATACAAAATAAAGCAAATGAATCTTTAAAATTGATACAGGGTACTGCTGATAAATGTATTTTATAGCCAATTATCAATTAGCTTAATACATGTCTCAACAATAACCAGCCAAAAACTCAAAATGCCATTATAAGCTCCTATCACAAAAACCCCCTTGGAATTATAGTATCTTGCACATAATTATCTAATTAAGATTATGAGTTCTTCATAAGAACCCAAACATTCACATATCCAATGCCAAATTTTTGGTCAGTTAATTGCACACCACTGCCAGATAGGCTTTGCTAAATCCTGCCCCAACTTCAAGGGTGTTAATTCTACTCTTCTAGTTGCTTGGGTCTAAAATTTTAGAATCAACTTTGATCCATCAATCCATTATAATCCACCAAAGAATCTTGCCAGCCTTGTCTAAATATTACCCAGAGTCCAATAATTTCTTGAAATCTACACAGCTATGACTGTAGTCTGCCCTTGTTCCTTAACTACCAAGGCTTCCTTTCAAATCACCGATCCTACAGGAATTCAAATAAGTTGTGTGTCATGTTTGAACACACGAATAACTTCCATTATGTAGCACAAAGTTTATCCTCTCTCAAATGCACAGATTCCCATTCCTTAATTCCCATTATTATTCTCTTCTTATGTAACCTATACAAAGGGCCAACATTTGCTAAATTTGCAATGCACACATATGATTAAATTTAAGATTTTTGCACTTTTGTCTTCACAGCATGTTTCCCTAGATATTGAAATGACTGTTTTTCACTTGCCCTGGCTCTGATCAGGTTAACTCATCAGTTGATCTATACTGATTATCCAGTTCACTGACCCACTACTCATCAGTACATGCTTCCCTTCTTTTAATTTTCTCTATTTTATCATGTGATATACATGGTGTTTTGTGCTTATTGCTTTACTATTAGAGATAAACAACATGATTCATAGGATGTTTTGATTACCAAAAAGTATCTTCTAAAATCATGATTTTATACACAAATTTGGTCAATAATAAGCTAAATGAATGAAGGAGTAACTTTACCCTAATCTCCAGTACCACACAATATCATAATTATTTGTTATTAGTTGTGTCTGAAATGTCTCCCATACAATATGTATGGAAGGCTTGGTAACTAATGACACGATGCTCAAACTTCCGTACTTCGAGAGTATGATTGGATCATGGGAGCACTGACTTAGACAGTGAATAAATGCACTGATAAATTCGGTGAGCTACTTGGAGTTTGTAGAAATTTAAGATTATGAATTTACTTGGAATGAATGAGTAATTGGTTATGGTGGAGCTTTGAAACACTAGCTCTTTGCTTACTTTCTTTTTATGTCCAACCACCATAAAATGAGCAGCCCCAGCTACATGTTTCCTCACCATAATGAGCTGTCTGTCCTGAGACCAGAAGCAATGGACCCAGACGACCATAGACTGAAATGTCTACAAGTGTGGGCTCAAACTAATCTTTTTCACCTTGAATTGTTTACATCAGGTGTTTTCACACAGCACAGATAGGGGTAATTTTAAACAATACATTCTCTGAATACATGTATTGCCTCTATTATATTTGTGTGAGAGCTGTTTCTTTGCTTGGAGAGGCATCTCTTCCCACCACCTTCTGTTTCAAGACCTCTGCTACTACCTACGCTGGAAAACCTGCAGCTCTTTCAGGCAACTGTGGATCAGACAAGCTGCTGTTTTCCAAATAGCTTTCTGACTCTTGGCATCTGTTATTTGCACTGTCTGTTAGAACATGGCAACACGGTCTGATAATTGTCTCCATGTCTCTCTCTTACTATAATGCAAAGTTCATAGGGAGAGTAACTGAGTCTTATTTATTTTTGACAATGAAGCATAGAGAACAAAAAGTCAATATATGTTTCCAAATGTAGCAATCAATTATTCAACAGTTCAGATCTATATATCAACCCGTGACTTTCCAGAAATTCTGACTAAGAACAAAATGTGAGATTTCTTACCAACAGTGGAAAGTCTTTGTTTTGTGAATTTTATGTCCAAGGGACAATGAAACATAGAAATTAAAATGAAAACCAGCCAGAAGAATCTGAAAAGTCAAGTCTGGGTCAGATTAGGAACCAATTTTTCCTTGCCAGTAAATATGTTGTCTGGTTGGAACATAGCAGTAGAAATGGCTGTTAGAAGATAGCTATGTAGTGTTACTAATGAGATCTGGGTCATAGGTGATAGCAATTTTTCAAACTGCAGCACCAACTTTTGCCTCAGAAATTGTGACAATGATTATTTTATTGGAACATTCTTGTCAAACTCTAAATACTTACCCAAGCAGCCAAAACACAGGTGTGATATCTTGGAAATACCTCTTAAATAAATACAGGTGTGAATGTAAAAATGAGTGCCGGGAATATTCTTAGTTCCCGCTGCTCTCAGGATGAGCAAGAGAACTCAGCTGCCAAAGTAGGGGAGAGAGACCCCTCCGCAGCTGGAAGTCCTATAGTCACTGTATTGGAGATGGTTACACTCCAAATAACTTCAAGACCCACAAGACTGACAAACGAGATAGTTTTGCCCTTCCTACCTGTTCAAAACAAATTACTCCTAGAAATTTCAACTTCTTACATTCTCAAAAGTGATTAAAGTCCTTTACTGATGATAATTATGAAAAGATAGGCAGTAGAATAAAGTGGGACTATGTATCTGTATAAAACTGATTCATAATATATGAGGAGTGTGAATACGCAGTTATGATAACAATTGTAAAACAGACATGATAACTTGCCTCCAGAATACAGCTTAATGGGAAAAATATAGTTTCATAACAGATACTAGATAAAATTATATGCTACTCTTCATCACAGCTTCTACATCACAAACATGTTGACTTCAGGGAAGTGCCAAGATCATTTTTGTTTAGTTCTGGGAAGTTTGGTAGGCAAAATAGTTGACAATATTCCTTTTTGTTTTTTGTAGACGTCAGTACTAATGCCGTAGTTCAGTAAATTTTGGAAATACTTATAAGCCATGAATAGCATTAAAATTAAATTATACACTATGTCCATCACCAACAATTACCTAACAAAATGTATTCAAATAATCACTATCCCGAAATTCATGTCCTCGCTACCACTGATTTTTGTTCTGGTCTGTAAATTTTATCTTCTTTTTGAAAATCATATGTAAATGCAATCAAATATATTCTTATGTACAGTAAGTAGCTTCAAATTCATTGGACATGTATATTTCAATTTGATCACTCTGCCATGAGCTGGAGATATTTAGGTTGTATTAAATAAATGACATTTCTGTGAACATTGGAATGAATGATGTGGTTTTCATTGTTGTTTATTAAATGCTTCATACTAGCATCACTAGGTCACAAGATAGACAGATGCCCATTTATACCTTCATATTTACTACTCAGATACAAAACTATGAAACTCTCTGCTAACATCTGTTGGGAAATGTTCCATTAGCACGAGCAGCATGCCAGTGTTGGAGCGGCTTCCAGACTTTATTGCCACTTGCTTTCACAGGCTTTTGTTATGTGTTTAAATTTTTGTCCTAGAGTGTATGTGGCAATATTTTTGTGCATTTTCAGTTGCATTTTTGAAGTCACTAACAATGTAAGTCTTTACCTACAATTAATTGTCCCTTGTTTATTTATGATAAAATGTCTGCTGGAAATTTTTGCTCCTATTCAAATTGAAGATTTGCTTTCTTAGTGCTTAATTTTAGCAGTACTTTCCATATTTTAAATACATACTTTTGTAAAATATTTACTTTGAAATATTTCCCCTATTATAGCATTTTATTATGTAACCAAGTTTAACTTTTTTATGAGTGCTGAAAGCATTTTGTAGATTCCTTCTTTTAGTTTCCATAGGTGACCATATCTTCCAGGACTAATGACAGCCTTATGGTTGGGATTTTTTTCCCCTACTTGACATGTGTGTTTCTATTTCTTGATTTAATCTGTTGCCTCAGTGCAATATTTTCCTTCAAGAAACTAATTATATTTGTCCCAGTTAACATTTTTATAATAGCTTTGTCTGTTATTGTTATTAGATGGTCTTTAGTAAATTGAGACAATTTCAGGATAAATCACAAAGCCTGTAAATGACTATTGAATTTGTTAATTGATTTTACTACATATATTACAATCATGACATAGTTTTAATATACTTATGGATTTCATTTAAATATTCTGACTGTTTGGTTGAGATATTCTACATATTTACTTTCATGTAACAGTTTTTTATAAGTAAAGTCATAATTTTATTATTGGAAAAATACTCTCTGCTTTGTAGATGTACTTGGATAGCAGTACAGCATTTATTGCCCAAATTTCTGAGAAAAGATGGAAATGAAGATATCTATACTCGTATTCTTTGGTTGTAAATAAGTTAATTATAAATCCTTTTGAATATGTGAATGTTTATTTTGATTGAATTTCTTCTGTATTAAATCTGCTATTTTGTGTCTTTTAAGAAAGTTCAGGGTTGGGGATTTAGCTCAGTGGTAGAGCGCTTGCCTAGGAAGCGCAAGGCCCTGGGTTCAGTCCCCAGCTCCGAAAAAAAGAACCAAAAAAAAAAAAGTTGTCACTGCCCTTAGAAACATTGCTGGTGTGGCTGATGTGTCACATGTGTGTCAGTAAGTAGCAGAGAGGAGAGGGGTTACGTCTATGCTGAGTGTTCTGATCTATGAACATCGAATGATGAGTAGCCTAACAATCTTTGGAAAAAAGCAAGCCTGAGCTGGCCACCAGTAAGGACCAGTGGGCCTGAACAGGCTCCCAGCCTGCAGAATGAACCAGAGACTAAAAGAACCCTGCCTTGGACTGCAGCAACCAGTGAGAGTGAGCCCTAGACTGATGACCCCAGGGCCATGAGAGATTATAATCTAAATACTACTTTCATGTGACAGTTTTGACTCTTTGTTTTTTTTTTAATTACGTTAAATTCTAATTTAATTATTGGAAAAGACATTCCCTACTTTTAAAATACACTAGAATAGTATTACAATTATTTATTTCCCAATTTTATGAGACTTGAGGGTAGTGAGGAACAGCCTGATATGAGTAGCAGATGATGACACCAGGGGACAATGCTGGGGCCCTGGCCTGTGCTGGCCTCAGGGGACTATGTCTGAGTCCATGGCCTTGCAGCAGCAAGGGTCTGTCACACCAAAGGCCAGGCAGATGTTCTTGCTTTGGTCTGCTGCTCAGAAACATGTTGATGTCTAAGAGTCATGTAGGACTGACCCTACCCCTCACTTGGGTATCATGGGAAAGCTGGTCCTGGGGACCTGAGGAGAACTGATATGACCTGTAGCCAGCTATATTACTTAGGAGAGCCTTAGGTAAGCCAGTCCTGAGGAAATGAATGTGGGAGTGATGTGGACAAGGGAGAAACACCTTCTTCTTGCTTGCCTCTTACCATTTGCAGCCAATGGGAGACCAAATCCTGGGGTCATGAGAACAGTAAAGCTGTCTGCTCCTTACCTGCTGCAGCATTTGGGAAAGCAGGCTCTGTAACCTGCATGGGCAGCACAATAGACCTGACCCTGGTGGTGGTAGTGCAGGTCTGCTTCCCCCGTCGCCTAACTGTGGAGGAATCAGCCCTACCTCTTGTATACTGGGGGGTGGCATAGATGAAGAAAAGATTCTCCCTCTTTTTTCCTTGAGAGCTTGTCCCAGTGGAGTCATAGAGCAAGAAAGCTGTCGCTGCCCCTCACCTGCTTCAAAAAGGCAGCCTCTACATCTCACCTGGACAACATATTAGATCTGATCCTGATGGTGTGAGAGCAAGTGAAATTGTCGCTAGGGTGTGAGCTTAGGAGGACTTGCCCAGGCACTTGTCTGTTATGGAGTAGTGCGATGTGAAGGAGAGCCCCTCACCTCACATTACTTATGGCCAAGGATCATAAGAGCAGAAGAAATGTCTCTACCACTCATCTGGGCAGCAAGTAGAGCGGGCCCTAGACATGGGGTGAGCTGACCGTGACTCTTGTCTGCTGTGTGGTGATATGGATGAGAAAGATGACTCCTCCTTTCCCTCATCCCTAGCCACTCATGGGAGGGAAAAGAGCTGGCCCTGGGACCATGAAGTAGGATAAATGGTTATATATATTTTCAGCTACAGCACTCAGGAGAGTGGACCATGCCCTTTACCTAGGCAGCAGAGTAGACATGGCCCTGTTTGTGGATATTACAAGTGAGCTCGCGCCCAAAGGTATGAGTACAGCTGGCAAGTGAACTGACTGACTTAGATACTTCACAGGCCCAGATCCAGGACTTTGAATTGACTTACCCCAACATCTATTCCATTGATGAATTAATGAAGTACTTGAAGTGGCAGTCCTATATATCCAAAATTAAGGGATATCCATGACACAGGGCAACAGCAAGATAACCGAGAGACGTCCCGTTGATGTTCTAGTATTGGTTGAGTAGCAGAAACTGGAGGACTAGTACGATGCCAATGAATCATTGCAATGAATATTGGCAAGCAAAACTATATGGAGAAGAGTGTGCACTGTGGAGACACAGTGATACACTACAGCTTCCATAAAAGATTTTTTCCTCCAGGGGTGGGGAAGGGCTTGCAAAAGTCAAGGGCAGCTACAAGAAGAGAGGGAGAGAGAAAAGTGGGATCCCAACTCTCCACCACTATGTACTGCTGTTAGTATCTCAGTTTTCTATGGATGTTAGAAATCATCTCCCCTCACCTGTATTGGGACTTTGTCTGGTTTGACCTTGAGCAGGTCATGTGCAGGTAACCACTGCTGCTCTGTGCAGATATACTTACAATACCCATGTCAAGTGCAGAGGACAGCATTTGACAACATTCCTTCCCACCATCCAGATCTTAGACAATTCTGCAATGTTTCCTGAGGTAGTTGGATGTGTTGTGTGTGATGTAAATGTCCTATTTAGAGCTGAGCACTCATGTCTTACTCTCAGCATTTTCACCAATTATTGATATCTCTGTGGATTCTTGCCTGTCCCAAAAAATAACTTCCTCTGACCAAGGTTAAGAGCACCTCAGGTCTATGGGTATAGACCTAAATATGTAGAAGGTATTGACAGCATGAACAATTTACGAAAATACAATAACAGGTTAAACTTCAGGGCCTATGATCTCCTTATCCACTGACTTTTGACTTTATGCTTCGATAATTCTATATTTTGACAACATATTTTCAGTGCTATTAAATTACTCTCCAAAAATAATTTTAAAATTTCAACTAAAATACTGCAAAATATGTAATATAAATGATGCTAAGTAAAAATCAAGAAGGTGAAATAAACTTTTAATGGAGCAGGCCTTTTGAGTCTTAAAAGAAGAGGCAAAAATCACATAGTTGAATTATAGTTTTTAAAATTTTATTTAATCTTTTTTACAGTCCAGATTTTATTCCCCTCCTGGTCTGACTGTTACACATCCCATATCTCCTCCTTCCCACCGGCTCTCCAGGATGTGTCAACACTCCCCCAGCTCCCACCACCCTCCTCACCAGAACTCTTCACTCCCAGGGTTCTCTACTCTCTTGAGACTTAGGTGCATCTTCTCTGACTGAGTCCAGACTGGGCAGTTCTCTGTTGTACATGTGTTAGGGGAGCTCATAACACCTGGTGTATACAGCCTGGTTGGTAGCCTCGTGTCTGAGAGATCTTGGGGGTCCAGATTAGTTGAGATTTCTGGTCTTCCTACGGGGTTGCCCTCCTCCTTGGCTTCTTCCAGCTTTTCCCTAATTCAACTACTGGTGTCACCAGCTTCTGTCTATTGGTTGGGTATAAATATCTGCATATGACTCTTTCAGCTGCTTGTTGGGTCTTTTGGACGACTGTCAGGATAGGCCCCTTTTGGTGAGTACACCATAGCCTCAGTAATAGTGTAAGGCCTCAGGGCCTCCCCTTGAACTGGATCCCAATTTGGGCCTGTCTCTGGGCCTCCTTTTCCTCAGGCTCCTCTCCACTTCCATTCTTGCAGTTCTTTCAGACAGGAGCAATTCTGGGTCAGAGTTTTGACTGTGGGTAGCAACCCCATCCCTACACTTGATGCCCTGACTTTCTGCTGGAGGTGGGCTCTACAAGTTCCCTCTCGCTACCGTAGGGCATTTCGTCTACCACCCCCACCCCGAGACCTGAGAGCCTCTCACCTCCCAGGTCTTTGGTACATTCTGGAGGGTCCCCCTACCTCCTACTTCATGAGGTTGCCTATTTCCATCCTTTCTGCTGGCCCTCAAGACTTGATGGCTGTGAATTAAACAATCTTTCCTTTGTCTGCATCAACTTTAAGAGTGTCAGTGACGGCAAAATGCTGTTAAGGTTTTAGAACAAGAAATGCTAGCAGAGCTTGATCAATGACAGTGTGTTGGTTATGGTCAAGCAGGGAAGACAAATTTAAGAAAAATCTGCAATGGGATGTAGAATGAGCTACTTGTCATAAGACTGAGTGGACAACCAAGTGAATGTTTGATTGTACTATCTTCAGACGTCATTCTCAGGACTCAAGTTTAGAATCAGTCTGAGAATAAAGGCAGAGCTAACTATCCCCAATTAAGATCTTTAGCATGTTTCTGCTTTTTGTTTTCTGTTTAATGTTAGACAGAGATTCTGAGAGTTCAATAACATTCCCAGTGCACACTTGAAAAGACCAGAGATTGAATATAGGATGAAATGAGCACCTATGGAGATGTATGGAGAACAGTATTAACTCCTTAATTGTCTTTGAAATAGTCATGAATCTTGGGAAGGTTTCTCAAATCACTCTGGTATTATCAAACAATAGCCTAGAATGAAACTTTCAGATGCAACACAATCCTAAAACTCTGCAATAACTTTAAAATTGGGATTGGTTTGTAAGGTCTTACCTTAAAATTAGTTTTCAGTAATACATATTGACAAAAGATATTTTCTGGTCAATATTCAATGCTAATATTCCACTGTATTACTAAAATGATCTTTTTTAATGTTTCATGCTATGTGTGTTTGTGTGTATTAGTGTGGGCGTGCGTGTGTGTGTGTGTGCATGAGAGAGAGAGAGACAGACAGAGACAGACAGAGACGAGACAGAGAGACACAGACAGACAGAGAGACACAGACACAAGAGGTGGAGAAGCTGTGAATTGAACTGAATCTTCTGCAATTTCATTAAGAGATTTTATTCTTTTATCCACAGAGTTTTAACACTTAAGTTAAAAATGTATCCTCCTTTGCGCTGTTTTTACCATGCAATCCTATAAATGGGAATGTGAATGGCTCAGAAAATGTCTGCAAATAGTTTTACCTCAGTGCAATTTCTTCTATACTGAGAATCTAGACACAGCTTTTAAAAAGAAGTCAGAAAATTCTACAACTGTTACAAATATGTTTCTGAATATTTCACTTTTATGAAAATTGATCAGAACACATGTTATGTTTTTTATAAAATGTAAGAAAATGATAAACTATGAAATTTTATGAAGAGAAAATACACTAAAATTTGCTACTATATATTTAAAATATCATCAATTTTATTTCTCAGGATTGTAAGATTTTTAAAATTTCCAATTCTCTAAATAATTTGCTGAAATTAAATGTGTCTGTTAAAAGTTTATAATTTTTTTAAAGTTTCCAAAATGAAAGATTGGCAGTGAATTTGTCTCAGCTGCTTGACAATGCAGTCTAAGAAATCAGTCATTAAGTCTGGTGAGGAGTTTGGACAGTAATTTAATTATTTCCTTACAAAGTTGTGTCTTCTGAGAGTACACATTTCGCCTTCAGATGATTTGTTTACCCTTGAGCACTGATGCTAATCTCCAAAGCTGATCTCGATCAGATCTATTTAAATTACCTGAATTGAAGTTCTGCTTTCAAACTATCCCAGGATACACACTGGTCAGAGTGACTGCAGTTAAATGGGAGGGGCTACCCATTTCCTCTGATTCTATCTCTTCCCAAAAACAAAAACAAAGCAAACAAACAAACAAAAAAAACATGATTTTTTTTTTTTATTAACTTGAGTATTTCTTATATACATTTCGAGTGTTATTCCCTTTCCCGGTTTCCGGGCAAACATCCCCCTCCCCCCTCCCCTTCCTTATGGGTGTTCCCCTCCTAACCCTCCCCCCATTGCAGCCCTCCCCCCATAGTCTAGTTCACTGGGGGTTCAGTCTTAGCAGGACCCAGGGCTTCCCCTTCCACTGGTACTCTTACTAGGATATTCATTGCTACCTATGGGGTCAGAGTCCAGGGTCAGTCCATGTATAGTCTTTAGGTAGTGGCTTAGTCCCTGGAAGCTCTGGTTGCTTGGCATTGTTGTACATATGGGGTCTCGAGCCCCTTCAAGCTCTTCCAGTTCTTTCTCTGATTCCTTCAAGGGGGGTCCTATTCTCAGTTCAGTGGTTTGCTGCTGGCATTCGCCTCTGTATTTGCTGTATTCTGGCTGTGTCTCTCAGGAGCAATCTACATCCGCCTCCTGTCGGTCTCCACTTCTTTGCTTCATCCATCTTGTCTAATTGGGTGGCTCTATATGTATGGGCCACATGTGGGGCAGGCTTTGAACGGGTGTTCCTTCAATCTCTGTTTTAATCTTTGCCTCTCCCTTCCCTGCCAAGGGTATTCTTTTTCCTCATTTAAAGAAGGAGTGAAGCATTCACATTTTGATCATCCGTCTTGAGTTTCGTTTGTTCTAGGGATCTAGGGTAATTCAAGCATTTGGGCTAATAGCCACTTATCAATGAGTGCATACCATGTATGTCTTTCTGTGATTGGGTTAGCTCACTCAGGATGATATTTTCCAGTTCCAACCATTTGCCTACGAATTTCATAAACTCGTTGTTTTTGATAGCTGAGTAATATTCCATTGTGTAGATGTACCACATTTTCTGTATCCATTCCTCTGTTGAAGGGCATCTGGGTTCTTTCCAGGTTCTGGCTATTATAAATAAGGCTGCGATGAACATAGTGGAGCACGTGTCTCTTTTATATGTTGAGGCATCTTTTGGGTATATGCCCAAGAGAGGTATAGCTGGATCCTCAGGCAGTTCAATGTCCAATTTTCTGAGGAACCTCCAGACTGATTTCCAGAATGGTTTTACCAGTCTGCAATCCCACCAACAATGGAGGAGTGTTCCTCTTTCTCCACATCCTCACCAGGATCTGCTGTCACCTGAGTTTTTGACCTTGGCCATTCTGACTGGTGTGAGGTGAAATCTCAGGGTTGTTTTGATTTGCATTTCCCTTATGACTAAAGATGTTGAACATTTCTTTAGGTGTTTCTCAGCCATTCGGCATTCCTCAGCTGTGAATTCTTTGTTTAGCTCTGAACCCCATTTTTAATAGGGTTATTTGTTTCCCTGTGGTCTAACTTCTTGAGTTCTTTGTATATTTTGGATATAAGGCCTCTATCTGTTGTAGGATTGGTAAAGATCTTTTCCCAATCTGTTGGTTGCCGTTTTGTCCTAACCACAGTGTCCTTTGCCTTACAGAAGCTTTGCAGTTTTATGAGATCCCATTTGTCGATTCTTGATCTTAGAGCATAAGCCATTGGTGTTTTGTTCAGGAAATTATTTCCAGTGCCCATGTGTTCCAGATGCTTCCCTAGTTTTTCTTCTATTAGTTTGAGTGTGTCTGGTTTGATGTGGAGGTCCTTGATCCACTTGGACTTCAGCTTTGTACAGGGTGATAAGCATGGATCGATCTGCATTCTTCTACATGTTGCCCTCCAGTTGAACCAGCACCATTTGCTGAAAACGCTATCTTTTTTCCATTGGATGGTTTTGGCTCCTTTGTCAAAAATCAAGTGACCATAGGTGTGTGGGTTCATTTCTGGGTCTTCAATTCTGTTCCATTGGTCTATCTGTCTGTCTCTGTACCAATACCATGCAGTTTTTATCACTATTGCTCTGTAATACTGCTTGAGTTCAGGGGTAGTGAGTCCCCCTGAAGTCCTTTTATTGTTGAGGATATTTTTAGCTATCCTGGGTTTTTTGTTATTCCAGATGAATTTGCAAATTGTTCTGTCTAACTCTTTGAAGAATTGGATTGGTATTTTGATGGGGATTGCATTGAATCTGCAGATCGCTCTTGGTAAAATGGCCATTTTTACTATATTAATCCTGCCAATCC
Source organism: Rattus norvegicus (assembly GCF_021556685.1). NCBI lineage: Eukaryota > Metazoa > Chordata > Mammalia > Rodentia > Muridae > Rattus > Rattus norvegicus. The sequence continues at coordinate 93,927,163 of NC_141536.1, read as the reverse complement.
ATGAGCATGGGAGATCTTTCCATCTTCTGAGGTCTTCTTCAATTTCCTTCTTCAGTGTCTTGAAGTTCTTATTGTACAGATCTTTTACTTGCTTTGTTAAAGTCACACCGAGGTACTTTATATTATCTGGGTCTATTATGAAGGGTGTCGTTTCCCTAATTTCTTTCTCGGCTTGTTTCTCTTTTGTGTAGAGGAAGGCTACTGATTTATTTGAGTTAATTTTATACCCAGCCACTTATCTGAAGTTGTTTATCAGCATTAGTAGTTCTCTTGTGGAACTTTTGGGATCACTTAAATATACTAGCATATCATCTGCGAATAGTGATATTTTGACTTCTTCTTTTCCAATCTGTATCCCCTTGACCTCCTTTTGTTGTCTGATTACTCTGGCTAGAACTTCAAGAACTATATTGAATAAGTAGGGACAGAGTGGGCAGCCTTGTCTAGTCCCTGATTTTAGTGGGATTGCGTCAAGTTTCTCTCCATTTAGTTTAATGTTTAGCAACTGGTTTGCTGTATATGGCTTTTACTATGTTTAGGTATGGGCCTTAAATTCCTATTCTTTCCAGGACTTTTATCATGAAGGGGTGTTGAATTTTGTCAAATGCTTTCTCAGCATCTAATGAAATGATCATGTGGTTTTGTTCGTTCAGTTTGTTTATATAAAGGATCACGTTGATGGTTTTCCGTATATCAAACCATTCCTGCATGCCTGGGATGAAGTCTACTTGATCATGATGGATGATTGTTTTGATGTGCACTTGGATTCGGTTTGCCAGAATTTTATTGAGTAGTTTTGCTTCGATATTCATAAGGGAAATTGGTCTGAAGTTCTCTTTCTTTGTTGGGTCTTTGTGTGGTTTAGGTATAAGAGTAAGTGTGTCTTCATAGAAGGAATTCGGTAGTGCTCCATCTGTTTCAATTTTGTGGAATAGTTTGGATAGTATTGGATGAGGTCTTCTATGAAGGTCTGATAGAATTCTGCACTAAACCGTGTGGACCTGGGCTCTTTTTGGTTGGGAGACCTTTAATGACTGCTTCTATTTCCTTAGGAGTTATGGGGTTGTTTAACTGGTTTATCTGTTCCTGATTTAACTTTGGTATCTGTTATCTGTCTAGGAAATTGTCCATTTCCTGCAGATTTTCAAGTTTTGTTGAATATAGGCTTTTATAGTAAGATCTGATGATTTTTTGAATTTCCTCTGAATCTGTAGTTATGTCTCCCTTTTCATTTCTGATTTTGTTAATTTGGACACACTTTCTGTGTCCTCTCGTTAGTCTGGCTAAGTGTTTATCTATCTTGTTGATTTTCTCAAAAAACCAACTTTTGGTTCTGTTGATTCTTTCTATGGTCCTTTTTGTTTCTATTTGGTTGATTTCAGCTCTGAATTTGATTATTTCCTGCCTTCTACTCCTCCTGGGTGTATTTGCTTCTTTATGTTCTAGAGCTTTTAGGTGTGCTGTCAAGCTGCTGACATATGCTCTCTCCTGTTTTTTTCTGCAGGCACTCAGAGCTATGAGTTTTCCTCTTAGCACAGCTTTCATTGTGTCCCATAAGTTTGGGTATGTTGTACCTTCATTTTCATTAAATTCTAAAAAGTTTTTAATTTCTTTCTTTATTTCTTCCTTGACCAGGTTATCATTGAGTAGAGCATTGTTCAATTTCCACGTATATGTGGGCATTCTTCCCTTATTGTTATTGAAGACCAGTTTTAGGCCGTGGTGGTCCAATAGCACCCATATACGAGTTAATCAATCAATCAATCACCAAATACAAGTTAATCAACACTAAACTTCTTAGAACTATAAAAAATATTTCTCTTCTTTGTATATTACCTGGTCTGTACTATTATTTTCTAGCAACACACAACATGCTAAAATATTTGGCAATAGCCATAGGTTTAGGAAATGGTGTGTGTGTGTGTGATAGAACAACCTGCCAGAGTTAGTTCTTCCAATCAGGCAGGTTCTAGGAAACTCAGCTTATCGAGTTGGTCACAAATATTTTCACTGGCTTTGCCATCTCATCAGCCCCTTTTGCCTTCTCTCTGTTCAAGATGTAGATCAGCAAGATATAGATCAAGTGTCAGCACATTGATGTTGGCTTCCCAAACTGAATATGCATTAGCCAATATATTTCTTTCATCATAATCCACAACTATCTTGTCTGTAGTATTCTGATATAACATTACTAAACACAAGGAAGCACATTATTTCCCAGAAAAATTATGGAAGACAAAATTGACATTTCCAATTCTTCCTCAGACAGATTGGCAGCACTGTGTCTAAATGTAGGGTGGTGTTTGTGATGGTGACAGTTATGAAGTAAATTTGAGTGAGCTGAGATCCATTCTACACTACCTATGTATCTTGGGTAATTATTCACTTTACACTTTGGTTTATAAATATTATTGTGAACAATAATGCCTGCCCTGTAAGACAGCTTCGAATTATAAATGAGATAACACTAAATTTGATGTAGGAGGTCCCAGTGCATGGAGGTAATAAGAGTATATTTCCTTCTTGCAAAACCCATCTGGTCATTCTGCTACTTCAGAAATAAAAAAAATCCACAATCCCTACAAACTTTCCAAAATTAGAAAGTCTAACAACTTTATTTTGGTGTATACATTTTTCATTTGTATACAATAGAGATATTTTAATTTTGAACTTAATGCTAAATTGCTTAACACTATATTGTTTATTATATTTTTCTCAGAAGACCCAGAACTTTCAGGGGAATTCTAAATTCATACAGAAAAGGAATTTGTTGAACGATGGGATTAAACAAAAATAACTAATATGAAAACCTGCAACTCTTCCACTGCTCCTTACTTGAGTAAGAGAATTAAATTCCCAAGACTCAGAGACTGTGCAAGGTATAAATATATTTACATTTTTCTGCCATGTTTACAAGAAATGAAATCCATCCAGATACTGTCTTTCAGGAACAATTTGCATATTTATGTGCAAGTCCTGAAGTTTCCATGACTTTGCAGTTTGCTATTAACATTTCGTGTAGACTTTGTCCTGGCTAAAGATGTATGAACACATTTTGCCTAGAGCCCACATGCTGGCCAGACCTTCCTTTTGCATAAAAGACAGATCTTCTTTTTGGAACGGTTTTTTCCCTTATGATATATCATAGAATGTGTATAATTTCTCTCTGGCTAACAAGAAAGCCATGCTCTTTTCAGTAACAACTTAGTGAGATGATAAGTTAACATTTTTCTGTTATCTGGCAATGAAGTCATTTTCACTTCCTAAAACCTAGCTTAGAATTCCATTATTGATAGAAAAGATGCTTAGAAATTAACATCTAATCCTGTTCAGAAAGTAAAAAGAAGATCACACACACATACACACACACACACACACACACACACACACACACACACACACACACACATATCCATTTCAGATTCATCAGAGAAGTAACAGCACAGGCCAAACTGATTCCCTCAAAACTGGAAATACAGGCAGGCAAACACAGAGAATCACAGCTGAATAGATCATAACACACAGGTAAATGTCTCATCAGAAACCACTACTGTTTAGGGAAACATGAATTTTAATTTATTAGCTGTTCAGTATGTCCAAGACTTAAATCTCAAGTGAAACCTGATAAAACAGAATGGGGGACATAGTTTTTTGAGTTTATTTCCACTAATTTACTAGATCTGACATTAAATATTTGTTATTGATGGTAGATGGGGAAAGGGATTGTTTTGAAGTACATTCTTTTCAATGATAGCTACACTTAGAAGACACAACTTAACTAGAATTTAGTTTGTTATGATATCATAGCATTACTGATCTGTAGGAAGAAAAACAACAGCTCCAGGTGTCTCTACCCATTATGCTCAATATAAGGTAGAGAGGAGACACAGGTGCATATTTAATCTGATAATACAAAAAAAAAAAGAAGGAAGCATGTTAAAGGGGCAAAACATACACTTTGATGGTTCCAGAATAAGAATTGTTATATTAATGTAAGACTCAGAGAGAACAAGACCAGTATGTTAGAACTATCAGACAAGTATTTTTATGTATCATTAATATATGAATTCCAGTATCTGTATAAGTTGAATAGTATGTATGAATAGGCAAACAATGTAAGCAGAAAGATGGACATTCTAAATGGAAAGTGAAAAGAGAAATGATAAAGATATGTCTCTATAAGAAAACTTACTTGCTTTGAGAGGTTAATTAATGGATAGTCACACCTGGCGAGGAAACCTCTGACCAAGAGCATGTGTTTTAAATAAAGTCAAAGCTCAAAAGAAAAGATGCCAGTAGGAAAGGAGGTGAGGTGGGGACTGAGAAGGTCAATGGCAAAAGGTGTAACACCTATAATGGAGATCTCAAAGTAGAAGGAAGAGAAGAAAGAGAAGGAATAGAGATAGGGGAAGAATGAAAGAGAGAGAAAGAGAGAGAGAGAGAGAGAGAGAGAGAGTTGAAGAGGAATTGGGGGGTGTGCAGAGATTTAAGACAAGCAAACAAACAGTAACAATGACAAAAAGGCACAACAACAAAACACTGAGAAACAACAGCTGTATACATACGAAAATTTTAGCCCTAAACAAATTTTAGCCCTAAACTACTCATCCAAATCTAAGCACACACAGGGCAAAACAATATCAGAAAGAGCCTTTCCATGTTACAGGCATCTGATTGCAAAGACAAACTTTAGGTAAATCAGAGGGTGACAGTATAAAGCTATAGAGGGGCAAAAATGAGAGTTGCTTTTGATCTCTCTTCAGAAGTTTTGCAAGAAATACATGTAGAAAGATATATTTAAGGTGCTAGAGGGGAAAATAGCAAGAGTTAGAGCTATGTACTAAGGTGATTGAAATAATCCCATGCATCCTATCAGATCACCGAGGACTAAGGCTGCTCTTAAGTAACAACACAAACGACAGGAAGCTCACATACACATGGAACTTGAACAACGCTCTACTTAATGATAACTTGGTCAAGGAAAAAAATAAAGAAAGTAAGGACTTTTTAGAATTTAGTGAAAATGAAGGCACAACATACCCAAACTTATGGGACACAATGATAGCAGTGCTAAGAAGAAAACTCATAGCTCTGAGTGCCTCCAAAAAGAAACAGGAGAGAGCATATATTAGCAGCTTGACAGCACACCTAAAAGCTCTATAACAAAAGGAAGCAAATACACCCAGGAGGAGTAGAAGGCAGGAAATAATCAAACTCAGGGCTGAAATCAACCAAGTAGAAATGAAAAGGACTATACAACAAATCAACAAAACAAAAAGCTGGTTCTTTGAGAAAATCAACAAGATACATAAACCCTGAGCCAGACTAAACAAACGGCACAGAGAGCGTGTCCAAAGTAACAAAATCAGAAATGAAAAGAGAGACTTAGCAACAGAAATTGAGGAAATTCAAAAATCATCAGGTCCAACTACAAAAGCCTATATTCAACAAAACTGGAAAATCTGGATGAAATGGACAATTTTCCAGACAAATACCAGGTACCAAAGTTAAATCGGGATCAGATAAACCATCTAAACAATCCCATAACTCCTAAAGAAATAGAAGCAGGACACCGCCAGAACCTGAAGGGACAGACCGGATAAACAGTTCTCTGCACCCAAATCCCGTAGGAGGGAGAGCTAAACCTTCAGAGAGGCAGACACGCCTGGGAAACCAGAAGAGACTGCACTCTGCACACATTACTGATTCCAGAGGAAAACACCAAACACCATCTGGAACCCTGGTGCACGGAGACTCCCGGAAACTGCGGCGCAGATCTTCCTGGTTGCTGCCACCGCAGAGAGCTCTTAGGCAGCACCCCACAAGCAAACTTGAGCCTTGGCACCACAGGTAAGACCAACTTTTCTGCTGCAAGAGACCTGCCTGGTGAACTCAGGACACACAGAGGCAAAATTCCTCTAGGACCAGGGACTTCCGCTGTTTACCTGGAGTCCCAAACCCTCGGATCCCGGCCCGCAGCAGCTCTCTGCTCCCAAACCCCAAGGGAGAGAGACCTCACTGCCTGGTCAGGTGGGCACTCCTGAGGCTGCAGAACGGAAGAAACCACCAACACTGCCCACCCCTGCCCACATCCCCGGCCCAAGAGGAAAATGTATACAGCCTCTGGGTTCCCATAGAGGAGGGCCCAAGAGCAGAAGGACCGCTGTGCCTGAGACACCCCCATAACCTGAAGAGAGCTACCGGATAAATAGTTCTCTGCACCCAAATCCCGTGGGAGGGAGAGCTAAACCTTCAGAGAGGCAGTCACGCCTGGGAAACCAGAAGAGATGGCACTCTGCACACATCTCTGACACCAGAGGAAAACACCCGACGAGCAAACTTGAGCCTCGGGACCACAGGTAAGACCAACTTTTCTGCTGCAAGTGAGCTGCCTGGTGAACTCAAGACACAGGCCCATAGGAACAGCTGAAGACCTGTAGATAGGAAAAACTACATGCCCGAAAGCAGAACACTCTGTCCCCATAACTGGCTGAAAGGAAACAGGAAAAAAGGTCTACAGCACTCCTGACACACAGGCTTATAGGACAGTCTAGCCACTGTCATAAATAGCAGAACAAAGTAACACTAGAGATAATCTGATGGCAAGAGGCAAGCACAGGAACCCAAGCAACAGAAACCAAGACTACATAGCATCATCGGAGCCCAATTCTCCCACCAAAGCAAACACAGAATATCCAAACACACCAGAAAACCAAGATCTAGTTTCAAAATCATATTTGATCATGATGCTGGAGGACTTCAAGAAAGACATGAAGAACTCCCTTAGAGAACAAGTAGAAGCCTACAGAGAGGAATCGCAAAAATCCCTGAAAGAATTCCAGGAAAACACAATCAAACAGTTGAAGGAATTAAAAATGGAAATAGAATCAATCAAGAAAGAACACATGGAAACAACCCTGGATATAGAAAACCAAAAGAAGAGACAAGGAGCTGTAGATACGAGCTTCACCAACAGAATACAAGGAGATGGAAGAGAGAATCTCAGGAGCAGAAGAATCCATAGAAATCATTGACTCAACTGTCAAAGATAATGTAAAGCAGAAAAAGCTACTGGTCCAAAACATACAAGAAATCCAGGACTCAATAAGAAGATCAAACCTAAGGATAATAGGTATAGAAGAGAGTGAAGGCTCCCACCTCAAAGGACCAGTAAATATCTTCAACAAAATCATAGAAGAAAACTTCCCTAACCTAAAAAAAGAGATACTCATAGGCATACAAGAAGCCTACAGAACTCCAAATAGATTGGACCAGAAAAGAAACACCTCCCGTCACATAATAGTCAAAACACAAAACGCACAATATAAATAAAGAATATTAAAAGCAGTAAGGGAAAAAGGTCAAGTAACATATAAAGGCAGACCTATCAGAATCACACCAGACTTTTCGCCAGAAACTATGAAAGCCAGAAGATCCTGGACAGAAGTCATACAACCATAAGAGAACACAAATGCCAGCCCAGGTTACTGTATCCTGCAAAACTCTCAATTAACATAGATGGAGAAACCAAGAATTTCCATGACAAAACCAAATTTACACAATATCTTTCTACAAATCCAGCACTAAAAAGGATAATAAATGGTAAAGCCCAACACAAGGAGGCAAGCTATACCCTAGAAGAAGCAAGAAACTAATCATCATGGCAACAAAACAAAGAGAATGAAAGCACACAAACATAACCTCACATCCAAATATGAATATAACAGGAAGCAATAATCACTATTCCTTAATATCTCTCAACATCAATGGCCTCTACTCCCCAATAAAAAGACACAGATTAACAAACTGGATACGGAACAAGAACCCTGCATTCTGCTGCCTACAGGAAACACACCTCAGAGACAAGACAGACATTACCTCAGAGTGAAAGGCTGAAAAACAATTTTACAAGCAAATGGTCGGAAGAAGCAAGCTGGAGTAGCCATTCTAATATCAAATAAAATCAATTTTCAACTAAAACTCATCAAAAAAGATAAGGAAGGACACTTCATATTCATCAAAGGAAAAATCCACCAAGATGAACTCTCAATCCTAAATATCTATGCCCCAAATACAAGGGCACCTACATACATAAAAGAAACCTTACTAAAGCTCAAAACACACATTGCACCTCACACAATAATAATAGGAGATTACAACACCCCACTCTCATCAATGGACATATCATGGAAACAGAAATTAAACAGAGACGTAGACAGACTAAGAGAAGTCATGAGCCAAATGGACTTAACAGATATTTATAGAACATTCTAACCTAAAGCAAAAGGAAATACCTTCTTCTCAGCACCTCATGGTACTTTCTCCAAAATTGACCATATAACTGGTCAAAAAACAGGCCTCAACAGGTACAGAAATATAGAAATAATCCCATGCGTGCTATTGGACCACCACGGCCTAAAACTGGTCTTCAATAACAATAAGGGAGGAATGCCCACATATATGTGGAAATTGAACAAAGCTCTACTCAATGATAACCTGGTCAAGGAAGAAATAAAGAAAGAAATTAAAAACTTTTTAGAATTTAATGAAAATGAAGGTACAACATACCCAAACTTATGGGACACAATGAAAGCTGTGCTAAGAGGAAAACTCATAGCTCTGAGTGCCTGCAGAAAAAAACAGGAGAGAGCATATGTCAGCAGCTTGACAGCACACCTAAAAGCTCTAGAACATAAAGAAGCAAATACACCCAGGAGGAGTAGAAGGCAGGAAATAATCAAATTCAGAGCTGAAATCAACCAAATAGAAACAAAAAGGACCATAGAAAGAATCAACAGAACCAAAAGTTGGTTTTTTGAGAAAATCAACAAGATAGATAAACACTTAGCCAGACTAACGAGAGGACACAGAAAGTGTGTCCAAATTAACAAAATCAGAAATGAAAAGGGAGACATAACTACAGATTCAGAGGAAATTCAAAAAATCATCAGATCTTACTATAAAAGCCTATATTCAACAAAACTTGAAAATCTGCAGGAAATGGACAATTTCCTAGACAGATAACAGATACCAAAGTTAAATCAGGAACAGATAAACCAGTTAAACAACCCCATAACTCCTAAGGAAATAGAAGCAGTCATTAAAGGTCTCCCAACCAAAAAGAGCCCAGGTCCACACGGTTTAGTGCAGAATTCTATCAGACCTTCATAGAAGACCTCATCCAATACTATCCAAACTATTCCACAAAATTGAAACAGATGGAGCACTACCGAATTCCTTCTATGAAGACACACTTACTCTTATACCTAAACCACACAAAGACCCAACAAAGAAAGAGAACTTCAGACCAATTTCCCTTATGAATATCGAAGCAAAACTACTCAATAAAATTCTGGCAAACCGAATCCAAGTGCACATCAAAACAATCATCCATCATGATCAAGTAGACTTCATCCCAGGCATGCAGGAATGGTTTGATATACGGAAAACCATCAACGCGATCCTTTATATAAACAAACTGAACGAACAAAACCACATGATCATTTCATTAGATGCTGAGAAAGCATTTGACAAAATTCAACACCCCTTCATGATAAAAGTCCTGGAAAGAATAGGAATTTAAGGCCCATACCTAAACATAGTAAAAGCCATATACAGCAAACCAGTTGCTAAACATTAAACTAAATGGAGAGAAACTTGACGCAATCCCACTAAAATCAGGGACTAGACAAGGCTGCCCACTCTGTCCCTACTTATTCAATATAGTTCTTGAAGTTCTAGCCAGAGTAATCAGACAACAAAAGGAGGTCAAGGGGATACAGATTGGAAAAGAAGAAGTCAAAATATCACTATTCGCAGATGATATGCTAGTATATTTAAGTGATCCCAAAAGTTCCACAAGAGAACTACTAATGCTGATAAACAACTTCAGATAAGTGGCTGGGTATAAAATTAACTCAAATAAATCAGTAGCCTTCCTCTACACAAAAGAGAAACAAGCCGAGAAAGAAATTAGGGAAACGACACCCTTCATAATAGACCCAGATAATATAAAGTACCTCGGTGTGACTTTAACAAAGCAAGTAAAAGATCTGTACAATAAGAACTTCAAGACACTGAAGAAGGAAATTGAAGAAGACCTCAGAAGATGGAAAGATCTCCCATGCTCATGGATTGGCAGGATTAATATAGTAAAAATGGCCATTTTACCAAGAGCGATCTGCAGATTCAATGCAATCCCCATCAAAATACCAATCCAATTCTTCAAAGAGTTAGACAGAACAATTTGCAAATTCATCTGGAATAACAAAAAACCCAGGATAGCTAAAAATATCCTCAACAATAAAAGGACTTCAGGGGGACTCACTACCCCTGAACTCAAGCAGTATTACAGAGCAATAGTGATAAAAACTGCATGGTATTGGTACAGAGACAGACAGATAGACCAATGGAACAGAATTGAAGACCCAGAAATGAACCCACACACCTATGGTCACTTGATTTTTGACAAAGGAGCCAAAACCATCCAATGGAAAAATGATAGCATTTTCAGCAAATGGTGCTGGTTCAACTGGAGGTCAACATGTAGAAGAATGCAGATCGGTCCATGCTTATCACCCTGTACAAAGCTTAAGTCCAAGTGGATCAAGGACCTCCACATCAAACCAGATACACTCAAACTAATAGAAGAAAAACTAGGGAAGCATCTGGAACACATGGGCACTGGAAAAAATTTCCTGAACAAAACACAAAGGGCTTATGCTCTAAGATCAAGAATCAACAAATGGGATCTCATAAAACTGCAAAGCTTCTGTAAGGCAAAGGACACTGTGGTTAGGACAAAATGCCAACCAACAGATTGGGAAAAGATCTTTACTAATCCTACAACACATAGAGGCCTTATATCAAAAATATACAAAGAACTCAAGAAGTTAGACCGCAGGGAGACAAATATCCCTATTAAAAAATGGGGTTCAGAGCTAAACAAAGAATTCAAAGCTGAGGAATGCCGAATGGCTGAGGAACACCTAAAGAAATGTTTATCATCTTTAGTCATAAGGGAAATGCAAATCAAAACAACCCTGAGATTTCACCTCACACCAGTGAGAATGGCTAAGATCAAAAACTCAGGTGACAGCAGATGCTGCCAAGGATGCGGAGGAAGAGGAACGGAGAAAGAGGAACACTCCTCCATTGTTGGTGGGATTGCAGACTGGTACAACCATTCTGGAAATCAGTCTGGAGGTTCCTCAGAAAATTGGACATTGAACTGCCTGAGGATCCACCTATACCTCTCTTGGGCATATACCCAAAAAATGCCCCACCATATAAAAAAGACACGTGCTCCACTATGTTCATCGCAGCCTTATTTATAATAGTCAGAAGCTTTAAAGAACCCAGATGCCCTTCAACAGAGGAATGGATACAGAAAATGTGGTACATCTACACAATGGAATATTACTCAGCTATCAAAAACAATGACTTTATAAAATTCGTAGGCAAATGGTTGGAACTGGAAAATATCATCCTGAGTGAGGTAACCCAATCACAGGAAAACACACATGGTATGTACTCATTGATAAGTGGCTATTAGCCCAAATGCTTGAATTACCTTCGATGCCTAGAACAAATGAAACTCAAGACGGATGATCAAAATGTGAATGCTTCACTCCTTCTTTAAAAGGGGAACAAGAATACACTTGGCAGGGAATAGAGAGGCAAAGATTAAAACAGACACAGAAGGAACACCCATTCAGAGCCTGCCCCACATGTGGCCCATACATATACAGCCATCCAATTAGACAGGATGGATGAAGCAAAAGAAGTGCAGGCTGAAAGGAGCCAGATGTAGATTGCTCCTGAGAGACACAGCCAGAATACAGCAAACACAGGGGCGAATGCCAGCAGCAAAACACTGAACTGAGAATAGGACCCCCATTGAAGGAATCAGAGAAAGAACTGGAAGAGCTTGAAGGGGCTCGAGACCCCAAAAGTACAACAATGCCAAGCAACCAGAGCTTCCAGGGACTAAGCCACTACCCAAAGACTATACATGGACTGACCCTGGACTCTGACCTCATAGGTAGCAATGCATATCCTAGTAAGAGCACCAGTGGAAGGGGAAGCCCTGGGTCCTGCTAAGACTGAACCCCCAGTGAATGTGATTTTTGGGGGGAGGGCGGCAATGGGGGGAGGGTGGGGAGGGGAGCATCCATAAAGAAGGGGAAGGGGAGGGGGATGTTTGCCCGGAAACCGGGAAAGGAAATAACACTCAAAATGTATACAAGAAATACTCGTTAATAATAATAAAAAAAGAATGCACATTCACCTTAAGAGGAAGGAGACTGTCTATGTAATAGTAGCCTGAAAAGATTAAACTAAATAGCACGACTATGTAAAAAAAAAAAAGAAAGAAAGAAAGAAAAAAAAAAGAAATAGAAGCATTTATCAAAAGTCTCCCAAACAAGAAGAGCCCAGGACCAGATGGGTTTAGTGGAGAATTCAATCAGACCTGCACAGAAGACCTCATACCAATACTGTCCAAACTACTCCACAAAATAGAAACAAAAGGAACATTACCCAATTACTCTTATGAAGCCACAATTATACTTATACTTAAACCACACAAAAACCAATAGTACTCAATAAAATTGCCACAAACCAAATCCAAGATCAAAATGATCATCCATCATGATCACGAGCAGGCCTCATCCCAGGGATGCAGGGATTGTTCAATACAGGAAAATCTATCAATGTAATCCATTATGTAAACAAACTCAAAGAAAAAATCCACACAACGATCTCATTAGTGAGAAAGCATTGGAAAAAAATTCAATACCCTTTCATGTTAAAAGTTTTGGAAAGAACAGAATTCAAGGCCCATACATGAACATAGTAAAAGCAATATACAGCAAACCAGTAGCCGACATTAAACCAAATGGTGAGAAAGTTGAAGCAATCCCACTAAAATCAGGTACTTTGCAACACTATCCAAAAGCAAAGAAAAATAATCCTCCAAAAAATGAATATTCAGGGAACCTGCTGTCTTTATTCAGCCTTTCAAGGAATGTTAAAATCATTTCTTTAAGAAGAAAAAAATGCTATTGAAAGTAGAAAGTGTGCTAAGTTGGAAGATCAAGAAAAATCAATGACTGAAAGAATTGAATAAATTCTTGACTAAGCTATAAAGTTTACTGAGTAGTGGGGTCTCTCTCAGCATCAGATGTAAACCCATCTAATAGAATTCCTTTTATGTAGGATGATGTCATTATGCAGGTGAAGGCAGGTACAAGACAGAATGAGGCTTGTCATTGGATGAGAAGGAAAGATGGGCAGGAGAAAAGTTTTAGAGATGGAAAAAGACTGGAGTGAGGGAGAGAAGCAAAGGAGAGAACATGGAGACAGATGTTAAGATTACTCTCTGCACACTTACAGGTTGTTATGAATATTCTTAAGAGATGGATATGTACAGGACTTTGTGTGTCTAGGTGGGCAATTATATATTACCAATTGGATCAAAGGTTATTGTGCTCTGTGTTCTTTCATATGGCGATTTAATTGAATTTAAGAGAGTTTGTGGTAGTGGACACACTAGACCTCCACAGAATTGAGATGTGTGTGTTTGGTCTTGGGAATGAGATAGGTAGAGTGATTGTTGCCAGGCTCAGAGAAAAGTCATGGGCAGTGGGACATGGGATACAGCAAAGTGGGTAAGAGGTTTTGCTGACTGAGATGAAGATATCTACCAGATATCTTGTGGCACTATGTTGCCAGACCTATTGAAGGGTAAAAAGACAGCAAGATTTTTTAATAATTTTATAGCAACACTTATAGACAAAAGAATCAGGAAAAAGAAACATAGGTAGGATATCTCCATAGCTTAGGCTATATGGACAGGAGACTTGACTAGATTTGAGACTATGAAAGATGGCAATGAAAATGGACTTCTGAAGAAAAGAATTTGAATTAGAGTCCTTACTGGTATCACAAAGTCAAAAATGCTCTCAATATTATTTTTTGTCTTTCCTTTTTCACACTCCCGTTTTATAAAACACATTCCATATTAACCCAAGAGGTGCTGAAAGCAGAGACCTACATGAAACAGGGAGGTAAACCCACAGTTTGTTAGATGAGGTTGGAAATGTCTTGTGATCTAACTTAGGGATATAGTAGCCATATGACCCTCAGGCAAAAAATGGCTACAAAGAGTTGTAACCCAGCCCTATCATCTTCCCTGACTTTTCAAAGAGAAGTAGATGATTTTTACATATCAATAACATTTAAAAATTTTACACCTCACTGAAACAAACAAAATATGTCAATAAGCCAAATGCAGCATGCAGGTTAACAGCTTGCAAAATCTGTATCGCTCTGCTATCTGCTAATGGGCAAAGCAGTGGAGGTGTTGCCTGAGTTAGTCACTTTCAGACATTTTCCACAGACCTGAGGGAAGGCTCCCATTCTTATAGCTGCACTGCAGAGAAGAATCCTCTTAACCACACTTTTTCTCTTGATTCAAGAATTTACTCCCTTACCAAATTCATTTTGTTAATCATACTTTGTACACAGTTCTCATTAGTGAGGGATTCATAAATAAAAATAAATACCCCTGCCTTGAGTAGTCTCATGGTTTTATAAAGGAATAATCATAAAACATGTATAATGGCAGCACAATTCATTTTGAATACTCTGGATAATATACTATCCCATGAGCATCACTGTTGCGCATGTAGAAACATGAATAATGACCTAGTGTTTTGTCACTGAGACATTCTGTCAAAGTTCAGCTCTGGAACACAAATGATGATTTCTCAGAAAGACTGTATGGGACTCTGAAGCCAGATTGTCTACTCTGTCTTGTTTTCAGTGGTTGTTCTCCAGACATTTCTATCAAAAACTATGGAAGAGAATTTTTATTTCAAAGATAAATCAGCCCATCTAGGTTTCCTGGGCTTGTGAATTAAATTCCATAGGTAGGAAATAGGCAGAGGAATTGCTCTGGATTATCTATGACAAATGATCTATTCCTTTCTAATTCACATCAATGCCTTCTCTCCTGAGGCAATTCATCATTGCTGCCTTGAGGAGTGAGGCACATGTGTTCTTGTCAGTGGTGTTTATAAATTTGAGAAAATATTAAAGAACTATTAAAAATAAATACTGTATTATTCTGCCTCTTCCATAACACGCAATTTCTTTGCCTATAGACTTCCTCTCTACACTGGTATGCGATCAGTTCTTACAATTAAAAGGGAAGCTATACAGTTTACACACTCAACTTAGAAAAATACTAGCATGAAAAACCTCTACATTTTTCTTTCTATCTACAACACCAACAAATCTCATTCAATCCTTCAATTGTCATCTCTGGGACTCTTTCAAATACTATTAGAAAAGTAGTGTTACATAAAGAAATCATAATTTCCTTTATCTGATGATATACCCAAATTTGTGTAGAAAGTTGTGACTAAGGACCATATAGGTAAAGAAAGTAATACCTAGATATATAAATTGCTTGATTCAATTTTATTGGAAATAATTATTTGTATATGGTAGCATGTATGATATTATGTACTCCAAATAATTAGAAAACAGAGAGTGAAAATGAAAGATTAATTACTATACTGCTGGTATCTTTACTTAAAACCTACAGAGAAATCAGTCCTGCTGTGAAAGCCTCTCTAGATATATTTGTTTGCTTTTGGCATAAACTTAGAGAAGAATAAGTAGGAAAAAATTAAAAAATTAAGTTTGTACCCTGGGAAGAACACAATTTATTGTTGTTTTCTAAATGCAGCCAACAGGGCGCGAAACCAGTAAGAAATCAAGCCATTCTTGACGTCAGTTCTTCCTAATTTGGAACAATTGAGTGCATGTTTGACTTACACACAAGGGCTCATCATTGATTAAGTGGCAGGGGTGTTTCCTATGGTACTCCACTGGCCTTGTTTCTATGAATAGCAATGTGTTGTTAAGTTGATTTATTTTTCTTTCTCCAGAAAGAACCTAAATTAAAAATGTTCTAAAGTTGGTTCCAACCAAACTTAGTACATTCTTAGTCATTAAGGACTTGTCTCTTAAATATTATCACTATATTTGGAAAAGGAAAAACTATATATTTTTATGATTTCATGGATGCATGAAACTATTGAAGCCTTACGTTTTAAGTTAGAATGAATGATAGAAAATATAATCATTTTGACAAAATGGTGTGCTCCTCAATTGTTATATTCTTATTGTGAGTTTTACGTAAATAAAATACTGCTAAAAAAGAAAACGAAGGTATTGTGTTTTTTTTTAAGCCAAAGAGAGGTAGAAAACATTTTTACATTTGATAATAACTATCACATAGTATACAGCCTTTTAAAATCATAAAAGTTTCACACATAAAATGGAAAAAATATCTAAGCCTGGAACCTAGAACAGTTGCTTTAAACTCATAGCTTCTAGTGACTTCTAGTGAGAATTTCATCCTTAAACATTTCATTTGATTCATCAAGATTACTTCACAAATGTTTATAATTTCTTACAAACACAAGATTATTACGATATTTTAAAAGACAAAGCCAAAATCAATAGACTTGTATTATGTTGAAATTAATATCACCATTGTTCCATGCCAGTTTTATGTTAAACATCTTATGCAGATATCTTGTATACAGTCCTTAAACGTATACAGTCCTTAAACTTATGTTCTATAACTGTTCTCCTTAGAAAACACACTTGCATTTGAGTATAAGTTTGGATTTGGGGAGTTGAAAGAATGTTTTTATGTACTCACAAAGTCAGCATCTTGATTCTGTCTTTCAGATTCTTACCTATAGAAAATGTTTCCTAGCTTAACTATGTCTAGAGTTTAAAACATCAAAATTACTTCCCCATTATTCATCTCTCTTCAGATCAGCCCACTACGTAATAGCTATCATGATTCCAAAAAGTGTCCCGGCTTCTGGAAGCTGAGATGTCTTTGACCTTTCATTTTAAAACAAACACAACTTAAACACAAATATTTCACTCAATCCTAAGAATCTAATGTCCTCTTAAAAGCATCAGAAGAAGCTTCTGACTTCATATGCTACTTCTTTTAATTTCAATCTCTTCTTGAGATATCATCTGTATGGCTGTTGCAAACTCAAAAGGAAACTTTTAACTTTGTATTGTTCATGTAAATGTCAGACCAAAAAGAGCAGTGTGGTGTACAGAAGTTGAGAATTCATAAAGGAGGTTTCCTTAAAGGGAGAAGAGAATAAAATTAAATTGTATATTTCTTTGATTTCAGTCTGCTGTTGTACATTTATCACTGGCTATCTCATTTTGCCAAATCACTATCTTGCAATTTCCTTTGTTCCCTTGCTCATTCCTGTTCTCTCCATTTACCCTCTGTATATTTTATATCTGTTCTACACAAATTATACTATGTATTTTTGTATTTTCCCTTGTTTATTTTAATCGGAGAGTCCATGGGCAATTGTTTGTCTTATGGCTGCCTTAATTTATCCCATCTATCTGCTTATTTTTAAGACAGGACCTTATGTACTTCAGGCTATTTTCAAACTCACCATAGAGCTGAAGTTGGCCTTCAACTCTGAAACCATCTGCTTCTACCTCCCAAGTGCTTGAGTTATAGTTGTGCATCATAACACTTGGCCAGAGTACCACAAATACAAGTTTCATCTTGGGTTATGAAACAAAGCATATACTAAGCATCTGTAATAGTATCTTTTATTCACCAGATGTAATTTTCATTTCAGAGGCTTACCGCTGAGGAAGTTCACCCTTTCCAGCTCTTTCTGAACTCTGGATGACTGGTTCAATGTAGCTTTTCTGCTTCAAACTCCTCTCCAAGCTGACTGATGTGAACTGGCTTCTCTTTGCTTCTGACTTAATTTCTCTTGCTTGGCTTCAAACTAACACAGGCAACCTGCTCTAATCTTCTAGTTCCTTATCATTCTATGGCTCATTCTGTGTTCACTTATGTCTATCTTGTTCTCTCTACAAGCTGTCTCTGTAAAACCGTCCTGGTAAAAACTACTTTTAAACTCCACAAATTGAATTGCCACCAAGTGATCTGCCAGGCACTCAACTCCACTTCACTGACTCTGAACTGACCTACTCCCCACTCTCCCCCTTCTCTCTGCTCTTATGAAGACTCTCTCTTGCATGTTTTTGTGAGAGTTGGATGTGTCCTATCTCTTACTCATTCTGTCAGACCTTTCTCTGATTAGTCACTTTGTCTGCTGTTCAATGAGACACCATCATCATTTGGGATTTAAGGTATGAATGAGATATGTGTTTATATTCTAGCCAAAGGAGTTAAAGGTATATATTCCAGCCAGAAGGAGTAAAGATACATACTAAGGATATGTCTGTAATACAGCCAGAACTCATAGATTTGGATGTGATGCCTTTCCAGAGAGGCCATGCTTCTGGACTAAGGTTTGTCTGCAAGCACCACATTCAAATTCTCCCATATTAACCTCTTTCTTCTACAAAGATCCTCCTGTCTCCATATGTGACATTTTGCTAATAGGTATGTTAAACAAATATAAGTCTAGAAATCCGTCAATGAATCTTCTAGAAATAAGTGTGAAAATCAAAACAAGAACAACAAAAAAAGTAATTTTTATATGCACTTAGGGAAAAAGTAGGCCAATATAACCCAACAATAAGATGTAAACTGAAAAAAATGCATGTGAATGCTAGTTTCCTAATTCACACATATGTCCCTACATTCTACCACCCTCCTTCTAGACACAAGAGCCAGCTCCACTACTATTGAGATATCAGTATTTTAGACTTACCTTAAGATGCAAATATGTTGAGAAACTATAGCGAGATAAATAAAGACAATAAACTTTTCATTTACATCTGCTCCATTTTATGCACAGGTAGGATTGCAGTCATTAATTTAATGAATATAGTATAATTGGCCAATAGGAAAATTTTTCAATAGATGAACAGTGAGAAATCTGAATCATTGCTGAGGTAAGGAAGGTGCCTATGTCCTAGAGGTCACAGCTGTTAGTATCCTGACATCCAGACCGTTGTTTAACTCCATGCCGGCGATTCTGAGCACAGCTATCCTCTTTCTTTATCTCACTTCCAATGTTTCTTACTATAAAAACAGAAGGGGAGAATAATGATGTGTTGTTAATATTCTGATCATTAACCTAAATGGGGCTGGTTAATTATTTCTAGGATTGAGAATTGTTGTAAAAACTTCTTTACTCTATGCAAGGTTAAAGGAAAATAGGAAAACATTGTACAAAGGGAGGCAGAGTAGCAGACGCAGGGACAGATTGCGTGCCTTCTCCCCAGCCTCAATCTAGAAAAGAAACAGCAAGCGGGGAGGGAGGGAGGGAGCAAAAGAAAAAGGGAGAAAGAGAACAAATCTGACTCATTAAGCAATGGCATATTTTTGGCCTCCTCTGGCATAGCTGATGCCTCTTTCTTCTATCTCCTCTACATAGTAAAACGTTGTTTGCAGAAAATGTTAATTCTTTACTTATGAGTAACATCAATGTGGTTATGATTTCGCTAACAGTTTAAATCTTCACCATGTGGTCTCCTCCCTCTTCGTGTATGACAAATGGCTGTTTGCCAATAATCTTAGGGTAGTGATACTTCACACTTTCAGTTGTTGGTCACATTTATCTAAAACAAATCTCACTTTGTCCCCTCTCTCTGGGCAGACATAGCACACTAACATGATCAGACAGTATGATGTGCTCACTTAAATGTTCCTCATGTTATTGTTTGCATGTTTTTCATTGGTTTTCTATGTCTTCTAGTGGGATACCTGTGTTTCATGTCTGTGGCTTTTACTTATTTATTTCTATCTTATTTCACTTAGAACTGTGCTTGCATCTATAATCCGCAAAAAGAAGGGACATTGTAATACAACCAATGTTATCAGTGAATAAAATATTAAGTTTCATCAGATAGCATCTCACCATGAAGTCTTGGCTGGCTTAAAACTTTTTATGTAGAACGGCAGGAACTCAAGCTTGCAATGAAAAAATCCTGGCTTTTGTTGGGAGCATGAAGGTCCTTGTGCTCACAGTTCTCCAGGGAAAATAGGAATGTCCTTTCTATGGCCTTTCCACCCAGAAATCTAGGTATTGGAGGTTATTAACATCTAGTGATAGGTATTTTCTGTTCAGCCAGGCAACATCACGCTTCCACAACCAGGACCAGAATTGGCTAATACACAAATGTCCTCAATACTATCTGTATGACTCAGACTATGCCAGATCCTTCCCTAGGCTCTTAAGCTAATCCATATAGCCTTTCTCTAGAACCCATCTTCTTGGGAGAAGGGATATGTTCTTTGAGCTCGGTTTTGATATAATTATGGTTCTTTGTGGATCTTGTCTTTTATTACAGGAAACATTTTCCTAACTATACTGTGTTTAAATATGCTGGCAATAAGCTGCCTGGCATCAGACTCCAGAAGTTTGATCCATCCTGACAGAGTCAAGCTCAGCTAAATTTTCATTCTCACCTCTCTGTTGATTATTTCACCGCCTGCTGTGACTCCAGCAGGATGTACCCAGGGGCTCTCATCACAGGATAGTAGGATTATATGGGTGCAAAACAGCAACTTGGGAAAAATAATTTTAAAAAAAATTGTATGTGCTTTTTTTGGCTAGTGTTACAACTTTTGGTTAGACAGATTATGTTTGGTGCCTACTTCATTATTAAACTTAAAAGCTGAGGAAGGTAGATCATAATGTCTAGGTTTTCTCATAAAAATAAAAAATTATACCTACAGCTAGTCAATAGAGGCTGTAAAACGAAAATTATGGTTTTGTTCTGTCATATGTCTACTTTCATCAAAAGAATTCCATGGTCATCCAGTAATGGTATATTTATATAACTTTTTTTTTACATTTTATTTTTTTTATTAACTTGAGTATTTCTTATATACATTTCGAGTGTTATTCCCTTTCCCAGTATCCGGGCAAACATCCCCCTCCCCCCTCCCCTTCCTTATGGGTGTTCCCCTCCCAACCCTAGATTGATTTTCATGCTTTAGAATCTCGTAAGGAATCATGTGAAATGGTAAGTAGAATTGTTTGTATTATGATATCCAAGCACAAAAAGAGGAAAGGAATTTATTAATTTTAAATCTGACTTTGATAACATCATTTCAGTAGTTTACATATATATGCACATGCATTGCCATGATAACCATGAATGTACATAATTTTTGTGATTTTTTTGCTTTTATACTATCATTCTGAATGCATAATCCACCATCTTAACCAATACACTGTTTAGAATATCATAATCTCTACATTCTTAATGAAAAGTTTATAGAAATCCTATGGAATTTGTCTTCTAGACAGGATGAATTAAATATGGCTCTGCATAAAAAATTATTTCTGTAATTTCAAAATATATATTTTTCATTATGCCAATTTATACCTATAAGATTATATTCCTAAACCTAAATAGAACTGAATTTAAGAATTATTTTCTTCTGGCACCTTGCCCTGTACAAGTGACTACTGTCATGGTCACAGCACTTCACCTGTTCATCAAGTTCTCAGACCAATAAAAGCAGGAAGCTGCTCACAGGCCAGGTGGGAGTGGAATGCTGCTATAGATCAACATGACGGCAGTAGTGCCTGTGACATTGGTGTTGCTGTTGATTCCGAGTCTGAATAATGACCAGGCTTAGCAGATGTGCAGTCAGGGATGACCTTCTCTGGGCAGACACTAGAGAACCTGTGTGTATTCCATTACCAGCTCATCTCATTGTGTGATCTCAAATGCACATTAAACTCAAACCCACAATGATAAAAAAAAAAGGAATTGTTTTCTTCTAACTATATAATTTGAATATTTTCATACTTAGCAAACGAATGGAATTCATAGCTGAATTGGTGACATATAACTGGAGAATGATGTTCTAATTCATTTGTTATACCAGCAAAATATTGTAGGACCCAGAAACACAGGAAAATATAAAATCTATAATTTAGGAGTTGAAGGAACAGGGTTTTGAGAGAACCAGTTCCATGGCCTTTTATTCTAATCTCCTTTATCATTATGCTGGGAAACAGAATTAGTGGACTTTTGAAATGTATTCTTTTTATAATGACTGCACAGTTGCTTTGTAGACGAGCACTGAGCTGACAATCTTCATCCCTTTAAAAATTCATTATCCAAGATTCCTATTCACTTATTTAATTAAGTCATTCCTTCACTAGTGCCAGTATTTGTCCAGCCTTCCACAGTCTTTTCGTATTTATGGACAGGTCAACTGGCAAAACAATTTTCATCTGACAAGCTCCAATTGAACTTGCTTCCTCGGATCATTAAGCATATTGGCATTTACATTTGCAATCATTTTCTGCCTTGTTAGTTTTCATCAACCTGATTCACAAATTAATAAACATAAAGAGGTGCAGTTAATGCCTCTTTGCATATCATTGTCAATCTTCCTGGCTGTAGATGCGAAGGCTTCCCTGTTAAATCAGTAAGCTCCTAAGGAACCACAACAATGTCCTAACTCTAAATCCACTCATCATTTCAGACCAGGAAACTATGTCAAAAGGAATAACATATTTATTCAATGTTATTTAGACATCGCTTGGTTCTTTATCATGAACTCACTAAGCAAGGGTTGCTCACCCTGCACTCTTGGTATCCTGAATGGGCAGCTATAATGAGAACTGTTCTATGCATTGTCCTTTGACATTATCATAATTCTACCTATTAGATGTCAGTAGTCCTACCAACTAATTATTATTATTTTTTATTTTTGATATTATGGCATAATTACATCATTTCCTTTTGTCTTTCTCCACATTACCCTCCCATTCCCCAAACTATTTCCTTTTCTCTTTCAAATGTATGACCTCTTTATTTCATTATGTTTACATGCATGTATGTGTATGCATATACATATATATTCCTAAATATAGCCTGCGTGGTCAGTATAATTTTATAAGGAAAAAATCATGCCTGTACTGGAAACCGAAACAACTACCTAGAGCTAGTGAAGGCATGGATCTGGGAGGAGAACCTGCAAGCACTACTTTATCAAAGCAGCAAATGTGTCCCTAAATACATTGAAATATTTGTCCTTATACCCACAGAAAGGTATAGTCCTGATCTCTTATTAAGGAGACTTCTCATTGCAGCAGAAAAAGACCATGATAGAAAGCCACAACTAATAAAAATGTAAACGTGTGAAGTCCAGCCCTAAGGCTACATTCACAAAACATCTGCAACTAAGGATCAGGAAACATTCTTCCAGTGGAAGCTGAAAGAATCTGAAGACCAGACGGCCAAGGAATTTGCAATGAGATTTGTATCTCTAATGAGAGAAATATTCTGTAGATTATCCAATACCAAAAGGCCAGGTCTACCAGCCATTCTTAATCAGAAGCATCTCTAGACCTCACTTCTTGAGTAGTTGAATAATTTTATTAAGTAACTGTGGACTAGATTTATATTTGTGTAAGTTCCCATTGACTCTGAAATGAGAGTGATTCATGGAAATCACACTTTCTATTTACTGAGGAGTAATATAAATCCTGGTAGAAAAATATGTGTAGTTCCAGTGTGGAATAGTTCATGATTATACTCATGCTAAATATATTAATGACACTAAAGAATTTCCATGAGGAAAATTTCCCTAGTCTTATTTTGTACACAGAGAAACAAAGAAAAATCTAAAATGTTCATATGGACCCTGCCTTGCTACAGCCAAGTCATATGTAGTTACTCTATAATAGTATCATATAGACTACAAATGAAAAAAAACCCAGTGATAGTAACAGACTGCAACTTTTAGAGTTGTTGTCCCAGTGACATTCCATAGACCCTTAAAGGTTACAGGCCATTGCCAATGTTACCGCTTACCTTCTAGAACTTGAAGGTTACACCCAATTGCTGAGGGAACCACAAACATGAGCCATGGATCATGCATATGTTAAACTGGTTCTCAACTAGATTCTTCATCCCTACTTGATTTCATAGCATTCTTAGTTCTGAAAGATCCATTAAAGGAGAGAAAGCAGTCACCAACATTGCTTATAGTTTACCCTTTATGACACTGGTCTGTTCATGTGTCTGTTCTACGAGCTACAGAGATGCTACCAACCAATTTCAAGTCATATATTACTTGTTTATCATTTTCTTTCTTTTTTATACATCTTTGGAACAGATGGGAGAAGAAGTCTTGTCTTATTTTTGTGACAGCCTGGTAACATACTGCACAAATATATGAACTTTTTCAACAAAATTAAATACTTTTATAATTGCCTTTTTTGAATTTATACTTGCTGATGAGTCACTGGTGTTTAAGAATGCTTTAGTACTCTATAGAGCTTCCTTAATGTTTGGGATTTTAGTTGTTGTTACTACTGTTTGAAAGAGACTCACTTTTTAGCCCAGGTTGGTCATTACTCCCACTGTAGCCCAGGCTGGCTTTGAACTCATGCTAGCCTTCCTCATTTATCTTTTCCAATATGAACAGGCCCTCTCAGCTTCAAGATTTTGTTTGAATTGAAAATATTGCACTTATTTCCTATTTTCAATGTCTGAAAACTCATGTCTACAATATTTATATGCAGAAGTAAACAAAAGAACAACAAAAAAACCCACCAAGAGGATTTTTAATAGTAGAATAATAGAATTCTAATGGTAGCTTCTTCAGTTATATAGGTTATTATCCAAAATTCCTATTTCTTTTCTTCATTGAATTGGAATAAGTAAATGTTTTTGCTTGTTTGTTTTTGTTTTTGTTTGCTTGTTTGTTTTTGTTTTTCTCAGAAAAGAGTAGGATCCAGCCCCAAGTATGTAAGTAGAAAACTTATATGAATGTCCTGACTGGTAGCTTGCCTTACTGATTTCAATCTTGCCAAATCCAACTAAGTGAGCCAGCTCTTACAAAAAAGCTCTGAATAATCTACATATTTATCTATCATCTATCTATATGCCTGTCTACCAATGTACCATTTGTGGGTCTAATATCAGTAAGACTTATGTGTATATGTAAACGTACCACACTAGAGAACCTGGCAGAATAACCCATTTAAACATACACAGGCACATTTATATATACACATATACATACACACACTGAAATTAAATAAATCTCAAAAGTACAGAGATAAGCCAATATCTGTAGCATAAGAATTTTCTCTAAATGTATCATATTACCATACGTGTCACCATATGTCCCTGTGTATACTGAGTCTCTCACACTTATTTTAACAAGGATACTTTTGTTAGAAAGCATTCTGTGAAACTTATGTTATATGGAAACCATCTTAAGAAATCCTAGGTTGAAAATGAAAGGAAGCTGCAAAAGCCTGGAGTAGCTATCATGGTGGTTGAATGAAGAATGATTGGTGGCAAGGCAATTGCTGTCAGAGAAACTTTGATAGCTTAGGGAGTTTATAGAAACATTTTAGGGTTGCCTAGTCTAGATTTGTTCACTTTTTATATTAATAAATCTAGTAGATATTGAAATATATATTGTTTTTAGTTTTAGCACAAGGCACAACAGAAAATGAAGGTATACTCTCGAGCCATTTTAAAACAATGCAGGCTAGACTGTTGGGGAAATTTTCTAATCATCCTAAGAAGTTTATCTAAGCCACGGAAGTAGCAATCAAACCCAAATTTCTCCCTTGTCATCTTACAACAAGCAGAATGAACAAGTGCATTACTTTAATATCTATTAACACTATATATCAACCTCACTCCATAGTGACTTAAATTTCAATCATATACTACATGTATTTAATAGCTGCAATGGTCTGAATATTGTACTTATCATAATTTAATATACAATAATCCCAACTCAAGGTGTTTGTTTAAAAACAAAGCTCTTGAGAGATAATTAATTGATGTGGTAGGGTTATTATGATTCAAATTTTTATACACAAACATATTTAGAGGCTGGGGATGTAATCTAGTAGTTCAAATAGGTTAATTAATCAGGTAATTACAAATAATAGTCCCTCCCCCATACGAAGTAGCATGCCTCTTTTCAATGCAACACAAAACGCAGGAGGCATGCTCTCTAGTCAAGAAAACAAGGTGCTAAAAGGCACGGAGCCTCCTGAAGCTTTGGACTTGAAATTCTCACACTGCAGATGCTATGGGAGAAATATATTTCTGCATAAATCGTGCTGATTACAATATTTTATTATCAGATTCTAAATGAGCAGAGGTGTATAGATTTCCATATTCATTCGTCAAAGGATTCCTTGTTCCAGTCAGAAAGTTATTTTTAGGACTTAAGTCCCAGGTAGTATTGCCGGGATGGAAAAGATTCATTCACAATAAGATCTAACCTTTAAAGCATCATAAAACAGCTATTAGCAAACCGTGATCTTTTCGAGCTTGGAGCAAGTCTTTAAAATAATGTAGCAAACTAAATCTTTGCTTTTACTCATTCTTCACCATATCTCTGCAAACAGAGATCCAAACCAAATTCCAACCAGTAAAATGTGATACTGTTTCCTAACTCAGTATGTTCCAATACATATTTTGCAAATGATTTTTCTCACTACTTAGGATGTTAACCATTATGCAATTGAAATGCAAGGCAGAAATAATCTCTAAAAAAATATACTTACAGTTGGGTGAGTAAGAAGAAAACCCATTTAGGAAAGTAAAACCCTGCATAATTGCTTGCATAGGGGATGACAGACTTTGAAACAGATTTCTAATTAAAGAGTATCTGAAAGTATATTCAATACTTGTAGATAATATGCAAGTTGTAATTAACTTAGGTCAAGTGCTAATAAGTAATACTGTATCTCTATTTTCTCTTTTATTGTTTTACCATCCCATTTAAAGGGATGCTAATGTACTCTGAAGTTAGACAGCACAGTGCATAATTATTGCAATTGGAATAATTGCATGTACACTTATGACAAAAACAGACAAGTGTATTATCCTAACAATGTATGTCTTAGAAACCTACACCCATACGACTCTTATTTAACCATTTTTGTCTCATTTGAGCAATTCCATTTTCTTATCAGAATTATAATGGGGTCTTTTATGAAACCTAGTACAGATGAAAAAAGAAAAAATGTTTTCAATTCATCCATTTATATATTACTGAAAAACAGTCATCCCACTTTGCTTTCAATTATGTAACTCTTAATTTTTCAAGTATATACTTTCTTTCCATAAAACTAAGTGGTAATATTTTGTATGCTAGTCTTAAAGTTTTATTTTTCAGTGATATTTTTTTATAGTTCATGAGACTTTATTTAAAGCTGCATAACCTAAGGAAGTGCTACCATTTTCTAAATTTCATGATAAGGCATTAACTTCATTTTTATTGTTTTCTTATTACAGAAAGGAAACAAGAATAGAAAAATGAATGTTAGATCGTTTGCATGCCACAGCCCCCTTCTTCCTGTAGTTTTGATTCCCAGAGGCAGAATCGCTGAGTCAAGAAGAATGCAGATTCAGTGGATAGATAATTTATTGCCACATTTTCCCTCAGAATTGCAGGAGCAATTTTCATTCCCTTAGCAAGGGCTAGGCCCGCCCATTTTCTGCCTCATTACCATTCTGGCTATTTAACTACTTTGAAAGATGGATGTTTAAGTTTTCCAACCGCTTGTGGCTTTCTTTCAGATATGTGAAAGGACTCTGAGCACAGAAAACATGGCTTATATGAAACATAGGTAATTTCTCACTAAACTCTGAGAATGATGCAAAGGGAAGAAGCGCTTCTAAAAATTGCTAGACTTAAAATAGCAACAAAAATGTGGAACAACCCTAACTATTTTACAGTATGTATGTCTATTTCTTAGTCGGTCACGAAGTTATCACAAAATAACCTGTAAGTGTGTAGGCGCATTTGCACATTAGCTCAATTTTTGTTGAATATAAAATACCTTCTTAGGTAAGAATTGGCCTTACAGTCATATAGTAAAGAAAGCAGTCACAGAACTAATAGCACAGTCCCACATTTTAGTGAGCATGAACGGTGTGAGGCAGCTGACATCTTTTTAGCTGATATTGGACAACAGCGCGCACAGGATCGCAGTGCACAACGCAGTAGAAAACTGACGGAGCTTCTGTTACACCTGCTCACGCTCGCTACACATCCTCACTTGGACGCGTTTTACTCCTACTGGCTGTTCTCTATTTGGATTCTCTGCGACTATAAATGGCACCCTCTTCTGGTGCAATAATGCCACTTTTACCACGGTCTTTATTTTCTGTGGTTAGCCCTTTGCAATAAAGCCTGCTGTGCCAAATGAAGGGCAGACTACTGATGACTCTGGAACTGTCAATTCAATATTGCATACAAACGTTTTCTTCCCAATCTAGGGACAGCATCGACTTTGCCCAGTCGACTCAGAAATGTTTGTCAATGAAATGAAAGCAAGACATTGAATGATTTCAACAGGAGACAGTAGAAGTATAGAGCAAAAATTTATTGTTATAATAATAACACAAGAAACACAAGATGCCTAAACAGGTTCTTTGATTCCTCATCATTTACTTACAACACCCAAATATTTTCTAGGATAACGAGTGCCCAAGGAAAGAGGTAGATTAATGTCCAGACAAATGGGTCCAAGACCAAGTGCTGGGCTGTTGAACAGGAAGTGTTGCTGGACTCGCTTTTAAGGCAGTTCAAACTGGCCCCTCCACTGTGAGAGCAGAGCTGGGGACAGGCCTCTCCAGATTTACATTAAAGAAAACCTCAATGATTTCACATTAATTTACAGGTAGCATTTTCTCACTAAGACAGTAATTGAATTTTCTTTACCTTTTTCTTGTTTAACCCTGCAAAATCATACCAGCGAGGGTGGAAACGTTTGGTAAAGCCGTGTGTGGAGATGCCTGGCTGTAGTTTCATGTGTCTATGCCTTTTGAGGTACCCTCCATCTACACACTCTAACAGTGTCAGAGGAATTGACAATCTCTCTTCTTTATAAGCGGTATTCACCAGGAAGACAGAGGAGGCAGGGGGCTGATTCTCTAACTACTCTAGTTTTCCCTCTTGCATGCCATGGGGTTGTTTAGAGTTGCTGTGTGATCACACATTGGCAGCTTTATTCCTCAGATTCGAATGCTGAAAACAGGCTGTCATTAACACTTGTACTCTCTTATGCAGATAGAGCACAACAGTTTGCATTTCAATTAAAACCCTATTGTGGCAAGAAGTGCTTGGGGGATGGGGATGGGTTGTAGAGTATTAGGATATCCCTAGGCCAAAAATATACTGTATTACATATGTTCGTTCTATCTTTAACCCTTTGAAGTGTTGACCGTCAACCTAGGACTGAAGCCAGAGATAAATGATATCTTTTTAAAACGAGTGAAGCAATTGATTTTCACATCAGTCACTTGAATGAGTGATTCTCCCTTTAGTGCAGGAGACGGCTCCTCCCTAAATGCCGGGAGAGTCTATGGATTTGAATAATGGATAAGGAAGCATGCAAACATCACGATTTTTAGATTTCTCCTGCTGAATCAGGACAGCTTGTCCAAAGCATCAGGGAGAAAGCTATTCTTTACCTTGGAAACACAGCAACAGAGGAGCCAAATAATGACATTGTAACAGAGAGAGAATCCCAAAAGGTCTGTGTTGGATGAGCTGGAGAGAGCATGAGCAGAGGCAGTTAGCTGGAGGTGGGTGGGCCACAGAGCACTTTCCTGCTTGTCTGTTCATTCCTTTGGGGTCTGTGTGGAGGTATGGGAACTGAAAACTCAGAACATTGCAGGGAGAGCAGGATTTGAAGGGTGGGATACTAGTTATTTTTCTTCCTTGGCTGTTCCACAATGCTATCCTTAGAGACCCAGGTACTGGGGTGGCTGACTTTCATTCCCAGAGGGAATATTACTTGACTTGATATCCAGAGTTTGTTTGATATCTAAACTGAAGCACTAAAATGTTTTTAAAGGACAATACTAATAATGCTAATAATACTAATACTAATAATATCACCTAAGGCTGTAAGAACTAGAATGCCTAGTTCTTACTAAGAATACTAGATCAATACTAAGAACTAGTATTAGGATTGCTAAAACCCAATCCCAATACTGGAAAAGATGACAGCATTGCGAGAATGAGCTGGAGGGACCCAAGTAAATAGTCCAGGCCTCCAAAGCTTTTTTAAAAAATATTCATACACACTTGTGCCTTAAAAGGTTAGGGGAGGAGGGGAAGAGGTTAACTGAATGGATAGAGCAAGCATGAGGGCTAAGTCAGAAGGGGACATACCCAGGTCGTTTTACTTGATGATAAAGCCACCAGGCACAGGATGGAAACAGGCAGCTCCTTTAAAACAAAAAGCAGACCCAGGCAGCCATATGTAGGGCTATGTAAACAGGACACTTCTGGTCCCAGGAGTTAACAAAGACAGTGCCAGAGAAATGAGTCACTGAAGCGTGGCTGTGAAAGCCAAAGCCCAGGCTGAGGCTGAGTCACCTCAGCATCAGACCTAACTCACCTCCCCTGCCTCCTGGCCCAGCTCCCCAGATAAAATAGGTGAGAGGAAACCCTAGTCGTGACTCCTAGCAATGTTAACCCTGTGAACAAATAAGCCTGAATATTCAGAAATTTGAAAGACAATTTTTTTTTCTTTCCATACTTTCACCTCCAAAGAATCAAATGAACCTCAATCGTCCTTTGCTTTCTCTGGAGAGTTCCAGTTGGTGTCTAGGTTGGGGAGAGACTACTCAGCAGGGTAGCTAGCACCTTCTGAAGTCTTCTCCATCTGCAAGCAAACAACAGTTCAGGATCTCCACTCCCTAAATAACCACTGTTGGACGCAAATCAATCTGCATACACAGAACGCAGTTTCTGAGCCGAGCTTCCTACCATAAAGCTTTGGGTCCCTAAAGAGTTCTCATCCATTCTGGAACACCATGATTAGTGCTGGGTACATCTAGTCAATGTGTCTAAGACCAATCACTGGCTGATGAATACTCGGTGTCCTAAGGGGCTAATATTCATTTTGGTAAAGTGAACTATTTAAACAGAGCCTTCAAAAATATCTGAATTTTAAAATAAAGCTTATATCGACTCTGTGAGGAAATATAAACAATAGATACTAGAGAGCCATTGAAGAAAATTTTAATTATATCTAATTTATAAATGAATGTACACAAATATTAATAAAAGTCTGCATATTTTATATACATATATTTTTATCTTGCTTCAGATATATTTTATGATGGAGATAGACCATTCTGAAACAATATCTAGATAGAAAAGAAGAAATGACAGAGAAGGACTCTATTTAACATTTGAGCATGCGTCTGTAAAGACGAAATGAAGAAAGCATACTGACTTTTACCCTCAATGAAGCACCATTTGAGCCACTTTGAAAGGTTAACTTTTCTCAATCCCCACAACTTCTTGGGATTTTGCAGCTGAGACACTCTCTGGTATAGCCAAAGAAAAGTGTGATACAGGATTCTAAATGTTTGATACAGATTAAGATGCTTGCAGCTAACCATCAGACTGAGCACAGGGACCTCAATGGAGGACTTAGAGAAAGGACTAAAGGAGCTGAAGGGGCTTGCAACTCCATAGGAAGAACAACAATATCAACCAACCAAACCCTCCAGAGCTCCTAGGAACTAAACCACCAACCAAAGAGTACACATGGGGGGACCCATGGCTCTAGATGCCTATGTAGCAGAGGATGGATTTGTCCGGCATCAATAGGAGGAGAAGACCTTTTTCCTGTGAAGGCTTGATCCCCCTGTGTAGGGGAATGCCAGGGTTTTGAGGTGGGAGTGGGTGGCTAGGAGGGGTAGCATCCTCATAGAAGCATGGGGGAGGAGATATGGGAGAGGGAGAACTGGAAAAGGAGATAACATTTGAAATGTAAATACATAAACTATCATTTAAAAAAAAAGTTTGACCAAATTCTCCCTAGGTTAAACACATCTACCAAAAAATTAACAGCATAGCATTTCTTACCAAAGTCTAATTAGTAATCAACTGCCTAGTTGTTAAGTTTCTTGAGCATAGCATTGACATGTAAAATTTTTTTGACTTCGAATTGTATCACCTATTGTTAAATAATACTCTTGTATAATTTTGTTTTCAAAATCAAACTATGCCCACTGCCATAAGTTCAAAGAGAGTTTAATTAGGGCTAAAAGCAATCTATTTTATTATGTTAAGGAAACTTACTTGCTTTAGATAGGATTACTATTCCTGTGGTGAAACACCATGACCAAAAGCAACTTGGAGAAAAGGGTTTATTTGGCTTATACTCTCATATCAGAGTTTATTACCCACAAAGTCTGAAGAGGAGTTTGGAGCCAGTTGTTGATGCAGAGGTCATGGGCAAGTGATGTTTACTGGCTTGATCCTCATGGCTTGCCAATCTTGCTTTCTTATAATACCTAGGACCCAGCAGCCCAGGAATATCCCCACACACAATGGACTCAGCCTTTCCCTATGAGTTCCTAATGAAGAAAAG
This sequence comes from Rattus norvegicus, assembly GCF_021556685.1. Taxonomy (NCBI): domain Eukaryota; kingdom Metazoa; phylum Chordata; class Mammalia; order Rodentia; family Muridae; genus Rattus; species Rattus norvegicus. The sequence goes on along the minus strand of NC_141536.1, from coordinate 93,894,755 downwards.
ACTTGCTTCCCTGACTATAGCCTTATATTTTAGCATTTTTTTTCAGTTTAGGGTCTCTACACTCATGTGTCTCTAGGCTTTGTCAACTAGACATAAAGGCTAGCCAGCTCGCTACATTTATCACTAGCTTCAATCCTCACTCTTTCTAGTATGGTGGGTTTTAATCTGACAGATAAACATGAATACATCATTAATATCATTATACTGACATACCATCTAGAATTAGTGATGCAAACCTTGCTGTTCAATTCACAGGAAAAAAATCTTTTATAAGTCTACTATTTTGCATCCATTAGGGACATTTAAATTGGCAGAATAAACATATGGAATGAGTAAGAGTTGCAAGAAAAGGATCTCATTATTCCTTATTATAAAGTAGATACCAAGGGTGTCACATTCTAGAAATGGACAAAATAATATTGTCTAAAATAATTTTAGCTCTAAGATAATTTTGAGTTAATTCTTCTATATAAGATGCTATGATGATTATACAAAAACAAAGCAAACAAGGCTCTTCCTTTTAACTGTTTCTCTGGGCCACAGTTTGGAAAGCACACTGAAATATTTTGACATATGCTACATGATTCATGTATTAACCAACAGATCCATCGTGATTTTGAAGATTTGATATGACACCTGCATTCTGGTTTCTTTACTGCTGTGGCACACTCTTTTTATGGAGCAATAAGATTATAGAAGCAAGTGATCTTGAATAGGTGAATTGTGAAAAGTAGAATGTCTTACCTGATACCCAAATAAACCACAAAGAAATGTGCATATATAGCTTGTTAGAGTCAAAGTGACAATCTGTGGTTAGTCCTCACAGTACAAGGCAATGAGAAATTTATGCAGAATCTTATTAATAGTAACCTAAATTTTGATTACCCAAGGTTAGAGATATTCATCCTAAAATTTCCTCTTTAGCATACTTTCAGTACTAATATAGATCTGTATCTAACTATTTGTAGTTGGTTCAATTAGAAGATGCAAGAGATACTATAGCTTCTTTACCACATTCTAACAGACTTAATACCAGAGTGAAATTAAAAAAAAAAAGAAAGAAAATTGCACTTTAAGAAATCTGGAAACTATCTCCAGACAAGGATTTAAAAATGGATATGACTGAAGCTTTGTCATTTTAAAAATTGCTTCTATGACTACATGACGCTGTTTTCAACTGGTAGTTCCTGCCATCTGTCCCAAAGTACTGCTTTATGTGACTTCAACATGGATGAACCTAGAATGCATAATGCTTAGTGAGATAAAATGAGCATAGAAAGACAAATCTATCTTACGTGAAATCACAGAAAGCTGAGCTTACATAAGCAAGAGGGTGATAACCAGGACTCAGGGAGGTGCGGAAAAGAGGGAGGCGATGGCCAAAGAATGTAAACTCTCAGCTGGATAAGTAAATTCTGGGGTTCAGATTTGTACATGATGGTTCTAAAGAATATGAGGACTATAGCATAGCATAGACCTGAAATTTACTATAGTATGAACTCTAATGTTCTTACATACACAGTATAGGAAGAGGAAACAAATTATGTCATCAGATATAATAAGGAACTTGCTGATCATTGTAGAGTAATATTAAATCACATTATATACTTTAATGTAAGCAACATTTATTTGTCAATTTTTCCCCAGTGAAACATAGGATAATAATAATTGCTCTACTCTAAACTAGAGCTGCTTGGCTTCACAGAAAGTTACTGAGGACGTGGCACACTGAAGCTGCACACTTTTCTGAGGTGTTAGGGTGTATGTACCACCACTCTCTTGGCATCCCCAATTTAACTCATCATCACTAGAAGGCAATATAAAGGTCTCTCTGGAGAACAGTTTCTATTTCCCTTGAAAATGCTTTATAATATTTGTTCCCTTCATCTGTCTTCTTAGTCCTTAGACACAGCACCATTGTCATTAACTTCCTGTGTTGTGTATAAAGTGACATAAAGTATAGCTTTAAATTTTATTGCTTACTGCCTCTATTCTGCAAAGTGATTGAGATGATGTGTTGCATGGAAAAGAGCTGTAGAACCCAGGACACACTAGGTCATTGTAAAGGTCACAAGCAATGATTAAAATTTAGTTTAAAATATGATTTGTGAGGCAAAGCAGTTAAACACCAGTTATTTTAAAGGACCTTCTAAGTGATCACTACAGAAATTTCTGACCTTCACATGAGCTTCCTTCTCTCTCCCCCTTTACTCTCTGCCTCTGGCTGAAGAGACCAGAAGCTAAGCATGCTGGTGTAGGGGATGTTCCTACTGAAGTGGGTGCTCTTACTGAAGAAGCATCCAGATTGTTAACTAAAACTACCAGACTTCTTGGTTTCAGATGTAATGTTCTTCAAGCATCATTTGACAATGAAGACTGACTACTGTGATTTAGATGTGAAATGCTCCCAACCCCACACCAAATGATTCACATGTTTAAGGGTAAGGTCCCCAAGTAGTGGCACCATAAGAAAGTAATTGAGTTGTGAAGGCACTAACTTAATGAATCGATTTATCTTTTGATTTTATAATTTCATGGCAGTATTGGTAGGTGACAGAACGTTTAGGAGGTAAGGCCTAACAGAAGCAGGTAGGTAACTGGAAGTACTGAAAACAGATTTTTGAAGGTCAAATCTTGTCCTGGGAACTATTCTCAAATGTCTCTGTCCTTATCTGGTAGCATAGTGTGTAGAACATCTCTTATCAGATCTGAAACATTGGAGTCATTGGATCATGGAGGACTAAAACCTCAGAACTTGTGAGCCATATGACAACATATAAGAAAGAGAAAGATGGAGAAAAGGAGAGAGAGAGAGAGAGAGAGAGAGAGAGAGAGAGAGAGAGAGACAGAGACAGAGACAGACACAGACACAGAGACACAGAGACACAGAGATAGAGAAAGAGAATTTTCTATGTCTCAAACTGACTTCAAACTCCTTGTGTAGGTAAAGAGAACCTTGAACTCCTTCTCTTCCCTCCACCTTCCAAATCCTGGGATGCTTGGCATGCACTACCATGTCTTGCTTTTCCCACCATTTAAGTGTTTTTCCTCAGGTAATTTTTTATGAGTGTTAATGGTTAGCATATACACACAGTGGGTTTCTTAAAATCTTACAGCACGGTTCAGCAAAGCAAAAGGAGCAGTATTATTCAAACAATCCCAAATGGTTGCTGCTGTAAACAGAATTTTAACACAAAACTGTACAATAGATACATAGGTTTCAAATATATTTCAGTAGCACAACATCCGTTTTTATATTTCCTGTAATACACAAAATATCCTTCAACATAAAGAAAAAATTCCAATATGCTTTCATAGTTGTTATTAGGGTCTGGAATGTCTTATGATATCTATATTATGACAGCATAGATTAGCAAATAGCTACATGTAAGATCGTATTTATAGTCAAGTTAATTCTAAAATACTATTTTAAAATGTTGATCACAGGCTTAATGTATAGCCATTTTCCATGAGGAAAATGTAGATATTAAACTGATGCTCATGTTTATGAGTTACTATGCATCAATGCCTCAAAGTTGCATGCGAGTAAAATAGCACAGATACAACTCAGGATGGTCAGAAGGAAAAGTAGACAACTGCGTTAAACATCTCTAGATAAAGAGCATTATTCATCTTAAAAGAAAAAACTACCATGATTTTCTAGGATCACTTATATTTAAAAATATAAAGCACACTTTCATTTTTTCTTTTCTTATTACACTTCCTTATAAGAATAAGGCAGTGACTGGAGGGAGAGAGGGAGAGAGAGAGAGAGAGAGAGAGAGAGAGAGAGAGAGAGAGAGAGAGAGAGAGTGAGTTTGTGAGTTGCTCCAGGCAGAAGTTTCCTCATTAATTTGATAGACATTTATTGTGTTTCTACTAAAAATATATCTACAGATAAGAACCAGTCTAAGCTCTCAGAAAATCAGAAGCAGTCTATATTAACTTACCAACACTTACGATTCAACTTGCAAGTAGGTATACTTTCTTCATTTCCATTAACCATTTTCTCTTTCTGGCTGTGTTTCCTTAATAGTAAGAACACAAGGCTGCAGGTCCATGGTATTTCGATCAGTTATCTTAGATGTAGACTGACTTTTCATTTCATATTACATCTGCACCTCTTTGTACCTGTCACTGTGCTATTTCAACAATGCTCGAAGATACTTCAAAAGGTGACTAGATCATTCCAATCTGAAAATCCAACACGTTCTGTGAAGGTTTGCCTTTCAGTTAAAAGTGGTTTATACTAACACATAAATGTTACTAACCCATGCATTTTATATCATGGCAGTCATTGAATCTCCAAGGGTTAGGCCACATATATAATTTGATGGACATCAAAATGCTATAACCATCATTTCCTTTATTTAATTGTTACAAATTAAGAAATAGTTTAAATACTGTGAATTAGTATTATTAAAAATAGTCCTATAGTCCAGAACTCTTTAGAGCAAGCATCCCCCATTTTGTTTAGTGTAAAGCACTGGTATAAATACTATGTATCAAAACATCTCTGGGCATTAAATTCTTCATTATATCAGATAACATTAATTGTTTACCCCTAGATTATTTTTACCTCTTTGAATTTTCTCGTTGTATCTTCTTCATCTTTATAATTATAAGAAAATAATCAGGTATCCATACTGCTGATAAATTTTTACTTATCAGGAAAGTAATCCTGACCTTCAATTGATTTTAGAATGAATCAATTGATTTTAGAGTTTATATTCAAAATGCTGAATATAATCTTTAGTGCTAGTGTGTGTTTGAGAAAGATTGAAGTGTGTGTTTCTGTATTTTAGTTCTGAAACTATTGCTAGTGATTATACACACACACATACACACACATATACATATATATATATATATGTGCTAAATACAAATTTGTAAATACTTATGCCTGAATGCTACAGACATTTAATTGATTAATTGATGCTTTTCTTTCACTAATCTCAAAGAAAAGCACACCTGCATACTGTTTCAATGAACAGTATGGTCATAAGTCTCACTTGTCCTAGATTAGTATAAATTGTAAAATTTATACTAATTTTCCTAGAGTAAGCATTAGAGTAATTCTTTGTCTCAAGATAACCCATATATGGACAATGATTTCAACAATCACATTATAAGTGAGAGACTGAGGATGTTAAATGTAATGGTATAAAAATTAAATCATATATTTTTAAGGAAGAAGTAACTGATGATCAATAATGATAACAAAGGAGTGGATAATCAGAATATGGGTCCTGAAAATGTTTCCTATATGAAGGTTTTTATGTAATACCTTGGTCTTTCCAATATCTAATGGCATATATTTAGGTGAAAGGAGGTAATTATGAAGAGAAAAGTCACTGAAGATCATGGAAACTGAGGTACCAGAGAGATTAACTTTATCATTCGCTTAATATACTGTAGCCCTCTATCCAAAGTTCAGCCACCTACTAGTCACAGGACTTCAATAAATGAGGAGATAATAATACTGAAAGGATCAGACCCATGATTCAACCCATGTTTTGCCTGTTGGAAATGCTGCTGGGCCCCCCTGGAAAATCGCTCATCTCTTTGGACCCCAGTTTCATCAACATAATACATGAAAAAAGTTAGAATGTGGTAAGGAGGACAGAAATCTGGATTCTCTTTATTCTGTCTCTTTGAAATAAAGACATGGGAAAAATTAATATACAGGGCTACAGTTGCTAAAACGGAAGCAAGGACCTGGAACTCTCTTCTGTCTGATGAACTTTTACTTCTACACTAACTTAAAATAAAAATGGGGAAACATGTAGGCAAGATAACTGATAAGTAACATTTATCTTCAAAAACGTATTAGCTCAAAGATTTCATTAAATGTTCCAACATGCCATTTAGAAGAGTATAAAGACCTCAGTCTCTAGTCATCATTTGTAAATGGTGATCAATTAACAGCCATGCAGAAATTAGTAACAATGAGTCACTGAGTTTGCACAGGGTTAGAGACAGCACTCTCTTCTTCTTCGCTTCAGCAGTAACTACAGATTATTAGTAGAGAAATGATTGATTTGTGCTGTAAGATGAGCAGCCTAGATCTCACTGGTATTCAGAAATGTATTTAAGGACAACTACTAAAGATGAAATATTTATAGAAGATTTTAATCCATATACTGCTTCATCAAACAAACCTCATTTTATATTCAATAGAATAATGGAGTTGAGAGATCAGGATGAAAAATATCTGAAAAACAATTTACCCATGACTATTGAAGAGCCACATAGTAACTAAAAAGACCCTATTTCCCTGTACATATTAGTCATTTCCTGGGAGGGTAGAAATATCCTCTTTCAGAAATCCTGTCCATTTTTGAAGATGGTCGTGCTTTGTGAACTTATTTTTAATGGTAGAAAACAGAGCTCAAACCAAAGTATTCAAAAAAGGAATCCCTTAGCTTGATTAACCAAGAAGATCAGTGTGGGTATTCTATGTCCTTAGGTGGGTGCTCAAAAGCTCTGGGACCAGTCTTCATTCTTGACTCTAGGGTCTCCATGTGAGGCCTTCTTATCATGTTTGAGTTGTCTTAATGTGGCAGGCAGTTTCAAGATTCAGGTTTCCTGGAATTTTCCCAGTATCTACAGTACAACTAGCAGAATTCATAGAAACTGGAGCAGTTTGTCTTCATACTTTCTAAGCTTTTATCAGTCATTCTTGCTTGAGAAATTAATTTCTCTAACTGAGCAAGTTTTCAAAAGAGGTAAATACCAATTTCCATTAGATTTGTTATTAATCTAATACATATCATTTCTCAATTTGATTTAAGTTGCTGCATCTACTTGGACAAAACACTATATAAATAAAACATTTTCTTCCTTTACTTTTATTGTTGTACCTTTAAGAAAATAACATCATTAGCTGATACATTTGTTTGCTTATTTTATATCCATTCATTCTTAAATAAAAGAAATATGAATTATAGTATAGTAGAGATATTAATTTTCAACCAAAGAAAACCCAGTATTGCAATAAAGAAAGGATCGTTAATGAATAACCTTGAGAAAATAACTATTATCTCTTTCAACCTAAATACATGTATAAAATGGTTAAATAAAAGTATACAAAGTGCATATGTCTTCTAAGTAGCTGAGAAGGAACTCACTCTAGTAAATTTTATTAATTGATCACCCGATCTCAAAATAGCAAATGGCAGGCCTTATTTGTTATTCTTAATCATTTATTAGCTTTCAGAATTTTATCAGTGACTAAGAGGCTTTCCACTACATGGTTGTACTCCAAACTAAGACAATTCCTGCCAATTCCCAGGTATATGGAAATAGCATTCGAATTGCAAAGAGGTTTATAAACATGAGCCCTGGATGTTTACATTGTTAAAAATGTGGTAGTCATGAGAGTTCCTACAACAGAGAATTATGACATCTTGATAACGGCAGGATCCAACACTACAGGAAATTAGTTCCAATACCAGCTTCATTTGCACATCAAAGTTTGAAGTGACTACTTAAGCAAAATCGGTATCATTAACTTTCACTTGATTGAGCTCAGCCACCCCTAGGTAACTTTCTCGAACTTCTCCCATTCATAGATGACACAGCTGGGTAGAAATTAGTCTCTAAAAATACTTTCCCACAACCGGCTTGTTTTCTAGTCACTGTCTGCTTATGTTATGCTCTCTCCATCTGTCAATAGATGTGAGTCACACATTCGACCTTTCAGCTTCACTTGCGCACAGAAATTTCTTCCAATTTCCTGTGAAACAAACACTTTTAACTCTTTAGGGTTTTGTAATTCTTACACAGGTCATGTGGGGATGATTCAAAGAACAAAATAAGCCCTTAAATATGTGACAAATTTGGCTTTCACATTTTATTAATACAATAGAATATTTTTAATATTTGACTAATAAATAAACCTATAGAGGGAATGACATGAATGAATATTTTTGTTTGTATATTTTTATGTGCACAGACGAAATCTTTCATGATGCAGGAAAACTGAAAGCCAACTAGATTAGAGTGGTAACTGTACCCACCCATTCCCAGTAACCCTGTCTCCTTGGTCCCCTTTTATGACTCATGTGAATAAACACATGGAGACTCAATTGAAGAAGCTAGGCTTAGCCCTCTTTACTGTCATCCTGGGATCGTGATTACTACATCATGCTTGTCTGCTCTCAATTTTATTCTCACTGCACAATAAATAGTATATTGGCAGAGACACATCTATATTTTGAGAAATTATATTTGGACTGTGTTTAAATTAAAACTAGCCTGGTATTTAAAAATTACAGACTTTCCCCCCAGAAAACTTTTATGATAAAGAAAGAAAGCATAAAATAACTGATAATAGAAACGACAGAATTGGCATAGTATAAACATGGCAGATAAAACATATGTTCTCATCTCAAAAGTGAGTCTTGCCTCAAAGAAAGAACATGAGCACTTTCTTCTGCTTCCTTCTTGGTTGCCAAGGCCACAGTGATGCTGAGGCTACTTCTACCAGGACTATCAAAGGGAACCATACCACAACAGTTCTGGAAACTCTGAATAAAAGATAGTTTAGATTTTGTTGAAATGTTAGGGACTCCCCTCTATGCACACTTGGCCGTCCTATTACATTGTAAATTACTGACTTACAGAACATCTCAAAATGTACTTCCTGTAGTGTGAGCATTGGTTTAGGGCCAAGGGACAGATAGTTGCTCAGGGAACCATCGACAATATAATCCATCTGCCACATAGGTGATGAGGTAGAATGAAGTATCTTCTCTGATTTTGTTCTACATGGAACCCAGGGATCCTGGCTCACTGAATGGTGGTTACTATACTATGTAGCAGCCTCTATTTTGTCTCTGCAGCTGTAAAAGTAAAGGAGGATATGATGTATCATTCCAGAAAAATGTGTGCAACACTTATCCTTAACATAGAAGCTCTGAAACTTGATCAATTCTTTCCCCAAACTTGATTCCTTTTGTAATTGAACTATTGAAAGAAAGACAAAATGAATAGGGAAAGAGGATTAGCATATGGTTACTAAGTGCAACAATGGGCTATAAGATCTTATAATATACAGGATCAGGTGAGAGCTGATGAACAGAAAATACATTTGAGTAAGAGAATGATGTAGACATGTATTCCATATTCACTTGGAAGACACAGAAGATACAGATTCATGTAGTTTAATAGAGAGAACATGGTAAGGCCATTGCATACATAAGTTCACAGCAGCTGGTACTGCAGACACACACAAGACCTACCAAATACCAAGAAAACCAAAATGCCAGAGTAGATGGGAGAGGTCCATGTGACATTCCACCCTCAGCTAAGGACCCGCTGTCAGCTAATGGTTGTTACAGAAGGGACAGTCAGTTTACTTCAAGAACCCCTGTGAGACTATTCATCCACCAGCAGATTTTCCTATACCAATATACTTTAGGTATTATGAAGTTGAGAGAGTGGTTTTAGGAAGACCAGCTGAAGTGGGAAGAATTTATGTATAATGATGAGGAGTAAAGGAAGAATCATTGTCAATGCAATAAGAGTGGAAGCGTCTGATAAAAATCAATGCTTCTTAAAAATTAAAATATAATTTTATGAAAACTCTTGTCATTTGCATAAAAGAGATCTTGACTATAATCCAAAATTTGCAGATGAATAGTCTTGTACAATAAACTGGATTGTCACAATTTTTGAATGGAAAGAAAGTTAGTCACTGGCAGCAATGGCTGCATTGATTCAAAGGCTCATCAACTTTTATAGACAAGGATGGTTTTCTTTCATGCATCAGTATATTCCAAACTTGTCACTGAAGCCATAAAATCATCTCTGTGAGTTAACTTCCAAGTAGAGACTTCTATTAAGTTAGTTGTTTATTCTCTTTCTTTCTAATTTCCTAACTCCCCAAGGTACTAAGTCTTCTCTCAATTTATTCAGATTCATCATCTTGAGAAAGTCTAGAAATAGAAAAGACACTGTGTGATTAAGATAGCATTAAGAAATAGAAAATTCTAATGAATAACAAAGCTGGGAATGAAATAGTGGAGATGTCAGGGAGATAGAATGCAGTGATGGACTTATGACAAAACAAGCCACAATAGCAAATGTTTAAACACACTTCATTAAGCAAAGAATATACATCCATGTAACTTAACTTGAACTTCACTGAAAGAGAGAGAGAGAGAGAGAGAGAGAGAGAGAGAGAGAGAGAGAGAGCACAAAGATTTTCAGCAATAGAAAACATTAAGTCCCAGAACCCCAGGGGAGAGAGCTGGTCTCCCAGCAGTGCTGGCATACAGGCTTACAGGATGGTCAAGCCACTAACAGAGACAGTAAGACCAGGTAACACCAGAGATAAGCAGATGGTGAGAGGCAAGGGCAAGAACCTAAGCAACAAAAACTAAGGCCACTTGGCATCATCAGAATCCAGATACCCCACCACAGCAATTCCCCAACACAACAGAAAATCAAGACTTTGATTTAAAATCATAACTCATGATAAAGTTAGAAGACTTTTAAAAAGGCATAAACTGTATCTTTTTGAAAAAGATACAGGACAGCATTGGTAAACAAGTAGAAGCCCTTAAAGAGAAACACAAAAATCAATCAAACCAGTGAATGAATTAAACAAAATCATCCAGGATATAAAAATGGAAATAAAAACAATAAAGAAATCACAATCACAAAGGCAGAAATCCTGGAGATAGAAAACCTACGAAAAGATCGAGTCATAGATGCAAGCATTAATAACAGAATATAAGAGATAGAAGAGAGAATCTGAGGGACAGAAGATAACATAGAAAGCATTGACAAAGCCATCAAAGAAAACGGAAAACTTAAAACTTATTAACCCAAAACATCCAGGAAATCCAGGACACAATAAGAAGGTCAAATCTAAGGATAACAGGTATAGAAGACAGCAAAGATTCCCAACTTAAACGGGAATATATATTTACAACAAAATTATAGAAGAAAACTGCCCTAACGTAAAGAAAGAGATGTGCATAAACATACAAGATGCCTACAAAACTCCAAATAGATTGGATCAGAAAAGAATTCCTCCAGTTACATAATGATTAAAACACCAAATGTACAAACCAAAGAAAGAATATTAAAAGCAGTAAGGAAAAAAGTCAAGTAACATATAAAGGCAGACCTCTCAGAATCACACCAAACTTCTTAACAGAGACTATGAAAGCTAGAAGAAGGTGGGCAGATGTCATATAGACACTACAAGAACACAAATGCCCACCCAGGTTATTATATCCAGCAAAATCTTCAAATAACATAGATGGAGAGACCAAGATATTCCATGACAAACCTAAATTTAAATGATATCTTTCTACAAATCCAGCCCTACAAAGGATAATAGATGGAAAGTTCCAACAAAGACGGGAAACTATACCCTAGAAAAAGCAAGAAAGTAATCTTCTTTCACCTAACACAAAACAACACAGCCACACAAACATAATTTCACCTCTAACAACAAAAATAACAGGAAACAATAATCATTGGTCCCTAATATCTCTCAACATCAATGGTCTCAATTTTTCAATAAAAAGACATATACTAACAGTTTGGATACAAAACGAGGACGCAGCATTTTGCTGTGTACAGCAAACATACCTCAGTGACAAAGACAGACAGTATCTCAGAGTAAAAGGCAGGAAAACAATTTTCCAAGACAATGTTCCCAAAAAGACAAGCTGGAGTAGCCATTCCAATATCAAATAAAATTGACTTTCAACCAGAAGTTATCAAAACATAAGGAAGGACACTTTATATTCATCCAAGGAAAAATCCACAAAGATGAACCTTCAATTCTCAATATCTGTGCTCCAAATGGAAGGGTATCTACATTCATAATAGAAACCTTACTAAAGTTCAAAGCACACATTGCCCCTCATACAATAATAGTGGGAGACTTCAACATTCCACTCTCAGCAATGGACAGATCTTGGAAACAGAAACTAAACAGAGACACAGAGAAAATAACAGAAGTTATGAACCAAATGGTTTAACAGATATCTATAGACTATTTCATCCAAAAACAAAAGAATATACCTTCTTCTCAGCATTTCATGGTACCTTCTCCAAAATTGACCATATAATTGGTCACAAAACAGTCCTCAACAGATACAAGAGGATTGAAATAATCCCAAGCATCCAATCAAATCACCATGGACTAAGAAAAGCCTTCAATAGCAACAAAACCAACAGAAAGCGCACATATACATGTAAGGTAAACAATGCTCTGCACAATGGTAACTTGGTCAAGGAAGAAATAAGGAAAGAAATTAAAGACTTCTTAGAATTTCAGAAAATGAAGGCACAACATACCCAAACTTATGTGACACAGTGAAAGCAGTACTAAGAGGAACACACATAGCTTTGAGTGTCTCCAAAAAGAAACTGGGGAGAGTATACACTAACAGCTTAACAGCACACCTAAAAGCTCTAAAACAAAAAGAATCAAATACACCCAAGAGGAGTAGACAACAGGAAATAGTCAAACTCAGGGCTGAAATCAACCAAGTAAAAACAAAAAGAGCTATACAAAGAATCAACAAAACCAGAAGCTGGTTCTTTGAAAAAAAAAAGATACATAAACCCTTAGCTAGACTAGCCATAGGGCATCAAGAGAGTATCAAAATTAATAAAATCTGAAATGAAAAGGGAGACATAACAACAGAATCTGAGAAAATTAAAAAAACTTATCAGATCCTAATACAAAAGACTATATTGAACAAAACTGGAAAAGCTGGATAAAATGGACAATTTTCTAGACAGAGACCTGCTACCAAAATTAAATCAGAATCAGATAAACCATCTAAACAACCACATAACTCCCAAAGGAATAGAATTTATTAAAAGGCTTCCAACCAAAAAGAGTCCAGGACAAGATGGGTTTACTGCAGCATTCTATCAGACCTTAATAGAAGACCTAAACTAATACTCTCCAAACTAGTCAACAAAAAAGAAATAGAAAGAACACTACTTAATTCCTTCTATGAAGCCACAATTACACTTATATCTAAACCACATAAAGACCCAACAAAGAAAGAGAACTTCAGACCAATTTCCCTTATGAATATTGACAAAATATACCCAATAAATTCTTGCAATCGTAATCCAAGAGCACATCAAAACAATCATCCATCATGATCAAGTAGGCTTCATCCTAGGTAAGCCAGGATGGTTCAATATACAGAAAACCATTAACATAATCCACTATATAAACAAACTGAAAGATAAAAAACACATGATCATTTCATTAGATGGTGAGAAATCATTTGACAAAATTCAACACCCCTTCATGATAAAAGTCTGGAAAGATCAGGAATTCAAAGATCATACCTAGTAAAAGTAATATACAAAAAAACAGTAGCCAACATCAAACTAAATGGAGAGAAACTTGAAGCAACCCCATTAAAATCAGAGACTAGGACAGGCTGCCCACTCTCTCCCTATTTATTCAATATAGTACTTGAAGTCCTAACCAGAGCAATCAGAATACAAGAGGAGGTTAAAGGGATACAAATTGAAAGGGAAGAAATTAAAATATCACTGCAGATAGTATACATAAGTGACCCTAACAATTCCACCAGAGAACTCCTAAGCCTGATAAACAACATCAACAATTTGATTGTACATAAAATTAACTCAAACAAATCAATAGCTTTCCTCTACTCAAAGGATAAACAGACTGAGAAAGAAATTAGGGAAATTACACCCTTCAGAATAATTATAAATAATATAAAATAACTTGGTGTGACTCTAACCAAGCAAGTGAAAGATTTGTGTGACAAAAACTTCAAGTTTCTGATTGAAAAAATTGAAGATCTCAGAAGATGGAAACATCTCCCATACTCATGGATTGGCAGGATTAATATTGTAAAAATGGCCATCTTGCTCAAAGCAATCTACAGATTCAATGCAATCCCCACCAAAATTCTAACTTAATTCTTCAAAGAGTTAGAACAAAAATCTTGCAAATTCATTTAGAATAACAAAAAACCCAGGATAGCAAAAACTATTCACAACAATAAAAGAACTTCTGGGGGAAATCGCCTTCCCGGACCTAAGACTGCATTATAGAGCAATAGTGATAAAAACTGTATGTTATTGGTACAGAGATAGGCAGATAGATCAATCGAATAGAACTGAAGACCCAATAATGAACCCACAACTATAGTCACTTGATATTTGACAAAGGAGCTAAAACAATCCAGTGGGAAAAAAGATAGCATTTTCAACAAATGGTGCTGGTTTAACTGGAGTTCAGCATGTAGAAGAATGCAAATTGATCCATTCTTATTGCCCTATACAAAGCTCAAGTCCAAGTAGATCAAGGCCCTCCACATAAAACAAGATATACTCAAACTAAAAGAAAAGATGAGGAAGAGCCTCAAACATATGGGCATTGGGGTAAATTTCCTGAACAGAACATGAATGTCCTATGCTCTAAGATCAAGAATGGAGAAATGGAACTTCATAAAATTGCAAAGCTTCTGTAAGGCAAAGGATACTGTCATTAGGACAAAATGGCAACCAACAGATTGGGAAAAGATCTTTACTAATCCTTTGTCCAATAGATGGCTAATATCCAATATATACAAAGAACTCAAAAAGTTAGACTCCTTAGAACCAAATGACTCTATTAAAAATGGCTTACAGAGCTAAACAAAGAATTCTCAACTGAAGAATTTCGAATGGATGAGAAGCACTTAAAAAAATGTTCAACATCCTTAGTCATCAGGGAAATGCAAATCAAAACAACCATGAGATAAAACCTCACATCATTCAAAATGGCTAAGCTAAATAAACTCATGTGTCAACAGATGCTGGAGAAGATGTGGAGAAAGAAGAACACTCCTCCTTTACTGGTGGGATGGCAAGTTGGTCCAACCACTCTGGAAATAAGTTTAGAGGTTCCTCAGAGAATTGGACATAGTATTACCTTAGGACCCACCTAAACCACTCCTGGGTACTTACCCAAAAGATGCTCCAACATATACCAAGAACACATGCACCACTATGTTCATAGAAGCCTTATTTATAATAGCAGAAGCTGGAAAGAACCCAGGTTTCCCTCAACAGAGGAATGTATAAAGAAAATGTGGTACATTTACACACTGGAGTACTACTCAGCTATTAAAAATGACTTCATGAAATTCATAGGCAAATGGATGGAACTAGAAAATATTACCTCGAGTGAGATAACCCAAAGACAAAAAAACACACGTGGTATACACTCACTGATAAGTGGGTATTAGCCTCAAAACTTGGAATACCCAAAATACAATCCACAAACCACATGAAGCTCAAGAAGACGGATAACCAAAGTGAGGATGCTTCAGTTCTTCTTAGAACGGGGAACAAAAATATTCACAGAAGGGAAATACAGAGACAAAGTATGGAGCAGAGACTGAAGGAAACACCATCCAGAGACTGCCCCACCTGGAGATCCAGCCCATATACAGCCACCAAACTCAGACAGTATTACTGATGCCAAGAAGTACAAGTTGACAGGAGCCTGATATAGCTGTCTCCTGAGAGGCTCTGCCAGAGCATAACAAATATAGAGGCAGATACTTGCAGTCAACCATTGTACTGAGAATAGGGTCTCCAATGGAGGAGTTAGAGAAAGAATTGAAGGAGGTGAAGAGGTTTGCAACCCCATAAGAACAAAATACCATCAGCCAGAGCTCTCAGGGTCTAAACCACCATCCAAATGTACACATGGACGGACCTATGGCTCCAGCTGCATATGTAGTGGAGTCTGGCTTTGTTGGGCATAAATGGGAAGGGAAGCCCTTGGTCCTGCCAAGGCTTGATGCCCCAATGTAGGGGAATGTCAGGGCAGGGAGTTGGGAAGGGGTTGGTGGGTGGTTGGGAGAACACCCACATAGAAGCAGGGGGAATGGGAATGGGATAGGGGCTACAAGAAGGGGAAACTGGTAAGTGGGATAACATTTGAAATGTAAATAAAAAGTATCCAGTTAAAAGAAAGAAAAGAAAAATGAAGTCAGAATGAAGGCCATGTCTACCAGAGATGTATTGGATGTAATTTTCTACTTGGCATCCTTATGTCATGAAATATTTACACAGTATATTCATATTTAGGCAAATTATGTTCAGAGTCAAATAAAGCTGGGTTGTAGGACCACAAACGAGAGAGAGAGAGAGAGAGAGAGAGAGAGAGAGAGAGTACTTATAAACAGATAAAAGTACATACAAGCATCAAGCATTGTTGGTGTATATGCAAATGAAAAATGGTATGAGAGAGATTAGGACTATATAAAAAGTATCTTTATTAAGAATACCACCTTCTTTCTTATAAATGCAAATAAAATCCAAGATTAAACAGAATTCTGGAATATCTAGACTTAAACAGAAGCAGAACTCCAAAGCATCTGTTGAAAACAAAACTTCTGGTAGGAATCATCTATCAGAATGATGAGTTTTTCCTAGAAGGTGACTCAGCCTGTCTCCCATGGGTAATCTGAACTCAGGTTGCACAGAAAGTTCAGAAGGACATCTTAGTGAGGAGTAAACCATTCCCCCCCCATTCTTTTGTATATACTGTTTCAACAGTGAAAAGCATTCTCTCCTTACTGTCTGTGACTTCAGGACCCATGGCCTAGGTGTCTGTGACAAAGTCCATAAAATTGTCAGTGGATAAATAAGCTGTTACCAAAATAGAAAGAAAGGAGGTACCCTAATCTAATTACTGGGTAAAGTCTAGATACTCCAGAAGTCCCAGTTTGGGTACCATGTGGTTCACAGTAAACCAAAGGAAATTTATTCTGCAGGTATCTATTTGTGTTTATGACTGTCTACCTACTATTCAGTTGTTAGTATTTTTTAAAAAATTATCTGAAACTTATTTTGTGACTGTTTAGTCAAATTGTGAGGTGAGTCTCCACAAACAGTAAAGTGAAACAGCATACAATATGACTTTTCTTACATACTAGTTGGTTATCCAATACCAAGTGATCAGCCTTGAGAACATACATAAAAGTCACATTTTTATGGACTGAGCCGCTTGTAAATACATATATTTAGAAACATGTGTGTTTCTATGTATGTGAGCAATTAAATGAAAGAGGCCATGAATGCAAGAGAGTGGAAAGAGCGTATATTTGAGTGGTTGGAGAGAGAAAAGACACAGGGTAAAATGATGTAATTATATTATAATCTTAAAAAATTTAAATTTATAATTTTAAAACTGTGAGATTTTTTCAGTTACTTAATCTCTTTGATTAGGAGCACACAAATCTACATAATGAGATAATACTACTTTCCAGAATAACTGAGATTAGGTTCTATGTATATAAGATATAAGCATTCATATATGTACATATATGCCTATGTATGTTTACATGTATGTAAGAGGTATGTATGTGTGTAGTTAATCACATATACATATATGTACTGGCTAGTTCTCTGTCAACTTGACACCAGCTACAGACATCTGAAAGGAGGGACACTCAATTAAGAAAATGCCTCTATAAGACAGAACTGTAAACAAGTATGTAGATCATTTCTTTTTTTTTACATTTTTTTCTTTTTTTGGATATTTTTATTTACATTTCAAATGCTATCCCCTTTCCCGGTTTCCCCTACAGGAACCCTCTATCTCCCCCTGCTTCTATGAGGGTACTCCCGCCCCACCCACCATCCACTCCCTCCTAACTCCCTGCTTTGATATTCATGTACGCTGGGGCATCAAGCCTTGACAGGATCAAGGGCCTCTCCTCCCATTGATGCCTGACAAGGCCATTCTCTGATACATATGTGGCTGGAGTCACAGGTCATCCCGGTGTATTCTTGGGATGGTGATTCAGTCCCTGGGAGCTCTGCGCACAGGGGAAATTTTCCTGAACAGAACACTAGTTGCTTATGCTCTAAGATCAAGAATAGACAAATGGGTCCTCATAAAATTCCAAAGCTTTTGTAAGGCAAAGGACACTGGCATTATGACAAAATGGCAACCACCAGATTGGGAAAAGATCTTTACTAATCTAACATCAGATAGGGGGCTAATATCCAATATATATACAAAGAACTCAAGAAAATGATTGCAGAGATTCAAATAACCCTCTTAAAAATGGGGTACAGAGCTAAACAAAGAATTCTTAACTGAGAAATATCAAGTGGGTAAGTACCTAAAGAAATGCTCAACATCCTTAGTCATCAGGGAAATGCAAATCAAAACAACCCTGAGCATTTTCTTAATTAGAGATTGCTGAGTAAGCCAGTTGAGGGTGGGGACATACTTGGGCCAGTGGTTCTGAGTTCTATAACAAAGCAGGCTGAGCAAGACATGAGGAGCAATCCAATAAGAAGCACTCCTCCATGGCTTCTGAGTCAGTTGCCTCCAAGTTTAGGCTCCATGAGAGTTCTAGTCCTGACTTCCTTCAGTGACAAACAGTGATGTAGAAGCATAAGTCAAATAAATGCTTTTCTCCCCAGATTGACTTTGGTAATGGTCATTCATCATAGCAATAGAGACAATAAGTAAGACAATATACATATACAAATATAACTATTTATGTAGGCATGCATGTACATGGGATATTATGTAGCTACACAATGCATAGAAACATTTATTAATAGGATTCACGAACCTTTCAAAGGCATATATATACACATAAATGTTGGCTTCAATGCATGGTATTCTTTATGGTTTTGATAGTATACATTTAAACACTTGCTTTGGATGAAATTTGTCTTCTGATCTATAAGTAATAAATTATAATTAATCTAATGCTTTAAAATAAGAATGTAGAAGACTTATTTAATAACATTTAGACATTGTTTATAGGCACTGAAAACTGAACATTTTGGCTAAATTATATCTAGAAGGCTTTCCAATTAAATTGTACATTGCTTGTTTGTTAAAATATTAAATTCTAAATGTTTCATTAAAATGGCTACAACACAGAATTTAAGTAACTGACCAAAATAATTAACACACACACACACACACACGTATTTGTATATGTATGTGTATATATATGAGTATATGTGTGTGTGTGTGTGTGTGTGTGTGTGTGTGTGTGTGTGTGTGTGTGTTGGGACAATGATGCTAACATAATGGGAAAAAAGGAAAATAAAAATTAATAACTAAGACCATTTTTCATTAGTTCCTTTTAAATATTACTGACCTAAAGACATGTGAACTTACTTGTGCTCTTAATGGCACAGATAGCAGTTAGTTAAGGCAAAGTTATACATAGATGATTATTTACATAAGGCAGGTTGACTTAGACTTTACTATGTTGGGTTCAATAGATGTCTGCAGTGATAACTTTATCAAGAACTTGATTACATAAGATGATTTGTTAGGACATCTATGGAATGTCTTTTTTTTTCTTAGTATTTTCTAGATAATATTAAGCTGTGGTCATGTCTTTAGAGTATGTCATCATTAATCTGTTCATAAGATGTGAGCTCATAGTGAACATCATCATGTCTAGTAGAATCAAGCTTGTGGGGGAGACACAGTGAGCCTACACTGTTTCTGCTTCAAGCTTCTATTTCAGTTCTTTCTTTGACTCCTTTCAGTAATGGACTAAAATGTAAGCCAAATAAACCCTTTTCTTCCCAGTCTTTTTTTTTTTTGGTTAGAGTATTTAATTGCAGCAACAGAAAGGAAAATGGATTTATGTGATCCTGGACTTTCACATATTTCGTACTTGAACAGTTTATCAGGCAGACTATGAAACATATCTCTTACGTTGGTCATGGCATGGAAATGTGGCCATGTTCTTACATAAGAGAATTCATGATGTCAGTCTGGATTGTGCTTCTATCAGAGAAAAGATTACTCTCATTCCCTGTTTTATGATCTCTTCCTTATGAGTCAGCCTGTAAGCCTCAGATGGCAGCAATACTCAGACATCAATGTACAACATAGGAAGAAAGGTCAATAAAAATTGAAAAGGGTTGTTTGTTAGATGATGTAACATTAATTATCCCTAGGCATTATTCACCATAGTTTGCTCATTTAGCTTATATTGTCACCTAAGCTCGGTATCCAGATACATCTAGGTGACTTATATAATTAAGGTGTGTTAGTTATGTAATGGGAGCAATTTTCATTCACTATGGAATCTAAATTGAGATCATAAAATGAAAATAATTTAGTTAATATGATGTTGTCTGGCAGTCTAAATCTAAGCTATAGTAGATATAGAGGTGTTGATTTTTACTGTTCACACATGATCTAGTCTCTTGATCATTGGAGTCTCTATTTTTGGAATATTTTATATGTCTTAAATCCCTTTGACTTAGTGCAAATTTTATTTCCTAAGATCAGAAGTTTTCTAGGATTTTCTAATCCTGTTAAAAGTTAATGTGAGATTATATAATCTCATGTTCAGGAAGTGTTTTATTATGACTACGTTCATATGAATAAGTTTTAAAGTCATGCTTGATATATTACCTACTACACTGTGATTTTTATGAATTTAGGAATATTCCAAAACTTTTCAGATATATCATTATGTGGAATAGAAATATCTATATACTCTGTGATTATTTATAAGAAGAGAGAGAGGGGTGAAAGGAGAGAAGAAAAAAGAAAGGACATTTACCCAGCCATGAAAAGGAAGGAATAAGAAGTTCATATATTATAGGAGAATATATTATGGAGAAGAACATTTTGAATTATTGAGATTAATTACATCTAATCTCCTCTCCATTACATGCAGTAGGAAAGTTATAACACTATCCTCATTTTTTTCCTTGACTTTCTCCCAAGTCCAAATAAACCAATCTTTGAAATCTTTGTACATTTAGAAATCAGTAATTACTTCCCAATTTTTTTCTATAGAATCATGGGAATCATAGGGTTTGTGCCTAGTGTCTTAACTTTCTTTTACTTCTTGAAGAAGAATTTGCCAAAAAGGATTTGATTAGGCCCACCTTTGGTGCTGCCAGTCTGCTTGGATCTCCCAAGCCTCTAGGTAATATTGGAAATGTCATCCGGAAGGAGAACAGCCAAGTTAGAAAATCACTGTTTATATTTCCTACATGCAGATAGGGACAGGTGTCTTCGTCTATCTGTTGGCAGTTCTGAACCAAGAGAAGTTTCTGTAAAAATGAATCCATAAAGTTGCTTTTTAAATAAAAAGTTTACAATTCTGGTACACTTTAAATCGTGTGTACTTGACAGTTGATGTTTTTCCTTTAAACACCTACTGTGATTGTGTCTCTGAGACCAGCCTCTATTGACTTCCTTCCTGTTTTCCTAGTCATTTCCTTGTATAAGTGTTGTTCATCAGAAGGTGGTCTAACGTAGTTCAAGGGCTGAGTCTATTTCCTACCTAAACTTCTTTCAAGATGTTATCCACATTCACAGTTATGAATAATCTCAATTCTGTATCTCTGACAATATTCCAGACCCATGTATTCCAATTTGGCATTCCAGATGGCTATTGATGACTATGGAAAATTAATCAGATATGAAACTGGACTTTTGTTTATCAACAAGTATTTCTCTCTCTATTCAAGACTACATTTCAGGACAAGAAGTGGCATTCAGGTATCCACCTTGATATGTCTCCTATGACAATCACTTCCCAATTTATTAAGGCGTTTTGCTCATTCTACTTTTCTATAGTCAAAAATATGGCATGAATGTGATCATGTATCTGTACTTTCTCCAACTGTACTCTTGCCTGAACCAGTTTCATTTCAATTATCCATCACTTAATTCATCTTCAAGTGGTAACCAGGGCAGGGCAGTCAGTCAAGCCACATTGTCATTGCTTGTACTTACAGCAGTTTCAATTTTCTATTTCACTGACCCCAATTTCCCTCAGGTCTTTCCTTACTTGTCCCAGCTCACTGCTCTTCAAAAACAACAGCTCACCCAGTCCTTTGATGTTCATTTTCTCAATAAGGTCTATGTTAAGTCACATCATGAGAGCCTAAAAAACCCCAGCTTTCTGATTTTATTTTTTGTGTTAGTTTTTTTTTTTTAAGTGCTGTACCTTCCTTTGCGAACTCTTCAGGTCCAAATCGTCCTACCCTATATATTCTTAGGTAGTTGGCCATCTACTGGAGTGTGGCCCACATACAGTAGCAACACTCCTAGAGAATGAAACTTTCCTCTACCCCGTCCCAGCAGCTATCAATTGCCTATAATTCTTCAGTCAGGGATGGAACCTTATGATGCACTTCCTTCAGTTTTACTAATATTTTGTTTGGCTTGAGCTTACCCAGGTCCAATGGATGCTGCAACATCTGATGTAATTTAAA